>NC_034177.2:23182351-23489851 GCF_002021735.2 Oncorhynchus kisutch
AACTATTTTCTACATTGTAGAATAATTAGAATAGTAGTAGTATAGTAGTAGTAGTATAATAGTAGAATAATTATTGAGACATCAACACATTGATATAACACATATGTAATCATGTAGTAACCAAAAAAGTGTTAAACAAATCAAAATATATTATATATTTGAGATTCTTCAAAGTAGCCACCCTTTGACGTGATGATAGCTTTGCACACTGTTGGCATTTTCAGAGAATAGCCCTATTTGGTAAAAGACCAAATCCATAATACGGCAAGAACAGCTCAATTATGCAAAGAGTAATGACAGTCCATCATTACCTTAAGACATGAAGGTCAGTCAATACGGAACATTTCAAGAACCTTGAAAGTTTCTTCAAGTGCAGTCGCAAAAACCATCAAGCGCTATGATGAAACTGGCTCTCATGAGGACCGGCAAAGGAAAGGAAGTCCCAGAGTTACCTCTGCTGCAGAGGATACGTTCATTAGAGTTACCAGCCTCAGAAATTGCAGTCCAAATAAATGCTTCACAGAGTTCAAGTAACAGACACATCTCAACATCAACTGTTCAAAGGAGACTGTGTGAATCAGGCCTTCATGGTTGAATGCTGCAAAGAAACCACTACTAAAGGATATCAATAAGAAGAAGAGACATACTTGGGCCAAGAAACACAAGCAATGGACATTAGACCGGTGGAAATCTGTCCTTTGGTCCGATGAGTCAAAATGTGTAATTTTTGTTTCTAACTGCCGTGTCTTTGTGAGACACAGAGTAGGTGAACGGATGATCTCTGCATGTGTGGTTCCTACCGTGAAGCATGGAGGACGAGGTGTGATGATGTGGGGTGCTTTGCTGTTGACGCTGTCTGTGATTTATTTAGAATTCGAGGCACACTTAACCAGCATGGCTACCACAGCATTCTGCATCAATACGCCATCCCATCTGGTTTGCTCTTAGTGGGACTATCATTTGTTTTCCAACAGGACAATGACCCAACATACCTCCAGGCTGTGTAAGGGCTATTTGACCAAGAAGGAGAGTGTAGTGCTACATCAGATGACCTGGCCTCCACAATCACCCAACCTCAACCCAGTTGAGATGGTTTGGAATGAGTTGGACCACAGAGTGAAGGAAAAGCAGCCAACAAGTGCTCAGCATATGTGGGAACTCCTTCAAGACTGTTGGGAAATCATTCAAGGTGAATCTGGTTGAGAGAATGCCAAGAGTGTTCAAGGCTGTCATCAAGGCAAAGGGTGGCTATAAAATATTTTTTGATTTGATTAACACTTTTTTTGGTTACTACATGATTCCGTATGTATTATAGTTATAGTTTTGATATTTTCACTAATATTCTACAATATAGAAAATAGTTTTTTTTTAAATACTAAAAAAACCTTGAATGAGTAGGTGTGTCCAAACCTTTGACTGGTACTGTAGACATTGACACATCCAGCCCAAAGTGGGAGGTTTACTTTAAGTGGCACGGTTTGCTGGCCCTCGACTTCATCTCGAGCATAAAAACACCCGTGCCAATATATCCTCGAAACACCTGCTTCTCGGACATTATCACATTTATACAACAGGTTAACAACATATTCAAATAACGATTTACATATTTTCATTAAAAACGTTTTTTGGATGAATTTATTCATACTATTTCATCCTTCCACAAGATATAGTCCCGACACAAATCTACAAATCTAGAGTTGCTACCAAAGCCGGCTGGTCGTTCGTTCTAACAGTTCGATTGCTAGAGACGCGACCCAGTCATTCAGTCTTTTTGTTCTGTATCTATGGACCCAAACCAGTCATTAGTTCTAAATGTTCCATTGCCATACTGTCTGGAAACGTTCTTATCCCTTGCTTGCTAGCTTGCCAACTACAGCTAACTTACAGTCATGTCAAAAAGTGCAACCAGAATAACAGCAAAGTAGCCGTATTTGCATTTGTTTAAGCTGTTTTCTAGTGACATTTATTTGGATACATCCATAACAATGAGCTAATGAGGCACGATTTTGCCTGGCATAGAAAATGCGCTCACTTGTCAGGACACTGTTGTTCAGAGGAGCTAGCAAACAGCACTGCTAACACAATCACTTCAAACTGAAGCTTGGGTTGTGCCGTGGCGGAGATCTTTGTGGGCTATACTTAGCCTTGTCTCAGGATGGTAAGTTGGTGGTTGAAGATATCCCTCTAGTGGTGTGGGGGCTGTGCTTTGGCAAAGTGGGTGGGGTTATATCCTTCCTGTTTGGCCCTGTCCGGGGGTGTCCTCGGATGGGGCCACAGTGTCTCCTGACCCCTCCTGTCTCAGCCTCCAGTATTTATGCTGCAGTAGTTTATGTGTCGGGGGGCTGGGGTCAGTTTGTTATATCTGGAGTACTTCTCCTGTCCTATTCGGTGTCCTGTGTGAATCTAAGTGTGCGTTCTCTAATTCTCTCCTTCTCTCTTTCTTTCTCTCTCTCGGAGGACCTGAGCCCTAGGACCATGCCCCAGGACTACCTGACATGATGACTCCTTGCTGTCCCCAGTCCACCTGGCCATGCTGCTGTTCCAGTTTCAACTGACCTGAGCCCTAGGACCATGCCCCAGGACTACCTGACATGATGACTCCTTGCTGTCCCCAGTCCACCTGGCCATGCTGCTGCTCCAGTTTCAACTTCCACCTGACTGTGCTGCTGCTCCAGTTTCAACTGTTCTGCCTTATTATTATTCGACCATGCTGGTCATTTATGAACATTTGAACATCTTGGCCATGTTCTGTTATAATCTCCACCCGGCACAGCCAGAAGAGGACTGGCCACCCCACATAGCCTGGTTCCTCTCTAGGTTTCTTCCTAGGTATTGGCCTTTCTAGGGAGTTTTTCCTAGCCACCGTGCTTCTACACCTGCATTGCTTGCTGTTTGGGGTTTTAGGCTGGGTTTCTGTACAGCACTTTGAGATATCAGCTGATGTACGAAGGGCTATATAAATTGATTTGATTTGATTTGAAGCTGGAAAGACTGCAAACTAGCTGCACTTCATTTCGTTTGACCTTTTTTCAATTGACATTTCTTTGTATGTGTCTATAAAAATGATGTCAGCTAATTCATGACTTTGACTGGTTGAGAAACGCTCAAAATGCCTGAAAACGCAGGCGCCTGACTGTTTCGTCCCGATTCCTGACACGTTTATTACTCTGGGACAACTGGAGATCAAATCTGAATATTGAAACAATATTGCAAATGTCGAAGAGACAGACAGCAACGTTTATACAAGTATCTGCTGTTGAAACTAAATATTAGTCTAAAAGAAATGTGAGAGAATGTCTAGATACTTTTTATAGTGGAGATCAAGTTTAGAAAGTGCCTGGCCTCATGGTGAAATCCTTGAGAAGTTTCCTTCCTCTCCGGCAACTGAGTTAGGAAGGATGCCTGTGTATCTTTGTAGTGACTGGGTGTATTGATAAACCATCCAAAGTGTAATTAATAACTTCACAATTCTCAAAGGGATATTCAGTATATATATTTTTTACCCATCTATGAATAGGTGCCCTTCTTTGCGAAGCATTGGAAAATCTCCCTGGTCTTTGTGGTTGAATCTGTGTTTGAAATTCACTGCTCGATTGACGAACCATACAGATAATTGTATGTGTGTGGTACAGAGAGGCAGTCCTTAAAAAATCATGTTAAACAGTATTATTGTACACAGATTCCATGCAACTTATTATGAGACTTGTTAAGCAAATGTTTTACTCCTGAACCTGTTTGGGCTTGCCATAACAAAGAGTTTGAATACTTATTGACTCAAGACATTTCAGGTTTTCTATTTTAGTTCATTTGGAAAAATTTGAAAAACACAACAAAATGTGGAAAAAGTCAAGGGGTGTGAAAACTTTCTGAAGACACTGTTTTTAACCCAAAACCTCCATACTTCCATTCATTTGTATGGTTACCTTCAGACAAGTCCCATGGTACTTGTGGGGGTCTTAGAGCAAAACACTTGTGAGAGTCTCATCTTTCCGTTGAGTGGTTATATTATTCGGACACTACAGATGATTTTGTGAGAAGACCACTTTTCGGGATGTCTCATCGTCTGCAAACATCTCTGTAGCTCAGCCACCTTATGATATCCTGATATCTCTTTCTTAAACTGACGTATTTTGTTTGGGATTTTTTTACATTTGACTTAGATTGATGCACTCTTATTAAACACCTTTTAATAGAGTAATAGCATTATTCTATGGCAAAATCCTCTCATGAGTGAGTTAGTTCTGTGCCATTAATATCAAGCAAAGCTACCAACGTCGAGAATAAAATGCTTAGTATTGCAAACAAAAATAATGTTGTTTGAAGTTAAACATCAAACCAAAAAACAAAATATTGCAAGGAACTCATTTTTAATTGCTAGAGTAAATTAATTGAATGTTTACAGTAAAAATATGTATAATGCATTTAAATAAAACAACCCTCTTTCTTGCAAACTCCCCAGGCCTTGCTTTTGCTGCCTTTATTTCAGTTACAAGTTTTGGCACATTAATTGGAAAATCAGATGTAGCTGGATGTGGTGACAAATAAACGTGTGGAGAGAAAAATCACATATGAAAAAATATAATAATCACATAAAAATGTTGTGTTCACATGTTTTTTTGTTGTTGTAAGGGTTGGCCTTGCCCAGCTGCCTTCCTCCCTCCAACCCCTGTGTCCTGCTCATGTAACATGTCCCAGGGAGTGTGCCACTGTGTGAGAGCACACTGACACCTCTGCTGCAGAGTTTGAAGATGTCACCCAGACAGCAAGACATCTGTCAACACAGTGGCTGTACAACAGGGGACATTCTGCCCCGAGATCTATCCTGACAATGGCAGTATGCTGTAGGTTTGTCAGTCACAAGAGTGACCTAGTTGACTAGTTGCTATGGTTATTAGTAGTTGCTATGGTTATTAGTAGTGGCCTAGTTGCTATGGTTATTAGCAATTTGTTTGAATTACATTGTATTTTTATCATACTATACCTATCCTTATGTGATTGGTATGACATAAGCCTGTGCTCTCAAACTTTTGTGATCTACATATCCTGTTGGCTACTTTCACATTCAGGAGACACCCTTAAATTAATACGTTTATGATCCATGAAAAACCTCATGTTTAAATATCATATAAAATATCATACCCATATAAAAGCTAAATAAAATCTAAACTTGCACAGTAATCCCATTTGCTTAAAACCACTTCTCACAGACAAGGTTATGGACAGTCTCAGATTTAAAACCATTTACAGGCACTTGAGGGAAAGATACGTTCAAAAGCTTTGAATTATAGCTACATTAAGTCAATTATAGATTTTAACTGCTCCTGCTATTGTGATGACATACTGTAACAGACTGTGTCAGGTCTCTAATCACACATTCTTACAATCAAAGACATCAATTGTTATAGTTCAGGAATAATAAACAAGGCGTATGGGTATTGTTTAATGGACATGTGGAAAAGGTCAAGGGGTCTGAATACTTTCCGAAGGCACTGTATAACATATTTCACTAGTCTCTGGTGCACCTGAAAACCGATCACAGGAACAATGACCTATGTACTGATCATATTAATAAAACATGTTGCAAGTGTCTCTTCATTAGTTTTATTTCAGGGTGTTTAGAAGTGTGTAAACCTCGGTTGGTTGACTGCAAACCAGACTTTCTAATCAAACCTGAATAATCAGCAAAATAACCAAAAATCTGATATTACAGTATACTGATATGATATAAGTGAACATTTCAAAGGACAGTCTTATGTCAGACAATGGAGATGTGTAATTAATGGCATTCCAAATGGACTGATCCTCAACAGAAAGTAATACCAAAAATGTCATAGCACAAACACAGCCTCCATTTATAACAGCTATTTCCACAGATATGATATATGATATATGCACAATTGCTGAGACCTCTCACAGAAACAGAGACATAAATGCTGGGGATATCTAATTCCACACCAATCATAAGGATAAACTGCATCTCAAAACTAATACCACCAAGCGTCAGAATTATTGTTGAACCTCTGCAGCAGCACTTTCATTTTCCTGTCATTAAAAACCACAACTATCACTCCACAAGGCACAGTGTTAGGTCCATTACTGATTAGTATTGACATGCTACCCCTTGATAAGATCTTCCATCAATATGGACTCCGATTTAACTGTTATGCAGATGACACACAAATCTAATTCCACACAAAACCCAACTCCCCCTGCCACCCCCCTTTTTTTGACTGTCTCTGTGAAGTGGAAACTTGGATGAGCAATAACTTTTTAAACCTAGATGATGATAAAACAGAGATCATGCTCATGGGCCCCAACTCTCTCATAAAAAAACTGGGTCATCTCAACATGACAATTGACAGCTGCACCATCCACTCAAACTCCACAGTCAGGAAACTTGGTGTTACATTAGACCCCACTTTCTCATTTGAACGCAACATCCAGAACATCACCAAGTCAGCCTTCTTCCACTTCAAAAACATCTCATGACTTAAACCCTCTCTCACTGACCCCACTGCTGAAACCCTAATTCACACCTTTGTTTTATCACGACTACTGCAACGGCATTCTTTACCTTACTCCCCATCAAAAACACTGGACAGGCTTCAACATATTCAAAGTTCAGCTGCACAAGTCCTCACACACACCAGACCTTGGAACCACATCACCCCCAACTCTCATCAAACTTCACTGGCTCCCAGTTCATTACAGGATCATCTTCAAATTGCCCATGCTCAACTACAAAGCACTCAATGGACTGGAGCCCACATAACTTACAAACCTTCTGCCCCCCTAAACTCCCACCTGTTCACTGCACTCCTCTGACACTGGCCTCCTCACCATCCCTCGCACCAGGCTCCACTCCATGGTAGACCGGGCTTTTAGCAGTGAAGCCCTCCCAACTTTGGAACTCCATCTCCATGTCAGAATCTCACAATCCATAAACATATTCAAGTCCAAACTAAAGACACACCTCTTCACACAGGCTTACCCAGATTCTCTGTTGTCTTAACTTTTATCCTCTGTTTAGTTCACTTCCCTGGTTCGTCTGTCATCATGTTTAGTGTTCTCCGTGATTAGTCTGTCCTTATGTTTAGTGTTCTCCATGGTTAGTCTGTCATCATGTTTAGTGTTCTCCATGGTGGGTCTGTCATCATGTTCTCCGTGGCTAGTCTGTCATCATGTTTAGTGTTCTCCATGGTTAGTCTGTCATCATGTTTAGTGTTCTCCATGGTTAGCCTGTCATCATGTTTAGTGTTCTCCATGGCTAGTCTGTCATCATGTTTAGTGTTCTCCATGGTTAGTCTGTCATCATGTTTAGTGTTCTCCATGGCTAATCTGTCATCATGTTTAGTGTTCTCCATGGCTAGTCTGTCATCATGTTTAGTGTTCTCCATGATTAGTCTGTCCTTATGTTTAGCGTTCTCCATGGTTAGTCTGTCATCATGTTTAGTGTTCTCCATGGTTAGTCTGTCATCATGTTTAGTGTTCTTCATGATTAGTCTGTCCTTATGTTTAGCATTCTCCATGGTTAGTCTGACATCATGTTTAGTGTTCTCCATGGTTAGTCTGTCATCATGTTCTCCATGGTTAGTCTGTCATCATGTTTAGTGTTCTCCATGGTTAATCTGTCATCATGTTTAGTGTTCTCCATGGCTAGTCTGTCATCATGTTTAGCATTCTCCATGGTTAGTCTGTCATCATGTTTAGTGTTCTCCATGGCTAGTCTGTCATCATGTTTAGTGTTCTCCATGGCTAGTCTGTCATCACGTTTAGTGTTCTCCATGGCTAGTCTGTCATCATGTTTAGCATTCTCCATGGTTAGTCTGTCATCATGTTTAGTGTTCTCCATGGCTGGTCTGTCATCATGTTTAGTGTTATCCATGCCTAGTCTGTCTTGTTTAGCGTTCTCCATGGTTAGTCTGTCATCATGTTTAACGTTCTCCATGGTTAGTCTGTCATCATGTTTAGTGTTCTCCATGGTTAGTCTGTCATCATGTTTAGTGTTCTCCATGATTAGTCTGTCCTTATGTTTAGCGTTCTCCATGGTTAGTCTGTCATCATGTTTAGCGTTCTTCATGGTTAGTCTGTCATCATGTTTAGCGTTCTCCATGGTTAGTCTGTCATCATGTTTAGTGTTCTCCATGGTTAGTCTGTCATCATGTTTAGTGTTCTCCATGGCTAATCTGTCATCATGTTTAGTGTTCTCCATGGTTAGTCTGTCATCATGTTTAGTGTTCTCCATGGTTAGTCTGTCATCATGTTTAGTGTTCTCCATGGCTAATCTGTCATCATGTTTAGTGTTCTCCATGGTTAGTCTGTCATCATGTTTAGTGTTCTCCATGGTTAGTCTGTCATCATGTTTAGTGTTCTCCATGGCTAATCTGTCATCATGTTTAGTGTTCTCCATGGTTAGTCTGTCATCATGTTTAGTGTTCTCCATGGTTAGTCTGTCATCATGTTTAGTGTTCTCCATGGCTAATCTGTCATCATGTTTAGTGTTCTCCATGGCTAATCTGTCATCATGTTTAGTGTTCTCCATGGTTAGTCTGTCATCATGTTTAGTGTTCTCCATGGTTAGTCTGTCATCATGTTTAGTGTTCTCCATGGCTAATCTGTTATCATGTTTAGTGTTCTCCATGGTTAGTCTGTCATCATGTTTAGTGTTCTCCATGGTTAGTCTGTCATCATGTTTAGTGTACTTTTGTATACATATTCTAATGTGATTTTATTGCTGTTTATCTTGCTGATTTTGTTGTGTATATAAAGTCACTTTGGGTGTCTTTAAAAGTGCTTAAAAATATATGATTATTATTAAATGTATTTGTTCCGATATCACATATCTGATATAGCCTACTCTCATTCTGACGTACTCTCATATTCCACTTTCTTTCATAGCAGGAAATCCCAGGAAACACTTAACAGCGGTTACAGTGTGCTATATTCTTCTTTATCAAATCTACTGTTGACCCCTATCATATATAGGTCCCAGGCTATCAAATAAACACATTGCAATTGTCTGTTACAGTATCACGTTGGCAGTGGGAGTAGCAACAAAGAAAAAAAGGGTTGGTTCATGATTGTTGCCGAGTTATCCTGATGGTTCATTAAACCAAAAAAGTGTGGTTCAGTAAATGTTTTGTTATTATTTTTTACAGTAACATTCATATTGTTCATAATATTCCCTCTGGGGTAAAAAAAAAACACAACAAAGCAACACTTACTGTATATTATACAGACAAATGTTTCCAATGGGATTGCAGTTTGCTTTGACCAAAATGCAACACTAAATTGGAAGATTCCACCAACCCCTCTGCATTAGAGAAGACCAGCATGTAATCTCCCATGGGCAGATTCTGTGTGTAGGCCGAGATAATCTGTCAGGATGGAATGGGATGCGTGAGATCCGAGCAGCATTACTTCTGATTTAGGGCTTTTCGTCACTGGTTATTTGGACGTATCAGGATTGGGCCAAGACGGTACTTAAACTGAGTCGCTTCAAGTGCTTTTTGCGTGTGCCCACATGGATCGGAAGGGGGGGCGGGGGGCATTGGCTGAGAGTTTTGTTTTGTGAAGGTGGAGACTTAGTTTTTGCAGAAGTTAATCACGCAGCTGACCAAATTATGAAATATTTTATTTAACAGAGATGAATCTGCATGTAATAACACCTCAGTCAAGAGAGGGAGATACAACGGGCAACCTGTGACGCAGCTATTTTGGGCAGCGCACGCTCAAGGTCAATGAGGCGGAGAAAAATTGTGTGGGAGGTGAAGCTAACAAAGAGCATTGGTGTTCCTCCGTGAAGAGAGGAGGAGGGGTGTGATCTGACAGGTGGATGAGAGTAAGGGCTGCTGCTGATGGGAGAGGAACACTAAAAGCCAGAGAAGAAGGGAGTGTGGAGGTTTTCCCTGCTAAAAGCTTGTCTGCCATCCTCACAAAGAGAAAGGAGTTACACAAGCAGAGCTTGTACAGGGGGAAAGCAGGGTAAATCTGAGAATTGTCATTTCCTAATGGGGTAATTATTGTCATAGATATGTCATGAATATCATAAATTCATCTTGGTGGTAGAATTATGGTATAATATTTACAGAGTTGAGATCATCATGCTGCCGTACTTGTCTTATAATAGTGTATTGACACAGTTTAACGGCTAATGTCAATAGGTGCCACAATGGCGTAAAATGTAATTATGACAAACATCTAAGCACCACTTTGTACATGACTACATTGTTTTCAGATTATCCAATCGTATCTTATAAGTAATTTGGTGTTGTCAAACCTCTAACTGCCAAGCCTCCTTTCTTCCAATGTCAAGATAGAGCGTTTGCCATGGGAGGACCATGACATTGACTGTTTAAATAGAACATCAGAGGGAGAAGACAATTACCTTGACACTTCTCAGTCAATTCTGCTGATCCGTTCATCTCCAGGCCCATGCCTGACTGTGCAGTCCTCCGTCCTAACCTCCGCAGCTGGGAGAGTGTGTGGTGGTCCATCACTCTTAAGAGAGCTGACTGCCAAACCAAGAAAATAAGCTAAAAATAACCATGGCAATGAGACGGAGTGGGCCGAGACCTCTGACAGGAATAGTAGTCAACAGCAGTCTGTCAAAGGCAATGGAATTGTCAGCTCACAAAGAGCATCCAACAGGGAGGCGGATAAGGAGGAGAAAAGGTGCTCAATATTGTCATACAGTGCAGCGCTAGACTGAACAAACACAAACAGTGGGCGGCAGTCAAGGATGATCATCTTCTTCAGGCAGACCCTGACACTCTCACCTGTCTGTCTGACTCTAATCTTAGAAGACCTTAGGATTCACCCATGGCCCAAACTCACCAGAAGCAAGTGGATGGAGTGAGTGGACCATTAATTATTTAATAGGGTGTAGAACTTTTTCCAGGGTGTACATTTAGCCTGTTTTTTTCCTAGTAGCGTATAGTAATCGTGTTACTATTAGAGAGAAAATGCTGTTTGTCATTGTGGCAGTCCATACTCAAAAGCCTGGAACAATTGTTCATCCATGCCAAATATAATCTAAGAGGCTTATTTAAGAATGTAAATACCTCCCACACATACTATACAACTAACACAAACAAAGCTTAGAATATATTAGCCTAAGACAAATGCTGGTATCAGCATGGAGCACTGTACATAGATTCTAAGAGGGGGGTGTTAAACATAACAGTTCTTCTAATCGTATCCACAAGCATTTCTTTTGACTATAGTTGCTTACTTGATTCTTAATGTTGCTTATTCTCAACCTCTGGTCTTGGTGCTGGCAAATATAGAGGGCAGGTACATACAGTTTGTCTTCAGATCAGCGTCTACCTTCTGCCCTCCAGTGGCACAGTTTATCATTATCGCTTCTCTGCATTGCAGACTGCAGACTGCATGGAGAATTGTGAAATGGCACTGGAAAACAGGAAAACTAGTGATGTGTTATAAATTATCTGACTCATGCATTTTCCTCGATCTGTGTACTCGGACTAGGCTTTACAAATACTATACAGACTCCAAAATCGTTTCTACACAATGTTCTCAACTTAGAAAAGCTTGATGAAGACAATTTCAGGCAGGTCACAAGTCAGTATTCGAGGTCCATCCATGTCTGAGGACATTGAGAGATGACGTGGAAACCGGTCACAAGGGGCAACAGTGACAACAGTGACAACAGTGAGCGCCGTTACCTTCAAGCAGGATTTGGTTTTGCTAATGCAATGGCATCGTAGATGGAGATGGATGGAAGCATCTGCTTCTGGTTCCAAAGGTTGCATGTTTGAATCCAGTGATAGAAAGTTGTTTTTTATATTTTTTGTTGTAAGCATATCACAAACCTTAACCCTTACATTGACCATTGGGAGTGCATGCCTAACCTTAACCATTGGGACTTAATGCCTAACCTTAAGAATTCTGAGTTAATGACTAATATACATGGAATGGAGCTAAACATGTGGTTTCCATATGTTTGATGTGTTTGATACCTTTCCAGTGATTCCATTCCAGCCATTACAATGAGCCTATCTTCCTATAGATCCTCCCACCAGCCTCCACTGGGATGTATATATACCATTCCAGCTCCCTCAGACACCAAAACAAATGCATGTTTTTAGACAAATAATACATTTTCACAAATATAGTGTAGCATTCACAACTGTATATTATATATCAGGTTTTCAGATTAATATTATCTGTGGGAGCTGGTATCACACAGCCTAGTTTCAGAAAGAGAAAATTGCATGTTTTTATGACGATACCATGTGAGCACATTGGAATTCATTTGTTGGACAGATTATCATACAGTAAACACAATACACACATGGCGAACAGTGTCTGTACTGTAAACCATGTTAGACAAGACTGTGTGCCGGACGATATTAGGATTAGTGGAAAATGTCATGGGACACACTTACCATATGCTTACTTACTGTTTGTTTATGTATGGCGCTGCTGTCTGGGTTTCAGGATTATGAAAGATTTCAGGTGGCTATCCATGAGCAGCTACTGTGTGTGTCATGTTTGGATGAAGAATGGATCGTATGATTATGTGAACAATTACAAGGTGTCATCTAATAATGACAATCACTCAAGACAAGTTGAGGGACACAGTTAGTGCCCTGTTAAATATATTCATACATCATGTAGGAGGAATGTGAACAACTAGGCTGTGCTCAATCATGCTCACCTTTTCACTGTCATGTTCACAGTTATGTTCACTGCTGTCTTGATTGACTTGTTGGGTCTGGAATCTGCAGAAATAACTTTAATGAAACCTATCTTTATAAACAAAGGTTAATAAATAAAAAATATTTAAAAAAATAAGGCGACATTCTTGCAGAGAAACAGGAAATGGACTAATGTCATTGGCACCAAAAACAGCATGTACAACTTCACTCTGTTGGTATCAAGGAATACAGAGTTGAGATACCAGACCACAGGATAAAGCATCTGCTCGGGCTGTAGTAGGATTTTACTATGTCTGCTTGTTTGGAAGCTGCCTTCAAACTGGTGTGAATGCTTTTTATGTATGATTGGCTGGATTCTGTAATGAAAAAAATGTATATTGATAATTCCTTGTAAGAACCTACAGTATGTGAAAAGAATACATACAGTGGGGCAAAAAATTATTTAGTCAGCCACCAATTGTGCAAGTTCTCCCACTTAAAAAGATGAGAGAGGCCTGTAATTTTCATCATAGGTACACTTCAACTATGACAGACAAAACGAGGGGAAAAAATCCAGAAAATCACATTGTAGGATTTTTTATGAATTTATTTGCAAATTATGGTGGAAAATAAGTATTTGGTCACCTACAAACAAGCAAGATTTCTGGCTCTCACAGACCTGTAACTTCTTCTTTAAGAGGCCCCTCTGTCCTCCACTCGTTACCTGTATTAATGGCACCTGTTTGAACTTGTTATCAGTATAAAAGACACCTGTCCACAACCTCAAACAGTCACACTCCAAACTCCACTATGGCCAAGACCAAAGAGCTGTCAAAGGACACCAGAAACAAAATTGTAGACCTGCAAATAAATGCATTAAAAATCCTACAATGTGATTTTCTGGATTTTTTTTCTCATTTTGTCTGTCATAGTTGAAGTGTACCTATGATGGAAATTACAGGCCTCTCTCATCTTTTTAAGTAGGAGAACTTGCACAATTGGTGGCTGACTAAATACTTTTTTTGCCCCACTCTACTTGATGCTCAACAGTTAACATATTAGAGTGCCAAGAGGGATGTCTTGAGCATATAGAAAAATGTATAAAATTGTCCATATATTCTGTCACTGAATTCCTTCAACAGTTGTGCTTTAGGCTAGGTTTAGAAAAATTCTCATCTGGCTGTAGATGTGTTTGTCATTCCTTGCCATGCTGCCATGCTGCCAAGCTGCGATACATATTTGACATGATAGCAAACACTCCAGAGGAGTCAGCTAAAGCACAAACAGATCTGCAACCATAGAATATGTGTGTTGAAAACAAAACCTTAGACCTTGATGTTTCTGGCTCATTGAGGGGCTGTTATATGTAATTCATTATTTATTCATATTGAACTTTGAATTTAGTATGCATGACTTCAACCACATTACTGCACATTTTCATTCCCTTTCTTTCTCCATTTACAATCAGTGTTTTTTTGTTATATTTCCACAAGGTGGCAACATCGTCACAGCACTGACAGTCTTTATACAATTCAATGTCTGTGTTCAACCAAGGCTAGTTCTGAACTTCTGCTAGAGAGGGTTTATTGGGTAATACCCACCCTCATGGCCTAAATGCTTATTGATACAGACAACGAAACATGTTCGTTCACCCATAATATCTTGACCACATCCTGTGGAGCAAAGCGATACCCCCCCGTCCAGAGCTGTCAATATCAATCTCTCTGTGCTGATTATTCTGCTGTGTGCTCCCTTAGGAACTGTATGTTTTTGCTCCCAGTTTGAAGAGCTTTACTGAAGACCTCTCATCTTGACTCTCTCCATACTGGTGTTATTTTTTTGCATCCCAAATGGCACCCTATTCCCTTTATGGTGCACTACTTTTGACCAGTGCCATAGGGTTCTGTTCAAAAGTAGTGTTCTATGAAATGAATAGGATGCCATTTGGGACGCATCCATTGAGATCCATTCATTAGAGAGGACTCATGGCTGACGAGAGGGTGCTGAATTCTTCTCACTGGTTGTATTAAAAAAACATAATTTTGCTTTACTCATTTCTACGTCTTATATCACAAACATTTTCCCTCCATCCCTATGCCCATCTCTTACTCTGTAACTCAAATATGCATCATTTAGACAAAGATCACTGTAAATTGATTTGTTGTGCAAATTGTTTCTTTGGATTTCACAAACAGGTCACCTACTGTTCTTATCTAGAAATCACAATGACTGTTGCCATATTTTCTGTAACAAAGCGATTTTCATTTTAGCCGATATTAATTTCATGGTATGGAAAATGCTTTACATCTTTGAGTTTGTTAGACCCCTACCGTGATCCTTAACGCGCCTTTCCTCATTGTTCCTCTGTACAGCAGAGATGGGGCCAGTGGAGGGGGAACAGCGGGCGTGTGTGTGTCTGTAAAAGGTCTGAACCCAGGTCGCCCAGCAAGCCCTCTCTAACAACTCTACAGCCATGTCAGGCCTGCATCCGCTCCCTCGCCTGGTAACTCATTAGCTGACACTGGCGTCTGTGGAGCAGTGCCCACGTCTGAGTGGTGACTCACATCATAGCACACAGGCCACGGTGTCCCAACCAGGCAGGGCATAACACATAACGCTCCCCCTCTTACTCTCACACTCTCTCCCTCTCTCTCGATCTCTAACACTCTATCTCGCTCTCTCTTACTCTCTCACTATCTCTCGCTCTCACTCCCTCTCTCTCAATCTCTAACACTCTCTCTCTCTCTCTCTCTCTCTCTCTCTCTCTCTCTCTCTCTCTCTCTCTCTCTCTCAGCCAGCCATGTCCTATACACCCAATTGTCCCTTTAATATCAATCTAATAGCCTCAATTTAATGTGGGAATGGTGATGATGGCTGGTTATATCCCTCCCCATCTCCCCAGTTCACTAACCTAGAGAAACAGGCCAGAATATGAATACATCTGGGCAACCAGACAAGAACAGTAATATGAGCATTTGGTTGGATTTATTTATGAGTAGGCTGAGGTAAATATGTCTGTAGACAGAACAGACAATTGAATTAGTCAATACAAATCATTTGTTTCAGTTGAATCATTCTCTTTTCCATTGGGGATCATATTCAGTATATGGTATACGTATCACAAACTTTAGTATTGCCTACATGTTTCAACTCACATGTTTTAGTACATGAACATGTTGCCATGTAGAAGATGTCATTTAGGTAGCTTATGCATTTCCTTCTTGTTATATATAAAGTCTCGCAGTGCTACTAAGTTTGGCTCCACCAGAAGCCCCCCGCTGATGCCAAATCAGGTGTGTGCCTGAGACGGAACTGAAGTCAGTGCTGGATGCACAATGAGCCGTGTAAGTCTGCCTCACTGTGGGGGGGCTCTGAAGACCTGTGGGGGGGCGGGGGGTTGGCCTCACATGTACAGTGCAGGTGAACCAACAACAGTTATAAAGAACATATCAACCCACCATGTTATAATCTATTCCTCTGGTATGGATGATGTAAAATGAGTAAGGTCTCTTGTCCATGGGGATGTGTGAAACATACTCCTTAGCCTGAAATGTCCCCACTTGTGCCACCGACTGGCTAGCTTTTCGCTTGGTGCCGACTGGTAGGCTGTTTCAGGAGAGCAGTCATGTGTGCTAGCAAGGCAGAGGTTCTGGGTTTGAGCCACAGTGTGAGCTGAATCAGGAGGAAGTGGTACTCGCTATGCAAGCAGCGTGATGTCCTTTACATATGTCTGGCATGGGTCAGGTTGTCTTAATCATCATAGTACTCCTCATGCATGTCTTCCTAATGAGCTCACAGATGGATGCTATTCCTTTGGCTGAGAGGCCCAGCTACTCTGACTAACTGACACACGCACAGACTGACACAGTGACTTATTGGAGTAGTTAACTCTCTGGTTACTGGTCTACACATGTAAATAACTGGCTGGTTATCAGAGCTTCTGCATTCTGTCATGGGGCATAGAGAAGTTTTGAAGTTTTAAAACAAGTTTTCTGCAATTCTACATATTTTGCCATGGGGCAGAGAGAATATTTAGCAATTGTATAACTTTATTCATTCAATTCTACAAATTTTTTTCATGGGGTGGAGAGAAAAATGTGCAATTTTAAAGCAAATTTCCTGCAATTTTACACATTTTGCCATGACTTATTCTAGGGATGGCAGGTAGCCTAGTGGTTAGAGCGTTAGGCCAGTAACTGAAAGGTTGCTAGATCGAATCCCTGAGCTGACAAGGTACAAATCTGTTGTTCTGAACAAGGCTGTTAACCCACTGTTCCTAGCCTGTCAATGTAAATAATAATTTGATCTTAACTGACTTGCCAGGTAAAATTTATGATATCTGAGTGACTAACAAAATCAATGGGGGCCTCTGGCTATGTGCCCTTCATACCCGGTTGGTAATTCAGCCATGATTACTACAAGTTTAGATAGCTGGCTAGACTAATTTAGCTATCTAAAAATGTTTAGTGAGTGTCATAACAATTTTATTTATTTATTTAACCAGGCAAGTCAGTTAAGAACAAATTATTATTTACAATGATGGCCTACCCCAGCCAAACCCTAACCCGGATGACACTGGGCCAATTGTGCGCTTCCCAATCACAGCCCGTTGTGATACAGCCTGGAATTGAACCAGGGTCTATAGTGACACCTCTTGCACTGAGATGCAGTGCTTTAGACCTATGCGCCACTCAGGAGCCGAAAAGGAAGAAAAAAAACTGCTGATACACAATTTTCAAAACTGCACCTTGTGTGTTTAACTACTCTGTCTCAACAGTGCCTGCACTGAGTTCCTAAAAATCTCAGCGGCATAAGGGACCGCCGCGTATGTCGCTTGTGCCTGGAGCCAGCCCTGGCTGATTGTGATATGCTGATATCCAGAAATCAACATTTCTGCACTCTCTATACTGTACAAGACTCTGGGACAGTCTATATTGCCATTGATTGACATAAAGCCATTGACTGAATAAAGCCTGTGTGTCTATGTATGCTGATGACTCAACATTACACACGTCAGCTATCACAGCAAATTATAAAAAGAGTTGCAGTCAGTTTTAGATTGTTTGGCAAGTAATATGCTATTACTAAGCTATTACTATTACTAAATATTTCACAAACTTAAAGCATTGTATTTTGGACAAACCATTCACTAAACCTCAACTAAATCTTGTTATGAATGACGTGAAAATTGAGCAAGTTGAGGAGACTAAACTGCTTGGTGTAACCCTTGAGTGTAAACTGTCATGATCAAAATATATTGATGCAACGGTAGCTAAGATGTGGAGAGGTCTGTCCGTAATAAAGCGCTACTCCACTTTCTTGACATTGCTATCAACAAAACAAGTCCTACAGGTCCTAGTTTTGTCGCAGCTGGACTACGATCATATGGTCAAGTGCATCTCTCCCGGCTCAAAGTAGAGGAGAGATTGATTGCATCACTACTTGTCTTTGTGAGAGGTATTGACACATTGAAAGCACTAAGCTGTCTGTTCAAACGACTAGTACACAGCTCAGACACCCATACATACACCACAAGACATGCTTCCAGGGGTCTGTTCACAATCTCCAAGTCCAGAACAGACTCCGGAAAACACACAGTACTACACAGAGCCATGACTACATGGAACTCTATTCCACGTCAAGGAACTGATGCAAGCAGTAAAATCCTTCTTTTTTTTAACTGATAAAACTTATGGAACAACTCAGACTGTGAAGAGACACACACACACACAGGCGCACACACACACGCATACTCATACACACTAACACGCACGCAACACACACATACATTTTAATAATGTTCTATGGTGATAGTATACATTTTATGTTGTAGATATGTAGTGGTGTAGTAATGTTATATGATGTACTGTTTTTTTGTGTGTGTGTGATGTGCCTTGGTGTGTTTGGACCCCAGGAAGAGTAGCTGCTGCCTTGGCAGGAACTAATGGGGATCCATAATAAATACAACTACAAATAGCCTAGTTATAACAAACCAAACATTTAGACAATTATGTCACATTCTGTACTAGTACATTGACTGTATCAGTGCAGTTCATTTAGGTAAGTAATGACATGACTTTCTCCTCCCTAAGTCACTCCATCCAGCCTCTGTGTCTGCACCTGTGTCTTGCCAGACCTTATGGCTGTAATGAGGTATTGTCTTTGTAATGACAGAGCAGCAGGCAGTCTCAACACATTCCATCCTTCGCCTACTCAGGTCTCACCTCAGACAGACAGTATCTAAATCAAATCAAAGTTTATTTGTCTCGTACACAGATTAGCAGACTTTAAAGCAGGTGTAGTGAAATGCTTGTGTTTCTCGCTCCAGCAGTGCAGTAAACGTCTAACAGTACAATACTAATAATGAAGTGATAATGGGTGTTGTTAAGCTCAAGACGAAGTTGAGGGCCGGCAAACCGTGCCAATATATCCTCCAAACACTGTCTTCAAGGGCATTATCACTTTTATACAACAGGTTACCAACATATTCAAATAATGATGGCCATATTTTCATAAAAAAATGTTATTTTTTATTAATTTATTCATACTGTTTCATCCTTCCACAAGATATAGTCCCAACACAAATCTAGGGTTGCTACCCAAGCCAGCTGGTTGTTCGTTCCTTCAGTTCGGTTGCCAGAGACGCGACCCATTCCTTCAGTCTTTTTTTTTCTGTATCTATGTTTCATTGCAATACTGGCTGGTAACGTTCTTATCCCTTGCTTGCTAACTAGCCAACTACGGCTAATTTACAGTCATGTCAAAGTTTGCAGCCAGAATAACAACAGTAGCTGTATTTGCATTTGTTTAAGCTGTTTTCTAGTGACATTTATTTGGATGCAACCATAACAATGAGCTAATGAAGCGCGATTTCGCATGGCATTGAAATTGTGCTCTCTCGTCAGGACACTGTTGTTCAGAGGAGCTAGCCAACAGCACAGCTAACACAATCACTTCAAGCTGAAGCTGGAAAGACTGCAAACTAGCTGCACTTCATTTTGTTTTGCCTTTGTATACATCCCAAAGAATTATGCCACTTGATTCATGATTTTGACTGGCTGAGAAAAGCTGCCTGCCTGTCTGTCTCGTCCTGACTCCCGACACGTTCATTACAATGGGACAACTGGAGATCGAATTTGAATATTGAAACAATGTTGCAAATGCCAGAGGGACAGATGGCAAGGTTTATAAACTGTTGAAATCTGCTCTGCTGAAAATGAGATGTTAGTCTAAAAGAGATAATGAGATAATGTCTAGATGCTTTCTATATTGGAGATCAAGTTTATAAATTGCCTGGCTGGGCTGATAAAACAATGGATTGTGCAGTCAGATGGAACAGAGTAAATAGGCATCTTAACATCATACATTTTGCCAGTGGTAATTTGTGGAATAACACCGTCTGGAATGTGATTTTAACCAATCAGCATTCAGGATTAGACCCACCCGTTGTATAATCCCCAAATAATCCCAATAATAATCTAATCAAAAATAAGAAGAAACAGGAAATTAAGAAGTATCAGAATGAGCAATACCAAATCGAGTCCGGAATATAAAAATGTTGTGTGTATAGACAGTATGTACAATATACAATGCCTTCGGAAAGTATTCAGACCCCTTGACTTTTTTCACATTTTGTTAGGTTACAGCCTTACTCTAAAATTGATTCAATTGTTTTTTCCCCTCATAGATATACACAATACCCCATAATGACAAAGCAAAAACAGGTTTTTAGACATTTTTGCAAAAATAATAATCAAATGAAGTATAACATTTACATAAGTATTCAGACCCATTACTCAGTGCGTGTTGAAGCACCTTTGGCAGCGATTACAGCCTCAAGTCTTCTTGGTTATGACGCTACAAGCTTGCACACCTGTATTTGTGGAGTTCCTCCCATTCTTCTCTGCAGATCCTCTCGAACTCTGTCAGGTTGGATGAGGAGCGTTGCTGCACAGCTATTTTCAGGTATCTCCAGAAATGTTCAATCGGCTTCAAGTCTGGGCTCTGGCTGTGCCACTCAAGGACATTCAGAGATTTGTCCCGAAGCCACTCCTGCGTTGTCTTGGCTGTGTGCTATGGGTGGTTGTCCTGTTGGATAGTGAACCTTCAACCCATTCTGAGGTCCTGAGCGCTCTGGAGCAGGTTTTCATTAAGGATCTCTCTGTACTTTGCTCCGTTCATCTTTCCCTCGATCCTAACTAGTCTCTCAGTCACTGCTGCTGAAAAACATTGCCACAGCATGATGCTGCCACCACCATGCTTCACTGTAGGGATGGTAACAGATTTCTTCCAGACGTGACGATTGGAATTCAGGCCAAAGAGTTCAATCTTGGTTTCATCAGACCAGAGAATCTTGTTTGGGACTGGAGAAATGTAACCACTCTCAAATTCATAAGCAGAACTATGGATGCAAGGACTGACCATCCATGAAATCCAAATCATAGTTTTAACCATGTTTGAGGCTACATGGTGTTTGCTTACATTTTCTTTGTTTACAAACATGGGAGTAAAACAAGCTTATATTTGGGGATCTGATGGGGTGCGACAGTTGAACTAAGCTCATGCGGCATTTATAAATTATATTATTCAAGAATCAATGGGTACAATGGATGTAGCAATTGCTAATTGCTAACATTCATACCCGGATCTCACAGCTAGCTAGCTGCTATCCGTGTGACTATCGGCCTTCGTCGATTCCGGAGCAAACATCAATTATTCCGGAGCTAGCAAGCTCCGTCAATCACTCCTGAGTTCTATCAATCACACCTGGGCTGCAGTCACCTATCCGGACCCGTTTTACTGCCTTCGCGGAGCCCCACCGGGCCTTCACAACTGGACTGCCGACGTTATCTACCCGAAGGAGTTATTCGGCTGGCTCCTCCGTCGCGACGTTACCTGAACGCCCATCTGCGGCCTGCTAACCGTTAGCTGTCTTACCGGCTGCTATCTGAATAGACAATCGGACAATTTATTAATTTTTTTATTATTATTATTATGTTTTCTTCTTGGGCCTCTATAACTATATCTATTGTTTTAATTTTTGTTGTTGTTGTGTGATTTGGATTAATCCCCTCTACCACACGGAACCCCACTAATCTACTGACGGAACGCAAGAGGTGGCTAACAACAGACCTCCATCCTATGCTAGCTTGCTACCGATGCCCTGGCTAGCTGTCTAAATCACCAACCAACCTCTCCACTCACCGGACCCTTTTGATCACTCGACTAAGCATGCCTCTCCTTAATGTCAATATGTCTTGTCCATTGCTGTTCTGGTTAGTGTTTATTGGCTTATTTCACTGTAGAGCGTCTAGTCCTGCTCACTATACCTTATCCAACCTATTAGTTCCACCACCCACACATGCAATGACATCTCCTGTTTTCAACGATGTTTCTAGAGACAATATCTCTCTCTTCATCACTCAATACCTAGGTTTACCTCCACTGTATTCACATCCTACCATACATTTGTCTGTACATTATACCTTGATGCTATTTTATCGCCCCCAGAAACCTCCTTTTACTCTATGTTCCAGACGTTCTAGACAACCAATTCTCATAGCTTTTAGCCGTACCCTTATTCTACTCCTCCTTTGTTCCTCTGGCGATGTAGAGGTGAATCCAGGCCCTGCAGTGCCTAGCTCCACTCCTATTCCCCAGGCGCTCTCTTTTGACGACTTCTGTAACCGTAATAGCCTTGGTTTCATGCATGTTAACATTAGAAGCCTCCTCCCTAAGTTTGTTCTATTCACTGCTTTAGCACACTCTGCCAACCCGGATGTTCTAGCTGTGTCTGAATCCTGGCTTAGGAAGACCACCAAAAATTCAGACATTTGAATTCCAAACTACAACATTTTCAGACAAGATAGAACTGCCAAAGGGGGCGGTGTTGCAATCTACTGCAAAGATAGCCTGCAGAGTTCTGTCCTACTATCCAGGTCTGTACCCAAACAATTTGAACTTCTACTTTTAAAAATCCACCTCTATAAAAACAAGTCTCTCACCGTTGCCGCCTGCTATAGACCACCCTCTGCCCCCAGCTGTGCTCTGGACACCATATGTGAACTGATTGCCCCCCATCTATCTTCAGAGTTCGTGCTGCTAGGCGACCTAAACTGGAACATGCTTAACACCCCAGCCATCCTACAATCTAAACTTGATGCCCTCAATCTCACACAAATTATCAATGAACCTACCAGGTACCTCCCCAAAGCCTTAAACACGGGCACCCTCATAGATATCATCCTAACCAACTTCCCCTCTAAATACACCTCTGCTGTCTTCAACCAAGATCTCAGCGATCACTGCCTCATTGCCTGCATCCGTAATGGGTCAGCGGTCAAACGACCTCCACTCATCACTGTAAAACGCTCCCTGAAACACTTCTGCGAGCAGGCCTTTCTAATCGACCTGGCCGGGGTATCGTGGAAGGATATTGATCTCATCCCGTCAGCAGAGGATGCCTGGATATTTTTTTTAAATGCCTTCCTAACCATCTTAAATAAACATGCCCCATTCAAGAAATTTAGAACCAGGAACAGATATAGCCCTTGGTTCTCCCCAGACCTGACTGCCCTTAACAAACACAAAAACATCCTATGGCGTTCTGCATTAGCATCGAACAGCCCCCGTGATATGCAGCTGTTCAGAGAAGCTAGAAACCATTATACACAGGCAGTTAGAAAAGCCAAGGCTAGCTTTTTCAAGCAGAAATTTGCTTCCTGCAACACTAACTCAAAAAAGTTCTGGGACACTGTAAAGTCCATGGAGAATAAGAACACCTCCTCCCAGCTGCCCACTGCACTGAAGATAGGAAACACTGTCACCACTGATAAATCCACCATAATTGAGAATTTCAATAAGTATTTTTCTACGGCTGGCCATGCTTTCCACCTGGCTACTCCTACCCCGGACAACAGCACTGCACCCCCAACAGCAACTCGCCCAAGCCTTCCCCATTTCTCCTTCTCCCAAATCCATTCAGCTGATGTTCTGAAAGAGCTGCAAAATCTGGACCCCTACAAATCAGCCGGGCTAGACAATCTGGACCCTTTCTTTCTAAAATTATCTGCCGAAATTGTTGCCACCCCTATTACTAGCCTGTTCAACCTCTCTTTCGTGTCGTCTGAGATTCCCAAAGATTGGAAAGCAGCTGCGGTCATCCCCCTCTTCAAAGGGGGGGACACTCTTGACCCAAACTGCTACAGACCTATATCTATCCTACCGTGCCTTTCTAAGGTCTTCGAAAGCCAAGTCAACAAACAGATTACCGACCATTTCGAATCTCACCATACCTTCTCTGCTATGCAATCTGGTTTCAGAGCTGGTCATGGGTGCACCTCAGCCACGCTCAAGGTCCTAAACGATATCTTAACCGCCATCGATAAGAAACATTACTGTGCAGCCGTATTCATTGATCTGGCCAAGGCTTTCGACTCTGTCAATCACCATATCCTCATCGGCAGACTCGACAGCCTTGGTTTCTCAAATGATTGCCTCGCCTGGTTCACCAACTACTTCTCTGATAGAGTTCAGTGTGTCAAATCGGAGGGTCTGCTGTCCGGACCTCTGGCAGTCTCTATGAGGGTGCCACAGGGTTCAATTCTTGGACCGACTCTCTTCTCTGTATACATCAATGAGGTCGCTCTTGCTGCTGGTGAGTCCCTGATCCACCTCTACGCAGACGACACCATTCTGTATACTTCCGGCCCTTCTTTGGACACTGTGTTAACAACCCTCCAGGCAAGCTTCAATGCCATACAACTCTCCTTCCGTGGCCTCCAATTGCTCTTAAATACAAGTAAAACTAAATGCATGCTCTTCAACCGATCGCTACCTGCACCTACCCGCCTGTCCAACATCACTACTCTGGACGGCTCTGACTTAGAATACGTGGACAACTACAAATACTTAGGTGTCTGGTTAGACTGTAAACTCTCCTTCCAGACCCATATCAAACATCTCCAATCCAAAGTTAAATCTAGAATTGGCTTCCTATTTCGCAACAAAGCATCCTTCACTCATGCTGCCAAACATACCCTTGTAAAACTGACCATCCTACCAATCCTCGACTTTGGCGATGTCATTTACAAAATAGCCTCCAATACCCTGCTCAACAAATTGGATGCAGTCTATCACAGTGCAATCCGTTTTATCACCAAAGCCCCATATACTACCCACCATTGTGACCTGTACGCTCTCGTTGGCTGGCCCTCGCTTCATACTCGTCGCCAAACCCACTGGCTCCATGTCATCTACAAGACCCTGCTACGTAAAGTCCCCCCTTATCTCAGCTCGCTGGTCACCATAGCATCTCCCACCTGTAGCACACGCTCCAGCAGGTATATCTCTCTAGTCACCCCCAAAACCAATTCTTTCTTTGGCCGCCTCTCCTTCCAGTTCTCTGCTGCCAATGACTGGAACGAACTACAAAAATCTCTGAAACTGGAAACACTTATCTCCCTCACTAGCTTTAAGCACCAACTGTCAGAGCAGCTCACAGATTACTGCACCTGTACATAGCCCACCTATAATTTAGCCCAAACAACTACTTTCCCAACTGTATTTAATTTTTATTTATTTATTTATTTTGCTCCTTTGCACCCCATTATTTTTATTTTGCACATTCTTCCATTGCAAAACTACCATTCCAGTATTTTACTTGCTACATTGTATTTACTTTGCCATCATGGCCTTTTTTGCCTTTACCTCCCTTCTCACCTCATTTGCTCACATTGTATATAGACTTGTTTATACTGCATTATTGACTGTATGTTTGTTTTTACTCCATGTGTAACTCTGTCGTTTTATCTGTCGAACTTCTTTGCTTTATCTTGGCCAGGTCGCAATTGTAAATGAGAACTTGTTCTCAACTTGCCTACCTGGTTAAATAAAGGTAAAATAAATAAAAATAAAAATAAATAAATAATTTAAATGACAATTCAACAGAATAATGTTGCAGCAATGGTAATCTTATTTGTTTCTAACTACAGAATCGATTTCAGAACAATAGACATTATGCAAACATTTTGACCAGTGTTCAATGACTCAGGCTCCCGAGTGGAGCAGCGGTCTAAGGCACTACATCTCAGTGTTGGACGCATAACTACAGACACCCTGGTTAGAATCCAGGCTGTATCACAGCCGGCCATGATTGGGAGTCCCATAGGTCGGCACACAATTGTCCCAGTGTCATCCGGGTTTGGCTCGCTGTAGGCCGTCATTGTAAATAAGAATTTGTTCTTAACTGACTTGTTAAATGAAGGTTACACATATGTGCATTGGGCATCAGTCTCTAAGGTGCAGGGCAGGGTACTGGGTGGAGGCCAGCTAGCAATGACTGCTTAACAGTCTGATGGCCTTGAGATGGAAGCTGTTTTTCAGTCTCTCGGTCCCAACTTTGATGCACCTGTACTGTCTCCTCCTGCTAGATGGTAGTGGGGTTAACAGGCCGTGGCTCAGGTGGCTGAGGTCTTGGCCTTCCTGTGACACCGGGTGCTTAAGATGTCCTGAGTGGCAGGCAGTGTGCCCCCAGTTATGTGTTGGCCTGTCCACACCACCCTCTGGAGAGCCCTGCGGTTGCGGGTGGCAGTGTATGTACGGCAGTGCAGTTGTCGTACCAGGCGGTGATGCAGCCCAACAGAATGCTCTCTATGGTGCATCTGTATACATTTGTGAGGGTCTTAGGACTGACCATCCATGAACCTCTTGAGGTTGAAGAGGCGTTGTTGCACCTTGTTCACCACAGTGTCGATGTGGAGGGACCATTTCAGGTCCTCAGTGATGTGCATGTGGAGGAACTTGAAGCTCTCCACTGTGGCCATATTGATGTGGATGGGGGTGTGTTCTCTCTGCTGTCTCCTATAGTCCAAGATCAGCTCCTTTGTTTTATTGGTGTTGAGAAAGAGGTTACTTTCCTGACACCACTCTGCCAGGGCTCTCACCTCCACCCTGTAGTCGGTCTCGTCGTTGTTGGTAATCAGGCCTACCACTGTTGTGTCATCAGCAAACTTGATGATTGAGTTGGAGACGTGAGTAGGCACACAGTCATGGGTGAACAGGGATAGGGCAGTGTAAAGTGCAATTGCGATTGCGTCGTCCATTAATTTCTTGGGGTAGTATGCAAATTGTAGTGGGTCTAGGGTGTTGGGTAAGGTAGACGTGATATGGTCCTTAAATAGCACTTCATGATGACAGATGTGAGTGCTGCGGGGCTAAAGTCATTTAGTTCAACTAAAACAACATGACTTCATGAATCGGTTTGAGAGACGGACCACATAGTTCCACACCACTTCAGATTATTATATTTTGGTTTTAATTCAAGTATAAGTCAATATCCACCCAATAAATAATGGCCTTGCATTTTAGAAAACACTTTCTTGAAGGGTTGTACATTTGAGAAGATAATAATGAAGAAATTTAACCAAGGTTGTTGATTAGAAACGGATAATCTCAAGTCACTTTCTCTACAGCTCTTCTTTAAATGATGCTTAACTGAGCTATGTGTCACTGGAGAAAATCAGTGCAGCATGCTTGCACTGTATTAAATTACAGTACGAAAATGACCCTGCTAAAACAGGCCCTTTCCGGTTCATATTTGAAGTCTATTGAACAAGTGGCAGTGGCAGGCACAGATAGCTTATGTAGTACTGGGTCTAAACTGGGAGGATCTAATATCAATGATCTGATGCTCTAGTCATAAACCTAAGAATGGCATCATCCTGCATGTCTCGTAGACATGACAAGCAAGCAGCAGATACATTTATACATTTATGATTGTTGCCCTTTCCTAGGATTACATTGGTTGCTGCGTTGCCAAGACAACAGCAATTAGCAGGGACTGGGTTACCAGGCAGACAGTGGCTATAACACTCTATGCACCTCGTAGCCATAGCAACCAAGGTCAGGCCAACAGCGGAGCGCTCATCTGCTGGCTCCTTAGCTGTGCTACAGAAGACACATATTCCACATGAGGCCTTTGCCCCTATCATTCATTGTGACTAAACATACATCAAATTAACATGAGGCGTCTGACATTGACCAAGAAAACATGTTTTTATGGACATTAATGTTCATGCATTTGTACAAGACCACCTTTATTTCATGTGTGCCAGTAACACCAAAAATACCAAAAATACATTAGAAGGAGAACATAATACATGTGTTTGTCACTGAGATCATCTCCTCCTATTGTTCATACATTACTGTGATCCTTTCGTGCAAATGAGTAAATCCATTTCCAATAAGGTGAACAAACTTCATTTATGAGGATCATTTACCAAATTTTCATTGAAAGATACAGTACATCAGCATCAGTGAAGTGAACTACAAGTCAAAAGGGTGGGTATACTTTCAATTATGCAAAGAAGTGTAAAGACAAGCTACCGTATGCTCCGTCACTCACTCACATGCTAGATTTCACATTTCTCTGAGACATAATGAGATCTACAAGAGATTTAATTCATCCTACATCAGAAAATATTACAAATGAATCAACTAACTGCTGGAACCCCTACCTAACCTCTCATCACCACCACCACCCCCTCCTATTCCCCATTCCCATCACAGCAGCAGAATCCTCCCATAGCTGTCAAGCAGGTGTTTGAATGTGTTCAATTAGCCTGTAACCAGAGGCAGGGTGAACACTTAATCCCACAGCACCTGCTGTCTGTTCACAAGTTAACCCCAGAGAGCTGGGCCTCTGATGGGGGCCGGCAGGATATCACTACGCTTGGCCCTTTGTCCAGCTGCCCTGGACTTACTCCCACTATCTGATTGGAGATTACTGCAGAGCAGGGTGACAGGCAACTAGCTGGGCAGCAGTTATTACTCATACATTTATTCTAACATTTGGTTAATACAGTAAGATACGTTTCAGGATTGATTTCTTACTGAGGAATGGACACAGATACGAAGAAAAAATGCATATCAGCACCATGCTATACATTTCCAAACTTTAGTTTCCCAAGTGTTCAAAGCCTACTGTAGAACTCACCTAACTGTTATCTGTTATTCAGATGGGACACATATGCCTAAGTATTTCAGCCCTGAATCAAGCTGAAATGGATTTTTAAGTCTTTGCAGTAATAGATTGTTTAGCTGGTATGACACGCCTTTGTCTTTTGTGATAAAGCCTGTTACCACACTTTGCTTTATTCCATTGAGTCTACAGATGGGCACAGAACACAGAGGCATTTAACCTTGAGAGGCGCTTAAAAGAGGATAGTACATTAAACATCTTATGAATGTTGGTTGACATGAACGTCATCTATTTCCCTTCACTTATAATTCTGTTGTAGAAGAGTAACCTTCTGATTTACAGTTGGTCCATAATTATTGGCACCTTTGATAAAGATGACAGAAATGTGCAAAAAAAAGAAAGAAATAATACAAATACTGAGCTAAACTGAACAAAAATATAAATGCAACATGCAACAATTTCAACGATTTTACTGAATTACAGTTCATATAAAGGAAATCAGTTCATTCAAATAAATCAATTAGACCCTAATCTATGGATTTCACATGACTAGGCATGGCCGCAGTCATGGGTGGGCCTGGAAGGGAATAGGCCCATTCACTGGGGAGCCAGGCCCAGCTAATTAGATTAGGTTTTTCCCCTCAAAAGGGCATTATTACAAACAGAAACACTCCTCAATTTCATCAGCTGTCTGGTTTGCTGGTCTCAGATGATCCAGCAAGTGAAGAAGCTGGATGTGGATGGACTGAGCTGGCGTGGTTGTGAGGCCGGTTGAACGTACTGCCATATTTTCTAAAACAACGTTGAATTTTATGGAAACAACTCTGGTGGACATTCCTGCAGTTAACATGCCAATTGCACGCTCCCTCAAAAATTGAGACATCTGTGGCATTGTGTTGACAAATCTGCACAAAATTGTCACTTTGTTGTCCACAGCCCAAGGTGCACCTGTGTAATGATCATGCTGTTTAATCAGTTTCTTGATATACCACACTTGTCAGGTGGATGGATTATCTTGGCTAAGGAGAAATTCTCACTAACAGGCATGTGAACAAATATGTGCAAAGCATTTGAGAGAAATGTATGGAACATTTCTGGGATCATTTATTTCAGCTTATGAAATATGGGACTAACACTTTACATGTTGCGTTTATATTTTTGTTCAGTTTATATTGCATGCTAAAAATGTTTTGACAATTAGATATTTTCTACTAAGAAAATTGAGAAATAGATTTTGTTTAACAAGTAATAAATATAAAATCCACTAAGAAATGCTTGATTGGCAACAAGCTCAACATTTTGCAATGCTCATCTCAGTCTCTGGAATTGAACCCCATTGAAAACCTGGGGTTTGAATTGAAAAGGGTAGTCTGTGACAGCAGGCCGAAAGATATCAAGGTTCTGGAAAGATTCTGTGTGGAGGAATGGTCTAAGATCCCTCCCAACGTGTTCTCCAATCTTATAAAACATTTTAGAAAACAGGGGTCAAAATTATTAACACACCTATCTTTTAGAGATGTTTTTGTATTACTTGTTACACCTATCTTTCTCTGGGCAATTGTAATAGTATAAAATATCATTTCCTAATTGTTTAGAGCATACCATATAGTTCAGTATTTGTAATTATTTTATTGTATTTTTTGCTCATCTTCATCAAGGGTGCTAATAATTATGAACCTGAATGTAGATAAATGAGCTAGATAAAATCATAAAATGAGGGAAATTCCCTGCAAATTTTACTTCCTATTTTTTCAAAACTGAGCTGATTGCACTGTGAAAACATGATCGCCATAGCATTTTTTTCTTCATTCCTTTGTCTTTTTGGTCCCGTTTTGCTGCAGTATCATTATGTCTGAGTTAAATGAGAAAGGTGATGTACACAGACATCTTCCCACTCACACACCCACAGAAAGCTCCAGTTGGATCACACTTCTCGTTCCACTCCTCAGCTGAGACTTTTCACTCCACATTTCCTGCAGGCAGAGGCTCATGCAGTGGATAATCCCAAGATTCCATCTCAGATTTTTTTTTTTTTTTATCAGTAATGCAAGCAAGATATCTTAGGTCAAATTCATAAGTTGGAGTAATTACTAGCATGGATGTACACTCCAAATGGTGCTGACAGCAACCTGAAATAAAGCAGCACAAAAACTGTACCTACAATTTGAATTTGTTCTTGATAATAACATCTGCTCAACTGTAAATAACATTAAACAATCATGTATTCCAAAATATGGCTACAGCTATGAGTACATTACAGTAGTACCGTCCTCATGAAATTCTTCTTACTTGACTTGTCAAAACAAAGTATTGATAATTAAGATAATCCCACAGACAGCGGTGCTCAGATATTCTTTAGTGTTTTCGGTTATCGGGTCAACAAGGAATCAGTATTTTCAAATAACATTAATGGTCATTTCCTTTATAACTTACCCACATAATGTATTTCATTTCTAACACAGTATGAGCTAGGTTAGCAACATATAGTAGATCATTTGTTAAATTGGAAAATAAATTACATTGTCCCCTTTTTGCTCATGTTAAAGACACTTTAGACCAATCAGGTTTTAATAACTAAGTCCACTAAGCAAAGCATATTACAGATAGTCATTATTCTAGTAAAATATTCATAATAAAGAATCACAATCAATATTTAAATAATTTTATTGAAATATAAAACAAATGTAAAAAGGCTAAATAAAAATACATAGAATAAAATGTGACCAAAAAAGTACATTTTGAGAGCCAGCCAAAAACATCTTTGGTCCCTGCAAGGAATCCATCCCCCATCCCCAAGCTCCCAATTTCAACTTCAAGTGGTTCCGCCCACAGTCCAGTCTTATTTTGTTCCTCACACTAGGGGGAGAAAAAAGGCAGAGTGACTGCGTTTTGCTCTACACAGTACAATGCCAAGTTCTCCAGGTCTAGTCCACTGCTTTCCTCTCATACACAGACATGACGCATGTGGAAATTCACCACATACTCAGCGTTGGTCCTCTGTACTGAGATGGCGAACGGCTCAAAGGGGTGGAATGTGAAGGCCACCAGCCGCCGGACGGCATGGTTAATGGGCCGGCCCAGGAGGCCTGCCTGGATCTTGAACTTCAGCAAGCCAGAGTCCCGAGCGTAAAACCTGCACTTAACAAGAAAAACAGTCAGTCTTTTCAAATGCAAGTTTGAAATGAAAGAGGGTATCTAGGAACACACAGTAACATCCAAATGGTTGTCCTATAACGTTATTAGTTATTGTATTTTCATTTCCTAACAATAAATGTAATCGTTTCAAAAACAAGAGAGCTTACAGTTATCATAAAATGTTGATTAAACAGTCTCCAACAAGTCCCTGCCTTTTATAATGGCCAGGCATCATTTACACATTTTAGCTAATAAATGGCGGTCTCTATAATAAACACCTGGTCAAGAAAAGTTGAATTATGCATTCATGCTCCGGTGGAATCTAACAGAATCTCCATCTCGCTCTGAATGATTGATGTCTCTAACAGACTTCGGGGCAGCTCCACAGTTGAAGCAAATAACACCCCTTTATTAATTGAAGTTTTATGGTATGAATGATTGATTATTAATTACATGTCATTTTTACTTAAAGCAAAAATGTTTGTTATGCCCTACAGAAAAACATTAGAAATCAGCATTATCTAGTCAATGTTACCTGATGGGGTGGTCTCCACATGTTTTGGGCCGTTCCATCACAGACACCCACTTGTCGTCGTAGCTGAAGAGAGAAAGATCGAGGTAGGGGCTGCTGCTGTAGGACTGAGCACTAATGGGCAGCTGTCCCAGCAGCCTCCTCACAGCCTCAGTGTGACCGCCATACTTTGCATTCACTATGGTGTCTTTGAACCTGACGAGGAAGGAGTATAAGCAGAAGGATTTCTGAATCACAATCTGAACTCTACTAAACACTGTTTTAAGAGTCTAATTTCTGTAAATTGGTTCAATTTATTGGCCTTTGGACACTGTATGGATTTATTTTCATGGTAGCCCTGTGGTGGGCCTTCCCCCCAGTCACCAATACCTTCTCTGGACCTGCCGTGCAAAGTTGTTGCTGGAGGCAGAGCAGGGGAACTGAACAGCTTCACTGTGGAGTGTGGCGTTCCGGAACAGGTCACAGAAGTTCTCAAACAGCTCCAGCAGTTTGTCAGAGGTGTTCTCAAAGACTGCCATCACCTCTGTGCTCACCATGTTGTACACTACAAAGAACGAGGGCTGAGGAGAGAAGAGCAGACAGATATGAAGTTAGAAATAAAGACGATATGCACTAATGCCACAGCAGCAAACAATCATATGAAATAGGCCTATAGTTAATGTTTGATACAAAATCAATTTCAATTTTTCATAACAGAAGTTTTCTGAGCAATAAGCTGAAATGAGCCTGAATCTACAGTATTAATTCCCCAGTCCCTTTATGTAGAGTACAGAAAAACAAAATCAAATAACAGGATCTAATCAACTGCAGATTGGATTTACAGATAGCACTTTCAGAAGTGCATACTTGTATGATTTCCACACCAACAAGGCCTTATTACAGAAACTTAATTAGGGAAGAGGGGGTAAGTGTACCTGAGAGGGGTCAGTGACTCGCAGGGTGACCACGTCCTCACTGGTATATTTGATGAAGAGGTGGTGCTCATCTAGTAGCTGCATCTTCCACATCCTCAGCTGTCTCAGCTGGTCAAAGAACTGGAAGAAGCGTCGCTTGGCGGTGGCGCTGCCGTCCTGCTCAGCCCGTCTCCACAGGTAGACCAGTAGTCTGTGCTTCAGGGAGTTGATGGTCTTCTCCTTGTAGAGGCGGGAGAAGCCTGGCTGGCCCTCGGCCCGGGCCTCAGTATACACCGCAGACAGAGTGAGGAGGTCGTCTTCGTAGCAGAACCGACCAATGGTTCGCACGTCCAGGAACGTCCCCTCTGATGTCACCTACCGGATGAAAGCAAAATGTTTGTAAAAACGTTAATTACATTCGATAATCTTACTTCCAGGTAGGCATAGGGTTCAGAGGGTGATGCAGGATGAGATATATACCTGAAAGACATGGATTGTCTGCTGCTGAACAGAAAGAACAGCCAGTATGTTACGGTAGAGGTAGAGTCCCTGGTTATGCGAGAGGATGATCTTGTCGCACTTGAAGGACCTGGTGTCACAAAGCCGGCCAGTGTGCAGGTCAATGATGTGCAGTGAGTAGTCCTCCAGCGGAGAGCGGGGGTTGGGAGTCACAGACTCATTGTTGCGGTACACCTCAAAGAAGTGTGGAGAGGGCTCCTCGGGCACATAGACCGCTGAGCCCACGATCACATAGCGACAGTCATCAGTGAATAGGCTGCACTCTCGGTTCAGGTGCTCTCCATTGGAGGCCACATTAGTGACGTGCAGTAATGAAAAAAAGCGTTCAAAGAGGCGGCCGCGGATGTTGAGGGAGCGTTGGTCATTGCCATTGGCCAGGGTCTCCCCATCCTGCCCCAGCAGCAGATCCTCAGCCGCCTGGCAGCCCTGGTACTCATAGATCTCCAGGGAGGTCTGGTCAGAGGAGAAGGCTATGAAGCAGCGTCCATCTGGGGAGAACTTGCGGAGGAAGCAGGGAGGCTTCTCTACGTTGACCACAGTGAAGTTGGGGAAAAGGTTCTGGTGGAAGCAGCGCACGCGGTACCAGTGGGCTCCAGCCCGTCCAGAGAAGATCCGCCGCCGCTCCAGTCGATGGACTACATTCTGGTTCTGGATGCGCCTGGGTTTCAGGGTTGGGGAATCATCTTCCATGGTTCGATTGTTGCCAGCTCCCACTTACTGGTTGCTACATCACAAATCTCTCTGTATAGCAACTGGTAAAAGAGGTAATACAAACAACGATTATATCAGTTTACAATTAAGTTGAAAATGCAACAAGCTTATCAGAAGATTCATATATCATACAGGTAATTTCTAACTAAAATGAGTTTAGCCTAGATCAGGGGTGTATTCACTGAGACCAAGCAATGTGAAACGTACACAAATAGAAGCAAATGGAACTAAAAAGGGGAGGGACCTACATGAATTTGTCCAATACTCTACGTGGAGTAAACCGTTTCTGCCGCAAAAAGTTTTGCAATGGTGTGAAACGTTTTGCAACAGTGTCCGACTAATGAATACACTACAGGGCTGTGTTCAGTTCGTTTCAACATTTGCTACATTACATGATGGGGTAGGTACTGGAGAACACATTCAAAACAGTGCACAATGTTCAATAGCCAGTCCATCCAGGAAAAAAAGAAAGAAAAGAGGGCTTTAAATTTCAACCAATTACTGCACATTTCCTGCATAATATGGTTCAATCAAGCCACACATCAAGCCACACATCAACAAACATGCATATTTTCACAACAAATTGGACAACCATTGCATATTGCCATGCAAAATGCCAGCATTGCCCCAGTAAAATCATGAATATTTGCCCAAATATATCACACAATTTCCATGCAAAATCCATTCACTCCCGTTTGGTGGGTGTGGCCTGATCAAAATGGGTGTGTTCATTTGAATTTCCTGCATAATATGGTTCAATCAAGCCACACATCAAGCCACACATCAACAAACATGCATATTTTCACAACAAATTGGACAACCATTGCATATTGCCATGCAAAATGCCAGCATTGCCCCAGTAAAATCATGAATATTTGCCCAAAAATATCACACAAAATGTCCATGCAAAATCCATTCACTCCCGTTTGGTGGGTGTGGCCTGATCAAAATGGGTGTGTTCATTTGAAATCACAAAACTCGTACATCACACACTATACACGATCTCCCTTTGGGCCACCATAATCACACCGTTCTTCAACTGGTTGTTCAATACAGTACTGTTTCCATTGAATTAAACATTGAACACTGTTCTTTAGTAGAGAGCGCACCTTGTTCACAGACACTTCCGCACAGTGTTTGAAAACATGCACAATAGAGCTCGCCAGCTTGTATTCCTAAAAAACAGAAATAAGTTACCTCTGGTTCATCAGCCATTCCTAGGTGGAAAATAAATCAGGAAATAATGGGGTTTTGGGATAAACGCTTAAAATAAGGCCTGAGGTTAACACAGGCTTAGGAGATCTTATATGTTTTGTTCTATGAGATAATATTCAGTTAACATGACCTTTAAGAATTATGATGCCTTTCTGCTTGTATTTAATTTGATTACATTTCGGGGGCTCTCAAGAGGTGCAACACAACTGGCCATGATTGGGAGTCCCATAGAGCGGCGTACAATTGGCTGAGCGTCGCCCGAGTCTGGCCAGGTTAGGCCATCAATGTAAATAAGATTTTGTTCTTAACTGACTTGCCTAGTTAAATAAAGGTAAAAAAAATATATATATATATATATTTATATATATATAAAAAAAGTGACATAAACTGAAGATTATCTCAAAGAACAAAAGGTCTAAGATCTCCTAAGCCTTTTTTTAAAATTAACAACATATCAATACAGGAAGTACATGAGTGAACACAAGTATATATATAAATAATATACAATGGACAATTGGTCTAGGGGGTACAATATCGAATTATACAAGGACCTTAAGGGACATGCATAGAATTATAATTCTAACAGCTTTTGTTAGTAGAGTATTTAATTGTCTTAAAATACAGTTCAATTTATTTTTGTAAGTTAAGAAAATGTGGTGTTTTGTTTGTAAATTTACATTTGTGAATATGAAATTTGGCCAAAAGAATAATGAAATTAATTACATTAAAATGTTTCAGCTTATTTCTATCGTAGGTAAAGAATCCAAGCAGTACATCTCTTCAGAATAGTGTATGATCTTCATAAATGTGTTCAACTATAAATCTACTGATGTCTTGCCAGTTTCCTTACATGAATACAATGCCAAAAAAGATCCAACACTGTTTCTGGGTGGTCATTACAAAAGGAACTATTTGAGTTGATGTTTGCCTTAAACGTGTTCATATAGTGGTTAGCAGGATAATATTTATGAATACTTTTAAAGGAAACTTCCTTAATTTTGTTAACAAGTAGGTATGTGTGTGGCAACATCCAAACTTTTGTCCAACAGATCTTATTGGAATGGATTTATTGATAATATCTCCTAAACCTGTGTTTACAACATGCCTTATTACCGACGTTTATCCCCCAAAAACATGGCGGAGTTAGTGCCTACAAAAAAAAAATCCATTACTATTGTTCTCTATGGGCTATGCGCAATTAGCCTGTGTAGTGAGTCGATGGAGTACAGCTAAGAGCGGAAGTAACTTTTCGTTACAGTTTAAGAGAGCAATTTAGCTAACCCTAACTCTTTTCTTAGCCTCAGTCTGCTGTTAATTTACCTAACCTGCTAAGTAAATTATCCTAGCCTGATACATTCGTAGCTGTATTCCACCTAGTCAGAACCATTAACTTGGCGACGGGTTAGTAGGTCATTATTTCATTTTACAGATTAACCACAGGAAAAAAAGTGTGGCTCCCATTTTCCATTCATACTAACATGCTAACTACCAAGCTAGCCCTGAAAAATAGCAGCTAGCTAGCGTTCCATCTGAAGTCACGAGCTTCCCGAAACGAAGCTGAATATTATTTCGTTTTGGGCCAGACAGTAACAGATGCAGCAAAATACACCACCAACAGAAATACATTGTCAAGCCGGTATGCTAACGTTAGCTCGCTAGCTTGCTACTAGTACTAGCCCAGACAGAAGGCTTATAAATATCTTTGGTACTAGTGCTGACTGACTAGTGCTGACTGCAGTCACAAAAATAAACAAATGCGGGAATAACGTTTAACTTACAGGCTTGAGGCTAGCGTCTTGAGGGCAGGCAATAAAAAAACGAATGTATGACAAGCTTGGAACATTTGTTCTGCACATACGACATAAGTGAGTCGTGATTTCTCAACACTGTTCAATGTTGTTGGTATTAGTTAGCTAGCTAATAGAGCCGTCAGCCAAGACGCATCCTCTTCCGTGGAACCATTCCTCACAGCGCCACCGTAAACTCAGGTTGAAAAGAGTATTGCATCACGTTGACACCACATTTGACCAAATACAGACTGGTAGTAAGCCTACACTGCAATGACACAGCAATTGCCTGGGGCACAGACCCTGTGATTTCCTGGGGCCCTAATAGTGTTTTTTCTACTTGAAATTAATTTGAATATAATTACTTTAAATATGTGGTCAGGATGAAACCCTAAGAGAGAAACATGAAGTGATTAAATGAGAAAACCTCCACTTGCATATAGCTGACAAATTCGGTTCAGAAGTTTTCCTGGCCATGTGACCATAGTACACTACTGGCCCTGCTAATAGGTCTAATCAACTGAAACCATCACAAAGTAGGGGATGGAGAGATATGGGTCTTAATGATTAAATGTTCTATACAATCCCAAAATGGATCTTGTTCTTAAGACTCAAAAATTGCACAGAAAAAGCAGAAGGAAGACCAACAGAAGAAAGCCTTCATGCTTGGCCTTGAGAGCATGATAATGGCTCTATGTGCAATTATCCCTGACGAACCTGTCTCGCAGATTACAAGTCATAATTTCCAGTAATAGCATGCTGTGAACAAGGAAAGGTAGTGCTAAAAACAGTGGCAAGAACATAAAATGGTCTACTTTTCAATGTACTGTAGATTTTACCATGTCATGCAATGCAAGCCTTCTGTGGTATTTAAAAAAATACCCAATAATAATACCTGGTGCTCTGTTACTCAGAGGGGATGTGTGTAGCACATAAATAACTTATTCAGGAAGATTATCCTCTCCCACACCTTTTCTTTATGGGGTTTTGTATATCAGCTCATTAATTTCTTGTACTGTATGTCTCATACTCTTTTCACCTCAGCTTTTAGCAGCTGTTCGCAAAGTATGATTTGGATTGAGAAAAGGCTATGGCAGAAGGGGTATTCAAATACTTTTGGGCTATTCGTTCTGGAGGAATAGAGGGATAGAGCCTAGATCAATTGACTTCCTCCATATGCTCCACAGACACGGAGGCTGTAATTATGAGCGGACTGGGATAAGGACGAGAGACCTCAAGGGACCATTTCAAAGACGTATGTTTAACAGCTAATGGAAAATAAACACACAGTGCCTTCAGAAAGTATTCATACCTCTTGACTTATTCCACTTTTTCTTACAGCCTGAATTCAAAACGGATTAAATAGATTTTTTGTTTCACCCATCTACACACAATACCCCATAATGATAAAGTGAAAAAAATGTTTTTTGAAATGTTTGCACATTTATTGAAATTGAAATACATAAATATCTCATTTACATTAGTATTTAGACCCCTGAGTCAATGTATGTTAGAATCACCTTTGGCAGCGATTATATCTGTGAGTCTTTCTGGGTAAGTCTTTAAGAGCTTTGCATACCTGGACAGTGGTGGAAACCCCCCCCCCCCCCAATTGTAATACTTGAGTAAAAGTAAAGATACATTAATAGTAAAGGTCAAAGTTAAAGTCACCCAGTAAAATACCACTTGAGTAAAAGTCTAAAAGTATTTGGTTTTAAATATACTTTATTATCAAAAGTAAATGTAATTGCTAAAATGTCAAAAGAAACAGAATAAATCATTTAAAATTCCTTATATTAAGCAAACCAGATGGCACCATTTTTTTTTTTTATTATTATGATTTTTTAAGGATAGCCAGGGGCACTCTCCAGCAATCAGACTAAATGTACATGTGTGTTTAGTGAGTCCGCCAGATCAGAGGCAGTCAGGATGACCAGGGATAAGTGCTTGAATTGGACGATTTTTCTGTCCTGCTAAAAGCATTCAAAATGTAACCACTACTTTTGGGTGTCACAGAAAATGTATGGTGTAAAAGTACATTATTTTCTTAAGGAATGAGGTGTAAAAGTAGTCAAAAATATAAATAGTACAGTAAAATACAGATAAAGTCAAGTACTTACACAACTGCACCTGGATTGTACAATATTTGCACATTCTTTAAAAAATCTTCAAGTTCTGTCAAGTTGGTTGTTGATCATTGCTAGGAAGCAGTTTTTAGGTCTTGCCATAGATTTTCAATCAAAACTGTAACTAGACCACTCAGGAACATTCAATGCCATCTTGGTAAGAAACTCCAGTGTATATTTGGCCTTGTGTTTTAAGTTATTGTCCTGCTGAAATGCAAATGTCTCTCCCAGTGTCTGTTGGAAAACAGACTGAACCAGGTTTTCCTCTAGGATTTTGCCTGTGCTTAGCTCTATTCTATTTATTTTTTATCCTAAAAAACTCCCTAGTCCTTGCCAATGACAAGCATACCCATAACATGATGCAGCCACCACTATGCTTGAAAATGTGAATAGTGGTACTCAGTGATGTGTTGTGTTGGATTTGTCCGAAACATAACACTTTCAGGACATGACGTTAATTTCTTTACCACATTTTTTTGCGGTTTTACATTAGTATCTTATTGCAAACATGATGTTTTGGACTATTTTAATTCCCTACAGGCTTCCTGTCTTTTCACTCTGACATTTAGGTTAGTATTGTGGAGTAACTACGATGTTGTTGATCAAGCCTCAGTTTTCTCCTTTCACATTCAGTCATTCAACTCTGTAACTGTTTTAAAGTCCCCATTGGCCTCAAGGTGAAATCCCTGAGCAGTTTCTTCCCCTCCTGCAACTGAGTTAGGAAAGACACATGTATCTTTGTGGTGATTGGGTATATTAATACAACAATGCGCAGCGTGGTAAGTGTCCATGTTAAAAAAATAAAAAATAAATGAACACTGAACAAAAATACGACAAACGAACAGTCCTGTACGGTGAACACTGAACAGAAAATAATCACCCACAAAACACAGGTGGGAAAAGGCTACCTAAGTATGATTCTCTTTTTTTTATTATTATTATTTTTTTATTTTACCCCTTTTTTTCTCCCCAATTTCGTGGTATCCAATTGTTGTAGTAGCTACTATCTTGTCTCATCGCTACAACTCCCGTATGGGCTCGGGAGAGACGAAGGTTGAAAGTCATGCATCCTCCGATACACAACCCAACCAGCCGTCCTGCTTCTTAACACAGCGCGCATCCAACCCGGAAGCCAGCCGCACCAATGTGTCGGAGGGTACACCGTGCACCTGGCAACCTTGGTTAGCGCGCACTGCGCCCGGCCCACCACAGGAGTCGGTGGGCCGGGCGCAGCACCGGACAGGCAGGAGACTCCGGGAGTGCCGGAGTGAAGGGCGATTCCGGCAGCGCCGGAGGGAAGGGCGATTCCGGCAGCGCCGTAGTGACGGGCGGCTCTGGCAGCTCCTGACAGACCGGCGGCTCTGGCAGCTCAAGACAGACGGGCAAACCTGGAGGGACAGGTTTGATGCGTGGGGCTGCCACAGGACCCACCAGGCTGGGGAGACCTACAGGAGGCCTGGTGCTTGGAGGAGGCACCGGATGGACCGGGCTGTGGAGGAGCACTGGAGCCCTGGTGTGCAGCCTTGGCACCACTCCTCCAGGCTGGATGACCACTTTAGCCCGGACCATCCAGAGTGCAGGCACAGGTTGAACCGGGCTGTCGGTGAGCACTGGAGCCCTGGTGCATACCACTCGCACCTCTGCCTTCGGCTCAATACCCACATTCACCCGGCACGGGCGGAGCGCAGGCATAGAACGCACTGCCCCCTCCCAGCGCCTCGGAGACACAGCACGCAGAGCCGGCGCAGGATACCCTGGGCCGAAACGGTGTACCGGAGACCAAACGCGCTGCGCTGGCACAACATGCCCTGGCTGGATGCCCACTCTCGCTTGGCACTTGCGGGGGGCTGGCCTTTAGCCCACCGGGCTGTGAGCGCGTACTGGCAACACCGTGCTCTTGACCGCATAACACGGTGCCTGACGAGTACTGTGCTTCTTTCGGTAAGCACGAGGAGTGGGCTCAGGTCTCACACCTGCCTCTGATTGAGAACCATACCATGCCAAATACATAAACTCAACATAGAAAAACGAACATAGACTACCCACCCCAACTCAAGCCCTGACCAAACTAAATCAAAGACATAACAAAGGAACTAAGGTCAGAACGTGACAAAATGTAAGAATAATAGTAGAGAGAATGATTTATTTCAGCTTTTATTTCTTTCATCACATTCCCAGTGGGTCAGAAGTTTACATACACATAGTTTACATACATAGTGTTAGGTAGCATTGCCTTCAAATTGCTTAACTTGGGTCAAACGTTTCGGGTAGCCTTCTACAAGCTTCCCACAATAAGTTGGGAGAATGTTGGCCCATTCTTCCTGACTGGTGTAACTGAGTCAGGTTTGTAGGCCTCCTTGCTCGTACACACTTTTTCAGTTCTGCCCACACATTTTTTACAGGATTGAGGTCAGGGCTTTGTGATGGCCACTCCAATACCTTGGCTTTGTTGTCCTTAAGCCATTTTGCCACAACTTTGGAAGTATGCTTGAGGTCATTGTCCATTTGGAAGACCCATTTGACACCAAGTTTTAACTTCCTGACTGAGGTCTTGAGATGTTCAAGGTTCCGTTTTAGGGCCACTATTGTTTTAACTATATATTTTACCTCTTGGGGATGTCATTTGATAACATAATGTTAACTTTCACTGCTATGCAGATGACACACAGCTGTACATTTCAATGAAACATGGTGAAGCCCCAAAATTGCCCTCTCTAGAAGCCTGTGTTTCAGACATATGAAAGTGGATGGCTGCAAACCTTCTACTTTTAAACTCGGACAAAACAGAGATGCTTGTTCTAGGTCCCAAGAAACAAAGAGATCTTTTGTTGAATCTGACAATTAATCTTGACGGTTGTACAGTCATCTCAAATAAAAATGTGAAGGACCTCGGCGTTACTCTGGACCCTGATCTCTCTTTTGACCAACATATCAAGACTGTTTCAAGGACAGCTTTTTTCCAACTATGTAACATTGCAAAAATCTGAAACTTTCTGTTCAAAAATGATGCAGAAAAATGTATCCATGTTTTTCTTACTTCTAGGTTAGACTACTGCAATGCTCTACTTTCCAGCTACCCGGATAAAGCACTAAATAAACTTCAGTTAGTGCTAAATATGGCTGCCAGAATCCTGACTCAAACCAAAAAATGTGATCATATTACCCCAGTGCTAGCCTCCCTAGACTGACTTCCTGTTAAGGCAAGGGCTGATTTCAAGGTTTTACTGCTAACCTACAAAGCATTACATGGGCTTTCTCCTACCTATCTTTCCGATTTGGTCCTGCCGTACACACCTACACATACGCTACGGTCACAAGACGCAGGCCTCCTAATTGTCCCTAGAATTTCTAAGCAAACAGCTGGAGGCAGGGCTTTCTCCTATAGAGCTCCATTTTTATGGAATGGTCTGCCTACCTATGTGAGAGATGCAGATTCGGTCTCAACCTCGGTTTCAACCTTTAAGTCTTTACTGAAGACTCATCTCTTCAGTTGGTCTTCAGTAAAGACTTAAAGGTGGCTCAGTGGCTCTAACCCTATTACAGGGGCTGATTCACTGGCTTATTGGTGCTCTTCCATGACGTCCCTAGGAGGGGTGCGTCACTTGAGTGGGTTGAGTCACTGACGTGATCTTCCTGTCTGGGTTGGCGCCCCCCCTTGGGTCGTGCCGTGGCGGAGATCTTTGTGGGCTATACTCGGCCTTGTCTCAGGATGGTAAGTTGGTGGTTGAAGATATCCCTCTAGTGGTGTGGAGGCTGTGCTTTGGCAAAGTGGGTGGGGTTATATCCTGCATGTTTGGCCCTGTCCGGGGGTATCATCGGATGGGGCCACAGCGTCTCCTGACCCCTCCTGTCTCAGCCTCCAGTATCTATGCTGCAGTAGTTTATGTGTCGGGGGGCTAGGGTCAGTCTGTTATATCTGGAGTACTTCTCCTGTCTTATCCGGTGTCCTGTGTGAATTTAAGTATGCTCTCTCTAATTCTCTCTTTCTTTCTCTCTCTCAGAAGACCTGAGCCATAGGACCATGCCTCAGGACTACCTGGCATGATGCCTCCTTGCTGTCCCCAGTCCACCTGGGCGTGCTGCTGCTCCAGTTTCAACTGTTCTGCCTGTGGCTATGGAACCCTGACCTGTTCACCGGACGTGCTACCTGTCCCAGACCTGCTGTTTTGAACTCTCTAGAGACAGCAGGAGGGGTAGAGATACTCTTAAAGATCGGCTATGATAAGTCAACTGACATTTACTCCTGAGGTGCTGACTTGCTGCACCCTCGACAACCACTGTGATTATTATTATTTGACCATGCTGGTCATTTATGAACATTTGAACATCTTGGCCATTTTCTGTTATAATCTCCACCCGGCACAGCCAGAAGAGGGCTGGCCACCCCTCATAGCCTGGTTCCTCTCTAGGTTTCTTCCTAGGTTTTGGCCTTTCTAAGGAGTTTTTCCTAGCCCCCGTGCTTCTACACCTGCATTGCTTGCTGTTTGGGTTTAGGCTGGGTTTCTTTACAGCACTTTGAGATATCAGCTGATGTAAGAAGGCTATATAAATACATTTGATTTGATGTTTCTTCAATATATCCACACAATTTTCCTACCTTATGATGCCATCTATTTTGTGAAGTGCACCAGTCCCTTCTGCAGCAAAGCACCCCACAGCATGATGCTGCAACCCCCGTGCTTCACGGTTGGGATGGTGTTCTTTGGCTTGCAAGCCTCCCCCTTTTTCCTCCAAACATAACGATGGTCATTATGGCCAAACAGTTCTATTTTTGTGTCGTCAGACCAGAGGACATTTCTCCAAAAAGTATGATATTTGTCCCCATGTGTAGTTGCAAACCGTAGTCTGGCTTTTTTTATGACGGTTTTGGAGCAGTGGCTTCTTCCTTGCTGAGTGGCCTTTCAGGTTATGTCGATATAGGACTCGTTTTACTGTTGATATAGATACTTTTGTACCTTTTTCCTCCAGCATCTCCACAAGGTCCTTTGCTGTTGTTCTGGGATTGATTTGCACTTTTCACACCAAAGTACGTTCATCTCTAGAAGACAGAACGCGTCTCCTTCTTCAGCGGTATGACGGCTGCGTGGTCCCATGGTGGTTATCTGTTTGTACAGATGAACGCAGTACCTTCAGGCGATTGGAAATTGCTCCCAAGGATGAACCAGACTTGTGGAGGTGTCACGCCCTGACCGTAGATTGCTTTGTATGTTTCTATTTTTTGTTTGGTCAGGGTGTGATGTGGGTGAGCATTCTATGTTTGTATGTCTAGGTTTTGTATTTCTATGTTTTGGCCAGGTATGGTTCTCAATCAGGGACAGCTGTCTTTCGTTGTCTCTGATTGAGAACCATACTTAGGTAGCCTGTTTTCCCACTGTTAGTTGTGGGTGGTTATTTTCTGTTTAGTGTTGGTTGCACCTTGCAGAACTGTTTTGGCTATTCTTTTGTTATATTGTATTCAGTGTTCAGTCAGTTAAGCTAATAAAGATGAACACGTACCCCGCTGCATTTTGGTCCAATCACGAAAGCCGTGACAGGAGGTCCACAATTTTTTTCTGGAGTCTTGGCTGATTTCTTTTGATTTTCCCATGATGTCAAGCAAAGTTTGAGTTTGAAGGTAGGCATTGAAATATATCCAGTCTGTAAAACAATTGTTGGAAAAATTACTTGTGTCATCCACAAAGTAGATGTCCTAACCGACTTGCCAAAATTATAGTTTGTTAACAAGAAATTTGGGGAGTGGTTGAAAAACGAGTTTTAATAACTCCAACCTCATTGTATTTAAACTTCTGACTTCAACTGTATCTGTATGTGTGGGGTACAGAGATGAGGTACACATTCAAAAATCATGTTGAACACTATTATTGCACACAGAATGAGTCCATGCAACTTATTATGTGACTTGATAAGCACATTTTTACTCCTGAACTTATTTGGGCTTGCCATAACAAAGGGGTTGAATACTCAAGACATTTCAGCTTTGCATTTTTTATGAATTTGTAAACATTTCAAAAAACATGATGGGGTATTTTGTGTAGGCCAGTGACACAAAATCTCAATTTAATCTAATTTAAAATCAGGCTGTAACACAACAAAATGTGGAAAAAGTCAAGGGTATGAATACTTTCTGAAGGCACTGTATTTAAAATAAGTGTAGACCTGTAGAAAGATAGTAGGCTAGTTGGAAAATGACATGGATAGTTAATAATTATACATTTATTGTGTACATTTTTCCCTCATAATATTTTTGTACATTTCCTCTTGATGCTGAAATAGCAGTTTGAAAAGGTTGCTCTTAGTACAAAGAGTAGGCAGAAATACATTGTTTCACCATTTTTGTATGTCTATTTTCCTAAAGGGTTGTATTTGACATTTTGGAAAAGCTTTTAACTTTGCAAGACACACTAAATACGCATGCATTTTAGAACGCTATCCGGCTATCTCTACCTATCTGAACCTTTCAAGTCTTTGTGAGTGAAGTAAATTCATGGTTTTCTGAGAAGTAACGGCATCCTCACAAGTCCATTTCAATGCATCAACTTTTAAGAGTTTCATATTCAAAGAACTGAAGTCAAAAGAATGTTACAAACTAGGGTACATCAGTTACTTGGCATGAACACAGCCAATCAGTTCGAATAGTGCAACTCAATCAATCAACAAAGACAAGCTATCTTTCTCTTCATTTCCTAAGAGATCACTACTTGATTTTCAGATGAAGACAATTGGATGTTTATCACTATTAAAAGATCATCAATCATTTAGAATGTAATAGAAAGCCTGCATAATTTGCTTAATGTAACAGTTTGGTGTCTGGATAGTTGATTGTATTCATTGTTTCATGATATAATGTACAGTATTTTATTATTTTGGATACAGTTATAAAATACTTATAACGAAATGGAATTCCAAATGTAATTTGAATGTGATCACATTTCCATGACATTTTAATATTCCTGAATTTAATTTCCTTCTTACAATAACCTACTTACAGAAATACTTTCAGAACCTGTGGCTTCTATTTTACATTTTGTGTTTGATTCTTGCATGAAACTGCATCACAGGACATATTTCTATATCTGAATGTTTTTCAGAACTCGATTTCCAGGCTGAAAATAGTGTTTAGCCCACCAAGATTTGTCCCTTTTCTTGTATAATGGGGAACCTTAACTGCTCAACATTCCACATTTTAAATTTTCTTCAAGTATGGGATGATTTTAAGTGCAGTTTAACACAGAAATCTCTCAATTCTGAATTAATGACAAAGTAAAGATGGTGAGAAGGAACACAGCAGTCAAGGATGTAGTCATGCCACTTACTTGTTGGCCCATTTACATGTGTGTTCATGAGTAGTGTCATGTGTTTTCTCGTATGATTCATGCTATTATATCAAACATGAAACTCTTCAGAGTGCTATTATATACAGTTAGAAGACTTACTGTTTTTCCTTATAGTACTGATTACTTCTTCCTATTTTTACGCTTTTACGAAGCACATATGGACTGTGCAGTGAAGATAACAACAGAACAATGACAACGCTTTTCTAGGGGCACCTTCTTCTAGCAAGGTCAGTGGAGATGGATGAGAAGTTGGGGAAAGAAATTATTAGCCATTTTTCAAAAACCCTTAAAAGGAGGCAGTGAGGTCAAACACTAGCGCCTGGACTCTGGCTGAATTACCCTTTTTACCTCTCCAGGAGAAAGCTAAGGGGGCCTCAGTGGGGGACATAACCGTTGCGCATGTCTGTGCCGCAACTTCTCTGTCGCTGTAGAGGGTGGCAATTTCTGCCATTCTGAATACGGTTGAGAGAAGAGTGATGGGCACTTTTCTATTATTACTGCTCTGCTGAGTGTATAAGACGCATTAGTGCAAAAGAAACTTGTCCATCTATTGCAGAACACTCTAACTCTGACCCCAGCAGTGGTTTGATGTGACTATCCTGTTTGTTTGCACTCTTTCCCTTTTCTGATGTTTATGTCATGGTTTAAAATTCCCCCTGTCTAAAAGTATAGAACTAGGCCCTGGGTAGAAACCCTGCTTTGTCAGAAAAAGGATCCCTTGTTTGTAAGTATTAACCCAGGGTGAGGTCATTATCTGATGAGCACAGTTACCTAGAAAAGAGATGCCTTGTGCCAGGTGTTCAGGGATTCTTGGTGGGTCAGGGGTATGGATAAACAGATGCTCCATCTCAATGAACACAATTAATTACTTATAGGCTGCTTAGGCAAACAAGGAATTGTTCTGTGCATGTTTGCATAACACTGATATGGACATGTGTTAGTGTAACTTTTGAACTTGGCTGCTCTTTGGCGATATGTAACCAAACTCTTATCAGTTGTGCTGTAGCCCTGTACAGCTGATAAAAACCCTCAGAATAAAGACAACACCCCAACAACACTTACTTGACGCCTAGGGCTTTCTAAGTCTCCAAATGTGGTTATTCATGCTGTGTGAAGACATTTCAATGTATATTAAAACCATACTGTTGTTGTTAAATTGTGTTGTATCCTCATTTCATTGTGCTCATACCAGTCATCCTGCAACCACACAGTGATATACACTGAGTATACCAAACATTCGGAACACTTTCCTAATATTCAGTGGCACCAGCTCTTGAGACAAACCGGTGCACCTGGCACCGACTACCATACCCTGTTCAAAGGCACTTAAATCTTTTGACTTGTCCATTCGTCCTCTAAATGGCACACATATTCATGTCTCAATTATCTCAAGGCTTAGAAATCCTTCTTAAACCTGTCTCCTCCCCTTCATTTACACTGATTGAAGTGGATTTAACAAGTGACATCAATAAGGGATCATAGCTTTCACCTGGTCTGTCTATGTCATGGAAAGTGTTCTTAATGTTCTGTATATTCACTGTATATCTAGAATATTGGTTGTTATATTACATTATGTAAGAGGCATACACATTCCACTCAGAATGATATGACATTGTAGCTACAGTATAAGAGATCCACAAACACTAGTGTCTAATGGTCTATTGAATAAAGGGAAAACACTACAGATGGTCACAGATGAAGAGGTATTTCTCCACTATCCCTATATAACTGCTCAGAGACTTGAAGATGTCATTGATCGGTAGCCCTGTAAAATGACCCAGGCTTCTGAATCAGACAGTACAGAGCCATTGTGAGCTTTCAGTGGTGCCTCAAACACACATCAGAGTAAAAAACTATCTTTACTTTCATCTCCAAAGAAACATTTGTCAAGATGCAGAAGAACACACATATAGGCAAAACACACCCCCATGGATAAATACACCACACACAGACACACTTGCGCACACACAGACACACTTGCGCACACACAGACACACACATGGAGATACAAATATAATGAATCAAACATTTAAAAGAATTATGTTTAGTCTGTGAGGAGGACACTAAAGTTCTCAGCACAATGGGGTAGCACATTTGTGTCTGAAAATACACTCTTATGCAGCTTTTTCTTCAAAATCATGGAAATGTACAATTGCAGACTGTGCTTTTTGCAGCTGTCATCTGCTAAGTGCGTAAAATCCATTTTAAATTCAAATCTAACATAATTTTCCAATTTATTTGTTGAGCATTGACAGCAATTTAGTCCCTCTTATTATTGCAGTGAAGGAAGTGGTGCTGACTGGGAGAGGCTCTTTTTATGAAGGATTCGGCCTCAAAAAGAGACATTGATTGGGGGAATGGGGGATCATGCTTGGTGGTCTAAACAAAATGCATTCAAAGAAGCAAATTGCCTGCTAAATAACTAGATGAGCATTGTTCAAAAATGTTTAGTTGTTATTTGTCTCTTGCAGCTTTTGTATTTAAAGTACAGACAGTATCAATGTTGTATTTTCTGGTCATTTAATCACTGTCGCTGGAGACATGAAAATTAGAATAGTCACGAGTATTGAGATGCATGGAGGAAACCTCAAATACAATAGATAATGCATACAAACGGTCGGTGTATCCTATTTCCCTCTGTTGCTAAAATAATAGGAGCTAGATTTACTCTGTTCTTTCCGTGTGTTTATATAAGGCTACATGTATAAACAATTTCCTAACTGAATGTGACATTTGTCCATATGCTTGCACATATAGTTGACATGTATTAATAACACCACTGAGGTTGTAAACGTTAGGTCTATGGGTCATTGTGATCATGGTGTCTTTAAAATTGGACCATTCTCTCCAATAAGAATCTCATGCAAATGGACAGAACAATGTTACAGAAAAAACTATACTAAGAGACATGTATAGCCTAGTGTAGGTCTAGCCTACTGATAAGGTCCGCATTTTTACAACTAAAGCTACTGGCTACCATTTATTATCTCATTCTAAAATACATCCTCTACAGGACTTTTGTTGTGAAAGATGGGTTTTTATGTCTCTCCTTCGTAAGGTGACGTCACGCTCATGAAATTGACAGGCCACCTGTGGGGACGAATCGGGATTTAAATGGATATGGCCATCATAAAAACTGTAGGTTGTGATACGGCACATGGCAGAAAGATGCACAGTCAATACTTTCGATTCCAGTTCCAGAGGCGGCGCAGACAGCATCTGCAAGGTAGGCTATCTCTGATTTCTGATCGACTCTTGTTGTTTTATATTTGCTGAATGATAGAATGATAAAATAATGAATGAGGTATGGATGTAAAGAAACACAGGTGTATATAAGGAGGGTAGTCTGTTTTCTCTTGACTATAAATCGTGTTTTGCAAAACCGCCTGAAACGAGCCACATCTGATTGACAAAGAACTAAGCATTGCTACAATTATACGCCTGATTCTCGAGAAGGCAAGTTGGCAAAATGAGACTTGAGAGGTGGAGCTGAAATGCAAAGAAATGATATTAAATGCATGCCAATATGTGGGTCACATCGTGGGCGTATGTATGTGACTCTATTGAGTTGAACATTTGATTATTTCACAAATGTGACTTTTCATTTTGATTCATTTTTTCATACTCTTGTACCACACTTTCAGATGTATACGTGGGACGACTGGTCAAACCGCAATAGTTCATGTCGGGAGGGATGCTGATCATATCAACAGGTAGAACGCAGCGAGCACAACTTGTTGGAATTATTTCTGAGGGTGTCTATAGCATAAACTGTTCCTGTAGATTCGTAATGTTCCTGTGATAGCCTATATAATCAGTGAAATCTAAGCTTTATATTTTCGCATAATGTGAACAATAACCTATTGTACGATTTTTAGTAGGCTAGCCTACATATGCCCTTTAACCTCCCCATTACAAATGATTTATTCGACTATAAAAACAGAAGGTCAGAGAAAATCTGCACTTTGTTACTGTGTAATAGCCCCTAAGCAAAGTTCAAAGTGACATTTTTCTGGTTTCTCTCCGGCAGTTAGAAGAAGACCGAAGGCTTGCGAAAAGGTTATATTGATTATAGGAAAGACCCCCGCAAAGAAAGATAATGTCCCTGTGGTTGTGTTTACATAATGGCTATAATTAGATTTGAAGAGCTCTTTATTACAGTTATCCCTGACAAATCCATATCAGCCAGTTGGCTATGTCCTCGTATTTACTGTTATAGTAGCCTACAATACTTTTGTTTAAGGGTGACTGGCGAATTGGATGGGTAAAATAAGACAACGTTTATCGTTCTATTTTAGGCCTACTTTAGACTCATATGGGAACACATGCTCCCGTGTAGCTTCGACCATAAGCAATTGTCACTTCAGTTTGATGGTTTAAATAATGACTAATTCTCAATTTTTGAATTGAATAATTATTTTACTATAATGTCATGCAACACGTAGTTGTGAACTCGTTTTGTAGCCTTGTAATAGCAATGACCATAGCCAAGTAGTAAGTTATGCTGGTGATGACCTCTGGAAGCATATAGAAATACTATGTTTTTAAAAGACAATAATAAGTTAATTACTTTATACTGGTCAACCTTGGAAATCAAGCAAATATAAAAGCTTACTCACATTTCTGGAACAAATATAACACAAAAATCACGTGCTTTACTATTCAGCGTGAGGTGACTTGTTAAAAACCTGTTCACTAATCATTTCAGCACCACCGGGGTGACCAGCTCCAATGTCGAGTAATAGGCTGTGCGGGACACGTTCCCGCTCAAGTCTAATCATTTTCAGCACCGCTGTTTTGTCCAAATAATCGGGGGCATTTTAGTCGAATGGAAGATTTATTTTCAACAACAAGTGTTACCTAAGCATAATCAAATGTCACCATTCACCTGTTAGGCCTATATGTTTTATGATACTAACTAGGCTACAGTGTACGTCCTAATTGTAACTAATAGTCTTAGAATGTTTTATAAAAATACTTCATATTTAGAGACGCTCCTTATATCTTATACCTACGATTTGTGCAATGTAGCCTTATTACAACTCTCACATACTTCTGCGCTGTGTCTATGCTGAACAGGCTGGCTGGCAGGTTGTCTGAAACATCATGATTACACATTTACATGGAGAAACTCTCCCCATTATGGTGCCACAAATAGTGTGCTGCATATTCAGTCTGTACCCAGGCAATACAATTATTTACAGCAGGTGTTCAAACAAGACCGTTTGTGCATTGATCCAATTAATGCAATTAGATGCAGCTTGGTTATGACTTAACAATGTCCAACTAGTGCATGCAGGGATAAAGGAGTAGTATGCCCTGAGAAGAGTGTTGACTCATTAGCAGTAGCTATCTCTGGGGGAAAACACCTGTCTGAATTCACTGATATGTGAACCCAACACATGCCTTAAATAAAATAAAATCTCCACACCTATAAACACATCCAGGCATTACCATTTTCTGTTTCAATGGATTGTTTGAGACTGTAGGCTTTTGTCTTTACAGCAAACAGATGTATTTCATATCAAATTAAGCCCGTTGGATTGTACAATAGCAACCATCTTCTATTTGATAAAGATACCCAGCAGGGTAAGTGCATATTTACCAAATCCCCTTCTGTTGGCACCCTCAGATAGCTAGCTGCTTTCTGTGTAACACATTTTACCTCTAATTTGGATTTATAATGTTTATAAAGTGGGACCATTGTTGGCTTCCCTTTGTGGAATGATTGGCCATCATGTCCATTGTAATTTAAAGGTATAAGAAATAATATTCTTAAATAATCTTTGTGTAACCAGTAATATTGACATCTTCAGACAGGAGCTCACCATGCAGTGGTGTTTTATCCCTCTTGGCAGCTAACCTCAGAAAGAGGGCAATCTGACATTTTAAGGAGTACCTCCACATGAAACCTCCCCTTTTTGAGGCTTTTAAAGAAAAATAAAGAATGAATAGCACCGTAGGGACATTTTATTGACATCAAAACATTGCAGAATCTGTGTAAAGCGGGAGCCATTTGTCGCTGTATTTGAAGTGCAATCACAATCAGCATGCATTGGCAGTGACAATGCTATTCCTCCCTGCCCCCTCCAGTGATCCCCCATGGAGCAGCAGGGAGACTGAGACCCCTGTTTGATCTGGCCTTGTTACTGGCGTCTGAAGGATGAACGCTCTGCTCCGCACAACACAAAATGATCCAGGGTGAGAGAGAGAGCTTGCAAAATCTTCTCTCCTCCCAAATGGCGAAATGTGTATAATTGCAGCAACTTGCTTTAAAACTGCAACATTTTCTCTACGCCCCACGGCAAAATTTGTACAATTACAGGAAATGAACTCAAAAACGTTTGTTTTCTCTCCTCCGTCAAAATTTTGCTTAGGTCCCTCAAAAGGCTGTAAACGTGTTTGTCTAAGGTGTTTTGCATATAAATTATTTAACCTAATACAAGTGACATTTAAAGTGCCATGCTTATGCCGGTAAATGTGTGTCATGGATTGACATTGCTTTTGTTTCTTTCTGAAGACAATTCTGAGACAGATCTTAAGGGTGCTGGCTGACATGGCTTGTTTTTCTCCAACAGAGTGATTATTTATGAAATTGTAAAATTGAAATTAATTGCACTTGTATGTCACTCTGGATAAGATTACTAAAATTACTCAAATGTAAATCAGCCTGGAAGTGAGTTAGAGAAACATTGTCTTTGCAGAAAGACACATATTGTAATATTTACATGTGACATGTATGTACAATATGTGCATCATACGTGTGGATACAGCTTTGTCTCAGAAATAGGTTGCAAAGGGACGGTATATTACTGGAAACGTTTTAAGTGTACTAGTAAATTACCAGAATTTTGGTATCTTTCAAGGATTTTATCAAGGATTTTATCTAGTGGCCCCTTTGGGTACTTCAGATTATCACAGGTGTCTGTAATTATCTCTGCCCCTCTGTGTGGCCTTATCACATGTAAAATATCTGAAATAATTAAATAATATTATTTAAAAATAGAATGACAAAGCTGTAAAAGGTTATCCTAAATATAAACCATCAACTTAGTGAATACCATTGGTGTTTCAGCATTAAATAAAAATTTAAAAAATACACTTTCATTTATTTTACGATGTCAATATGTATTTGTTGTCGATGTTTTGGTGTCAAACTGGTGGCAGTTGTGAAGAAAAGTGAATAGTTGGAAGAGTTGCAGAGTTAATTGAAAATAATTTAATTGTTAAATAGATGCTTTTTTCATTAGTTAGGCTATTTTTTCTTGAACAATATGGTAAATCTACTAGAACCTCATGGACAATATGGTAAATCTACTAGAACCTCATGGACAATATGGTAAATCTACTAGAACCTCATGGACAATATGGACACAGATATATAAAAAAATACTTCATAGAAATATTTTTTGGGGAAAGTTATTCAAGCGTAAATAACCAAAGTTACGATAGATTGCCATATATTTTCTGTTAGTTACCAAAATTACTGAAGATTCTTGTAACTTTGGTAAATTATAGGTAGCTTTGCAACCCTAATCAAAAATAAGTTATACCCTTGAGGCTCCAAAATGTTAATGTGATATATTGTTAGAACAATATAATTACAAACAAGAATTTCAGTTCTGGGTCTATCACTAAATTGCATTACATGTCTACATGTCAAAACATTTCTAATATTTTCTAAATGTGAATCGATTGAACAATTCAATTCCCACTTATCTTTCAAGGTCTCGGTTGTGTGTGTGAAGTGACATGCCAAGCATTGCATTTTCTGCCACTGGTGCATTGTAAGGAAATTCATCAACATATCTGTATGTGGCAATGTAGTTTTTCTGACACCTCTATTTGTCAGAGAGTTTCTGTGGATGATTAGTGTGCCACTGCTTGAAGCGTTTAAACCGAGCCCATCCACTGGATCTGTATTCAACCTCCATTTTGCTTTGGTTGCTTTGGTTACCCTACCTTCCAGGAATGTTCCTAAAGATCTAACAGGTGTTATCCTACACATGCTTCCTCTCTCTGGTTGCCATGAACCTTTGTTCAGAGTGGTATACAGGTGCACAACCCGGTTGGAGAAGCTGGCTGGAATATAAAAAGCCTTACAGTGTCCTGGTGTATTGACTTGAACTGCACATCAATCCAAAAGGCATCGGTAGTGCAGTCAGGGGGAGGTTGAGGCGATTGGGGAGATTGGGGGATGGGGGCTGAGGTGGGACATGATGGAGGATGTGCAATCTCAGAACGAAGGCAGGGACTCAACATCAGAGGTGGGCCCAGCGAGGGGCCTTAAGTCACAAAGCCTGCCAGGCACACCTCTCCTCCAGACAGAGCTCTTCCACCGCTCCAGCATGCATCCACAGGAAAGCCCCATAGCATGGGTTCACTGAACTCTCCCAATGCAATCCTTTTACCCATGAGTGGAGATCACAGCCATGATCACATGCTGCTGACCCATTGGTTCTGACGGAACACAATAGTGTTCAGTGTTCTGTCACTTTATCCATTCTAGCCCTACACTTCCTTTGTCATTTTTAGTAGCAATCGTTTTGTGAAACTTCCACAAAAATAGGCTACAATTGTGTTGATGATATCAGTAAGTCTAGAAGGGAGAAACACACAGCTGTTGTAACCTGCTATTCCCAGTTTGCCCAATGAGCTTGATGTCATTTTAAAACCATGATTGACATTAAACATATCCAGTTGACATTTGAACATACTGCTTTTATATTGTATTCAGTTGTACCCATTGTGGGAACAAGGATTCGATTTCAGGAGGACTTATGATCTATATTTGGCATTTTACAGTGCATAGAACATTGGATGAGTTGATTTGGCACCACTGGGGACAGACATCAGTTCAAAGTCTAGTTTTGATGATTACAATTTGGTTGAGGTGTCAACTAATGTGAATTTAATGTAAAATCAACAACAAAAAATCACCACGTCATTGGATTTACGTTGATGACTCCAATCAGTTTTCCATGTTCATTCAAAGTCATAAAATTAAAAACAATTGAAATGACATGGAAACAAAGTTGTTTGATGCAGTTTTTGTCCAGTGGGATGCTTCTCAGGTTTTGCCTGGGTGCCTGTATTTTTCTACTTTAGCCACTTTGTTGCTGCCTTGGTTAAAAACAATATTGTGAATGGATATTGACTTGAAACCACCTCTGACCTTAAAAGACAGAGTACATATTTGGAGTAAACACACAGAGTGCAGTTATCTTTTATCTGTGATTGATTGAATTGGGATCATACCTTTTTACATTTCTCATGAGGAAGCCATACTGAAAGCAGGTAGAGTGCATCTATCTGTACAGAGTCTAAAACGCAAATGGCCTGTCAGAGTATGAAATATGGTGCACTAGGCTTCAGTAAAGACACATGCTTACTGTATTTGAGAGATATTTTTTGTCACTTTGACAGACGCAGAGGAGAGCAGAACACATTTCCCACCCCCACATCCTTCCAATTTCAGCAATGAAAAAATGAAAGCCCATTTCCCACAGGGCTCCTAGGAAAGAGCATGCTCAGGTAATTGAGTGGAGTACGCTCAGCCTCTTGTCAAGGCAATTAGAACAAATCATATACTCTTACTAGCTCTAATTACAGTAGATGTCTGTCCGCCTCTCCTGGCTGCCTCACTCTCCCCATAGCATGTTGACAACAATAGCAATTATGCCATGTACCATTACATGTAACTTCTATCGTCAAAATAGATGTTGCTTGTTGGGGCTTACTGCAAATTTGTCTTACAAGAGAAGGGGGAAATACATCGATTCATTTAAAATCAATAATTATTTTAAATCAAGATGTAACCAAAAGGATTTGGAATTGTCTGTGTCAAAATCGGTTGCACTGTGACAGTATTTCTTTCTTTAATACTACATTTTGCCCTGGTTGATTCCATTTGTATGATGATGCACACAATTCAAGTGTTTCACTGGAGCTAATTAATGTCAATTGCAGGCCATGGACAATGTCCATCCTAACCCTCTGTCTGCAGTACAGTGCATGGCAGTTGATATGATAGTCTTAACCCATAACGGATGGCCCAGATGTCCATGCCGTGCTTACATCCCCCAGTGACCATCCTAGTTAGCCCTGCTAACACAGAATCAATGAGGCAGGGCTGGAAAGAATAGGAGGAAGTCACCCCTGTGCCTCTAAGTAGCACACTTAACTCTGTTCAGTCAGTGCCTTGGGAGAGATGTCCGACTCAACTAATACATTTAAGGGGTGAATAAACAGCCATTTAAGGTGCAGGGGCCATCCTCTCTATAAGGACAGGGTCATTTGATGAGAAAATAATTGAATTAGACATTGAGGGCATGGACGTGTGAGCCACCTTAAGGTTTATGGATGGGCTCTCAAGGGATTTATTGAGTTACATGGATCATCATTTGTTCACACGTTGTAGAACAGGAATATTCGGTTTTTGTGTGTTTTTTTACAGTTCCCCATAACCCCTTTTTAACCATGGTGCTTACTGAAATGTACTGTAAGGATCAGTGTATAACATTCGACCTGCATGTTAGTCTTACAACCTCTATTATATAACACTAGCAAGGTTTCCATCCAATTGGCGACAGATTTTCATTTAGAATATCCTAAAATCTGCATGTTTTCACCAAACTGAATTGTTGTGGATAAAATCAGTACGTGATGACATAGTGCACACAACATTTATTTTTTCTCTTAAGTTTTCATGTACCAAATAAAAATATTATGTTCAATCTGTTTCCATCCTGTTTTCAACTCTACGGATAGTTTTGCCACAAAAACTGTTGCGTTAAATAGCAAATGTGACTAATCTGGGTCTTGGCCTGTGCACTCTAGCCAAAAGCTTGCAGATGTGAGTAGGTTCTGCGGGTAAATTAGTCTACAATACATGATGAGATTCATACTGTGCACTTTCACTACCATGTGAAGTTCATCATAACTTATTTAATCTGTAGCCTAATAAACTGCATGGTTTCCCAAGTCATAGTGGGAGAACCACACACCATGTCATCGCGTGACACCAAGTTTACTTCGACATGATGGTTAATTATCGATTATCAATACATTTTATCAACACAAAAAGATCCCACCATGTCGAAAGAACAAATCTTCTGTCTGCAGTTATACAATTGTACTGAAACTTCCTGTTTCCATCACAGCTGTAGTGATTTTTTTGTTATATACGGTATGACTTTACTCGCATGAAAAATGTGGATGGAAACGTGGTTATTGTATTCCTTTTATCCCCCTTATTTTTTTCTTAACTCAGGATTTGCACCAAATGTTTCCATGTTTATCCTCAGATGTATTACACCTGTAGCAGGCTTATCAAACCAGTAGGGGTTTAAAGGCCAAAGCCACATCTTTGTTTGGTTTTGAGTCTTGTCCTCAGGCTCTATCTATTTGTTTGCCACTTGACCTCCAGAGAAAAGCCCTTTACATCCATTGCTTTTCCCTCTGCTCAGACAGATGAATATGATAACAGATTAGCCGATTGAGAAGCCAATTAAACAAATTATCTGTGTACTGCTGCCCAGCATGTTCTGCTACTACATGTCTGTGCTCACAGTTATAGAGACTGAAAGATTTATTTGCTCAACGTAGTAAGCAAAATCTACATTTAACTGTAGCTGTAGAATCCCAATCAGATCTTTATCAAATTAAAATGATGTCAAGCCAATGATTGAATTATTTGTTAATACATGTACGGTATTATAATATCTTGTACATTTGGGCATTAGTCCTATATTGGGATGTATTGTCTGTAAAAGTTTTTTTTCCTGGAATTATATTTAGCAGACTGGCAGGGACACCATAATTGAACGTTAGTCCTAATTCAACAGGCACAGGAGCAGAATGTAATTCTGCTCCACTCCAGTTGGCTGGCCATAGAGCTCCTTTCTGCACGCTGTGTCTCATCATTCTAATTGTAAAGAATGAAAGGCGTCCATCCTCAACTGGAGAGCATAATTTAACTTGCTTTAATAATACATTACTATTCAATACAGAGCCTATTATTCTCAGCCAGGACTCCTGAGTCGAGATATAAAAGAACTGCATTTTCACCTCCCCTTTTTCCCGGGAACCTTGAGTAAATGTATAAGTGCATGCAGAGACAGGTTCTGCCACTTAGAGAAAGAGTCGGTAGTAACGTTGTTCATGCGAAACAGCGATGCCCATTATATCCAAGATAGTTTTTAATGGGGAAAACCATAGTTAATGCGAGCTAATTTCCCTCGTTCAGTGTCTTAAAGTAATGCATAACCTCTCTGTTCTGTTCTGTAACTCAGTAGCAGTGAGCAGCTAAAGCCACTAATAAAGCTCTCCTTCTGAGCCTAGCATTGGCCTGTCACTCTCTCTTCAATGCCATACCCAGTTCAATGCTGCCCAATTGTTGCCTTCTTTTTGTGCGTGTTAAGCCAAGCAGTGCCTTATATAAAATTTATGGGCAATGTAACTTTAACTGTGAAGGTTCCACCACCTCAAAGAGCCTGTCAATCTTGTCATTGTTACAGCAGGCAGGTGGTTTTTAAAGGGTTATTGTAAGTGAGAAATAAAAAATAGTTTGTTATAAAAGTCTTCTATATTGTTCTTAAAAAGAGTCTTTATCAATTTCAAAAACATTTAAATGTTTTTTAGTTTTAAGAAGGAAACAAGGCATTGGCTTTACCATCTTCAGTTTTAAAGACTCAGTGGTGCCCATAAAAGTGATTGGAGACTGAGAAGAGAGTGGTAAGTAGTGAGAAGTTGTAGGCATGTGCAGAATGAATATGGACAGACAGAGGTTCTCCATAAAAAACTAGCATGAGATTGAACCTGTTTGGGTTTGTTAAGATTTGATAGGGTTCTGGACCCCATGCACCTAGAACAGAACTGAAAGTCCCAACGCCTTCCAGTGTGAATGAGATGCATTAAGGTCCATGACGCCTCTCCAGTAAGAAAAGAAAAGCAAAACACTCCGAGATCCACTGGGTTATTTCATCCTCTTCAAATTTCAACAGCCTTCGTTGAGCTCACTAAATGGTCTCGGAGTGTGTGTGTGCCCATATGTCCATGTATGATCATGTGTCTGTGTTTGTGTTTGTGTGTGTGTGTGTCTGGTGGGGGGTGGGGGGGGTGGGGGTTAGTGTGTGTGTGCGTGCGTGCGTGCGTGTAAATGGCTGTGGCGGTCATGGAATTTTGGACGACAATTATTGGTCAAATGACCACGTTCACCATTATAATCGTTTGAATAGCAAACATAAATATCTAAATAAAAGACGCACCTTTTCTCCTCTCCTTCGCCCCTGACTGCACATGCTTCTACTGCTGTAGAGAGGGGGTATTGCCTAGGGAACCAAAGACTCGTTTGCTACAACACTTTGCCTGCGTTCAATACGGAAAAAGATAACGCAATGTTCAAAATTAAATGGAAACAGTACTATTCTGAACGACCAGTTGAAACACGGGGAGGGGTTGGATTGTGGGTTCAAAATGCACCACTGCCCTTTCAATACGCCACTCATTGTTTCAAGCCACAACCCGCCACACCCACCAAACAGAGCAAACGTACCTCAAAGTATTTTCAAGAACGTTGACGAGTGTGTAGTTCAGTTCAAGCTGTTACGCAGTGTAGCAACCATTTAATCAAACTGAACGCACCTCTTGCTTGTTTTAGCAAGGAGCAATAAAGTTTCATCACGTTGTAAAGACTCCATGTTACCCCGGAAACGGACTCAACCTTGTGAATGTCCGGATGTCCCGTCTTCAGTCAGCTGTGTGTTCCACACACACAGACAGGCAAACTGGTTATGACAGTTATTTTATTTTAGTGACGGTCTTCATCCATTATACGTAATTGTACCTGCCCTATGGGAACGTACCTACCCGTACCCAGGACACAGTACCACTCTCCTTCTGTGCTCGTAATGAATCATAATCAGACCCTGTGTTGCTGCTATTCCAGTCTAGTCCACCATGTACATATGAGGATAAGTAGAGGAGCCAGCCAGGGACAGACAGACAGTGATCAACAGCTTGCTGAGGTCTCTGTACTGCTATCTCCATAATCACTCATTTCCATGTACTCACCAATTCATTAGCTGCCTGATGGAAGGCCAGGCCTGTGCTCCTCTTTTATGACACCTTCTGTCACATTGTTAGACATTACACCACTTAGATGTGACTGAATAACTGGCTTTAAAGCAAGAATGCTAGAATCAACAGTGTTAAGTATCCTACAAGTACAATTGTGGGAAATGAGGCATTTCTTTCCTTTTTCTTTTCCATCAGCCACAAGGAGAAGTGAGACATTGTCTGAACGCCTTGTGCTGTGGGTACACACACACCACCAAAATATATTAACACATTCATAAGATTATGCTAACGCAGAACGCACTAATATAAAAATGATTCAAGAGTGTGAATGGTAAGACATAAGCTGCTATTTCCTTACATTTTAACAGGAGCTTTGTGATTCATAAGATATCACCACCCAGAATGTATCATATTCATCTTTGGCTTGAATGACAAATACCTCATAAATACAGACCTCTCTAATGTTGTCCTTTATTCACAATTACGTTCTCTTTTCTCCCCCTCATCTGAGTCGAAATATACCTCCCTTTATTGGCTGAGCTTTAGGAAACCAATAGATACAATGTTACTTTTATAATAAACGTTCTACTTTAATTAAAACTTAGAGCTTGTCCTTTAGCTCAACTTTGTCTTTCATTTGAGTGAACTCAGAGGCTGGGGATATGGGTGATGATATGGGGACAGGTGATAGCCTTTAGAAAGGAAAGGGGGTGGATTTGTGTGTGATATGTGATCTCTGTGGAAAGGGCAGGTAGGCTTCAGGTATGACCACGTTATTAACGGCTTCAGAGGGGGATTCGTATGTACACAACAGCTATTGCATTTACTGGTTTTCTTTGTTTTATAAATTTGTCAACATGTTTATGTACAAATACATATCTCTTTATAACATCAATATATTTTTGTATATATATATCTTTATCTTGGCCAGGTCGCAGTTGTAAATGAGAACTTGTTCTCAACTAGCCTACCTGGTTAAATAAAGGTGAAATAAATAAATAAAATAAAAATAAATATAAAATTCAATAATTCTGGTTAGCTTTAGCATGTATATGGTCATGCATGGGATCTCAATTATTTGATTAATTGTAAAATATAAATGCAATATTGATGAGAAATATGTAGTTGAGTAGCCTGGCTTTATGATTGTCAATGAAAAAAAACTCATGTTCAGGTGAATAATGATACATGTATAACTTGTCATTATCCTTTTCTATGCTTGCAGGAGGATGTGCACTTTGGTCCTGGACGCTGTGGAAGACTAGTGATTTTGTTGTTGTAAATTTAGCTCACTGACAACAAGTCACAGTCTACCTCAGTGACCAGGTCTCTCACACCATTATTTCAACAGCTTTTAGTTTAGTCACTCCACGAAATGGCATTTTAGTCCACCCACAACATTTCCAGTTTCCTAATCATCAGAAAGCAGTCCTACGAACCTTCAGTTCAGAATATAGAGTGCACTCATAGTTTGTTGTTTGCAGGCAGCAACAAACCTTTGAATCATTGTTTATTGTCTGTAATTTCAGTTTTGTTTGTGTTGCAGCAAAACAAAATGTGAACAAAATATACAAAATAAAAAAATGCTAACAAGACCTATTGTGTTTCATGTCATAATGTGTTCACCTAACTCTGAAGATGTCACTGCATTTTCCAATCCAGTCAGTGAGATCTTAACACTGTCAAAACCGGTAAGTCCAGCCAGTGTGAACAATTCTACACTCATCTCTATCACTCATGAAAGTGTACATAAAAGTATACTAACACATTTCCTTATTTAACTGAGCACCAACTACCCTGGAAAGACATATGAGGTATACAAGTGTACAGTACATAGTTATACTTTATTCCATGTGCATGTTTGCAATTAAAGTATTACTCAATACGGTATGATTTGTATGCTTTTACTTTGTATTGTGTGTATTGATTTGACCTAAATTTCAGCACAATATAAATCAACATCACTATTAAGACCTCAACACTATTCTCTTGCAATCTGTAAATAATGTATGCTGAAATAAAGCACCTTCGATATGCCATGCACAGATTCTGATAATATAAATGAATTCCACAATATTGTACATCTCATTCTGCTTTAACTGTGGTAATCAAGCAAGGTTATGAATGTATTAACATTTGTTGAAAGGATGGAGAGTGCATTTGTGAACTATTGCCATAGTAATTGCTCCATGTAGTGAAAGGGTAGATGGATGAATGAATATATAGATTGGTATACTAATACAAACATTTCATAATAGCTTGTCTGAGGGTATAAATATGCATTACAGAGATTGGACAATGAGAGTGGGTGTTACCTTCAACTCTCAGTGAAGTGTAGGATGTTTCCATGGATACTGCCACAGCAACCCATACTGAATGACTAGCCTTGGCCTGAAGCTTCCCAGCAGCACAGAATGGGCTGGATGATTTTAGAGGCCTCGAGGGTCATTGTTGAAGACACTTGGCATCCCCTTTATCATTTGAACACTAGATCCCTAAAGATTGTTTAAAAACTCATTACCTCAACGAGCAGTGTGTTTATTAGATATTGAATGGATGGCCATTTAGGGATCTATTCAATCCGTATCACAGAAGTTCATGGTTACAGCGTGATTGAAATTTAAAGGCAATGTTCCCACGTTAGCGGAAACTGCATTCATGGTAAACACTGCATATGTCGGCCCGATCTAAAATTATCTTTACATTTCTATCATGCGATCTGTAACGCTTCAGTGATACAGATTGAATAGAGCCCTTAGATTAGCATAATTTATGTTCTTACTGTGACCTAGAGGGAGATAGTGGCAGGCAAGCTGATCCTCATTCATATCCAGCAACAAGCTTCAGGCTGCTGCATATAGAAAGAGCAACGTCTGGTGAGCAAGAACAGAGAAAGGCTTATAATGATGGATTTAATTAAAGGTAGGCCTATTTTGTTTTGAAACGGGGTTTGCTGTTTGCAAATATATACTAACATAGTATCATTGTGTGATAGCAGGCACAGCACCAACGCGCTAAGAACCTTTTCCTTTCTTGAACATTAATGTCTATTAGTCTATACAAAAATTCAAATCACATTATTTCAATCTTGAGAAGTAACATTATTAGTAGGTGTCATGTTATTATTTTAAGAATTTACTATTTTATATAAATAATTTATTGATACTTCTTTTGATTTCAATCTCAGATCACTGCGGTCTGCAGTGATCAAAAGTAGGTACTAGGCCTAGTACAACCTAGGCTACTTTTGAGAAAAATACTGTCACTCTCCTTGAGTACTCCCCAGGTCATAATTATAAATGTTTTCTCAATCAACTTTACAGAGTAAAAAAAGGTCAAATGAAAAGATTCTGCTCCTAGTAATCAACAGTAGGTAGGCCTAGTCATTACCTCTGTCTCACCCCTTCCCTGCAATATTCCCCATCATTGTTACCCAATCTCGGTCCTGGGGCCTTCCAGGGGTGCACGTTTTGGTTTTTGCCCTAGCACTACATAGCTGATTCAAATAATCAAAGCTTGATGATGAGTTGATTATTTGAATCAGCTGTGCAGTGCTAGGGCAAAAAACAAAACGTGCACCCCTGGGAGGCCCCAGGACCGAGTTTGGGAAACCCTTAATGGTGAATATTGAAGGGGAGGGACAGTATCTTTCTCAACAGTAGCATAGCCAATCAACCTCATCTGGTGAATTAAAGGTAAAATGTATAAATGTTTTTTTTTCCGGTGAATATCTTAGACACTGTAGTCTTTTAAAATGTCTGAATCTGTCACAAACTACACAAAATGTCTAAATCTGAAGGATGATTGGCAGAGGTTATCAGAGAGCGCCACCTGCTGTTCAAAAACGGGAGCTTCCCCTTCTGACCATGTTTGTGCAAAAGCTGATGGACAGAAGATGGACGAAAAAAGAGAAAGGCTTTTTAGGTTCCATCATCTGCTACACAATGTTTGTTAACCTGCTACGGCTAAAGAAGAGCACAAGAGCGTGGAGGCGAGCTGAGCCTGTGGATATGAGCTACACTGTTTCCTGACTAACTTTATTGATGCTGAGCGTTGCTAAGAGACTGAACCAAAAGTGTTACTCTAGTGTATAGGCTACACTCTTGTGTTATACTAGGTTAATTGTGTTTCCATAGCTAGGGCTGATAGTGTAGACTTGCAAAGAGCAGAATCAACAACCTCTGCATAATCAAAACAGTTGCTTTGTGACTTTTCACAGTGTTTGTATTTCTATTTATTAAGCATCCCCATTAGCTGCAGCTACTCCTCTAGGGGTCCAAACAAGATTATGGCAATTACCGTTAACCCATGTTCACAGTTACCCGCTGATATGTAAATCCAGGCAGAATAGTCCCAGCGGCCTTGCCTTGGCCACAAGTCAGGGCATGTTCACTGAGGCCATGGCCCGATGAGTCCCAGGAGCAGGGTGTGAAGGTGGAAACACAAAAGTCTGAGGCTTTTTGGTAAAACACTGGAGTAAATCCTCAGTGGAAATGCACCACAAGTCTCTTGAATTTCAGGGTGCAGCATGTTCTTTTTTGGCACATTGTAACCACAGCTGATCGCTTCAAAATGAGTGAAGACGGTGGAACGTGGTGCAAGACAAATATGGTCAAATTGAATTAAAGGTTTGAAGATGAGGGCTGGAAAGAGAGATCCCTGTTTTTTCTGACAGCAAATAACTTCATGTCACTAATGCCATTCAGGCTGTGGTTTGGTCTTCAACCATTCACCCCGATGTGTCACGGCTCATTCACTCCCCCTCCTGGATTTAAAAGTAATAGACTACAGTAAGAAAATGACAGAAGTGCTTATCCTACACAAATCCATGAGGGGAAATTAGTTTGATTATGTCCAGAAATAATCCCTACCTCCTAGGGACTTCCTAGGGCCCCAGGGAAGTTTGAAAATATTGTTTACAACTATCCAGTTCCCTCAGGTGTGTACGGGCTAGTAGGGTTGTCTCTCTGTGGGACCCGTAGTCTCTGTCTCAAACTTAGTTTGGCTTGTCTAAATGACTAGCTTGCTTTAATGTCATATGGTATATGTCCAATATACAACGGCTCGGGGCTATTTTACACACAACGCAACACGGAGTGTCTGTACACAGCCCTTAGCCATGGTATATTGGCCATATGTAACAAACCCCCAAGGTGCCTTATTGCTATTATAAACTGGTTACCAACATAATTAGAGCAGTAAAAATATATGTTTTGTCATACCCGTGGTATATTGTCTGATATACCACGGCTGTCAGCCAATCAGCATTCAGGGCTCAAACCACCCACTTTATAATTCACATTGCTTCCTATTCTATGGGCATAGCAATAATGTATACGTAAATGTGTTTGCAAACATTATCATCATCAACATAGTGTCTTTCCTCCTCTTTTCTATTAGCAAGGTGCAGAATGTCATTCACCTATTATTTTATAGCCTATGAGCACGGCACAATAATAAGGCCTCCTACATGTTCCTAACAACTAATAACGCATTAGTTTAGTAAACCTTATCTAATTGTATCTGTAGGCCAAATTTGAGTCGAATTGTTCGTTAGCCAGGTTTTCAGATTATTCACTCCAGACCTGAACCAGAGTAATTTCTCTCTCTCAATGACGTCAAGTATCAGCTGACTGGTTTGTTTTGCTGTAGACTCCGCAGCAGATAGCAAGGAAGGAGTCGAACGACATCAAAGGAGTAAAATAATTTGTTATTCTTACAAAAAATTGGTATTGGATCGCCCAACAGTTTAAATCGCCTACGGTTGAAAATATATTTCCCATTCTTACAGGCATCTTTTGCCTCATTTACGAAACAGTTTGACCTGCGTGAAATATGCCTTCAGAGAAGACATTCAAACAAAGGAGGACATTTGGTATGTACTAACACCACACATTTTAACATTGGAATCTGATTTTATAGATTATGTCGTTATTTCAATTAGTAACTGTTCACATTTGAAGGATCCTTATTTCGTAATGTCATCTTTTATGTGGAAAACAGATGGTTTCCCAATTGCCCCTAGTGTCTGAATAGTTCATCAGTTCAACTTCGACCAGACGCCAAAGGCAATAAACAGTCTAGGTACAAATTTGGAAGATAATTAATTTGATATAATATAGGCCTACACTTGGCTTTTCAAAACGACAAATTCGTGATAATTACGTGTGGTGGCTGTATCTAGGCTAATAAAAAAGGTTATATCCTCAGTGGGTCATGTTATGCAATCCGAATAGACTGAGCAAATATTGGTGTTGTGTTTAGTTGGTAGGCTTTAGCCTACAATGTCTGTCTCTGTAAAATGTATGTCAATGACAGCGAAACGATAATCGGATTCTGTTGAGCTCAATTTGTTTGGGAAAGGGATGTTTAAAAAAAAAACAAGTAGGCTACATAGGCCTATTGCTCTTCTCGAAATGCAGGGAAGTGCGCTGCAAAATTGGGGGATGGGATGGGACGGATTGCGGAGGTGAAAAGAGGGCCTTGGGGGAAGGGGCCAAAAACAAATGTCTGTAGGCTAACTGTAACATTATATCATGTAGACCTAGATAACAAACCAAATATGGATTGTCGTGTTAATTTCGCTTTCTGTCAATAGGCCTTTGTTCAATACAGTGTTGCGTCTGAGATGAGGTTCCTTGTTTAGGGTTGTGATGTGACTAGATGGAGTACAGCTACGACCGGACGTTAGTTGTCGTAGCAGGTTAGGAGAGCTTTTCAGCGAACCCTAACCCCTTTCTTAATCTTAACCTAATTATCCTAACTCAGGGATTCCGAAACTTTTTTGGCCCGCGACCCCATTTTGAAATCTTTTTTTTGCCACAGTAGGGAGAACCTGGACGAAAGTAAAACTTTTAGTTTTTTACTCCGACTGAACTACTGCAATGTTACTTTTGGTTATGTTTTGCATTCAGTATGATATGTTGTGATTTGTATTATGACTTCTGGGCAGAAAGACAGATTTTTACCTTGTCAGCTCTGGGATTCGATCTAGCAACTTTTCGGTTACTGGCCCAACGCTCTAACCACTGGGCTTCCAAGTGGCGCAGTGGTCTAAGACACTGCCTCTCAATGCAAGAGGTGTCACTGCCTCTTTCGGTTCAAATCCATGTTACATCACATCTGGCCGTGATTGGAATAGGGCGGTTCATAATTGCATCGTCTGGGTTTGGCCTGGGAAGGCTGTCATTGTAAATAAGAATTTGTTCTTAACTGGCTTGACTAGTTAACCCTTTTAGCTAACCCTTTAACTTAACTCCTTAACACTAACCCAGCCGACGTTAGCCAGCTAGCCAATGTCAGCAGGTAGCCTAGTGGGGCGGCAGGTAGCCTAGTGGTTAGAGTGTTGGGCAAGTAACCAAAAGGTTGCTAGATCAAATCCCTGAGCTGACAAGGTAAAAATCTGTTGTTCTGCCCCTGAACAAGGCAGTTAAACAAACTGTTCCTAGGTCATCAGTTAAATAAGAATTTGTTCTTAACTGACTTGCCTAAAGGTTAAAAAAAAAATAAGTTGTATTGTTTTCTTTTAATTAACTCCACCTAGCCAACGTTAGCCACCTAGCTAGAATTCGTAATTTATTACTGATTCATTTATTTATTTTTCCTTTATTTAAAGTTAGGGGTAGAGGTCTTTTGGACCTGGGGCTTTCCTACCCAGACCTGATATGCATAAATACATTTTCTAAATATAGAAACCCGTTCCAAACGGACCCGAGGACAACTAGACTCATTCCGTATGGACCTGATTGGATCCGGACCCGATCCAATCTGAGTGAGGAAAGCAACAGAAAAGTACCTTTTTAAAGCTAATTTATTAAGCAGAGCTGATAATGCGCGAGACAAGGCAGAGAGGTGCCGCTCTAGCAAGTGGGGCCTACTCACAGCTATAGTAGACTAATAGCTGCCATAGCTAGGTTATTTATCAAAAATTATTAAGTAGTACCTGTCTTGACTGCATCAATCCGGGAGAAGCTAGTTAAGCTAGCTAGCGTTATCTAGCTAGGCTAATTGAGGCTGCATGCGCTTTCACATCCTACAGTTAAAAATAACTCCATTCAGAATATTACCTAAATCGCAGCCTAACCATACCAAATATATCATACTAATTTGTGTGTCCCGGATTCACAGTAACTATGTTATGTCTAATCTGAGGACAGACTGGGCGAGAAGTGCACAATATCTGTTTTAGTTGTACTATCAGCCATAATTTCATGTTTTTGTAACTGGAACCTTAAACAACTATACACAGCTCTACAACAGAAAAACACTTCTGGGTCAGTTTTCTTTACTTACATCGCTCAAAACCACATTTTCGGGAGGTTGTCCTCCACACTAGGAACGTGCTGACTTCACAGCATCACTCTAGTTCATGTGTTATCTGAGAACATGGGCGGTACCCCATGTGGTGAAAAAAGTGATGTAATCAACGGCCAATGTTTACTTTATTAATTGCGGCTATGGCAGTCTATTACAAATCAGTCTGACAGCACTTTTGACAGTATTTTAATCAAATTGTATTTGTCACATGCGCCGAATACAGCAGGTGTAGGTAGACCTTACCATGAAATTATTACTTACAAGCCCTTATCCAACAATGCAGTTCAAGAAATGGATTTAAGAAAGTATTTTATAAATAAACTCAAGTTTAAAAAATATATAAATATATCAAATTAAAAAAGTAACACAAGAAAATTACATAACAATAGCGAGACCGGTACCGAGTCAATGTGCGGGGATACAGGTTAGTTGAGGTAATTTGTAAAGTGACTATGCATAGGAAATAAACGGTGAGTAGCAGCAGTGTAAAAACAAAGGGAGGGGGGTGTCAATGTAAATAGTCCGAGTGGCCATTTGATTAATTATTCAGCAGTCTTATGGCTTGTGGGTAGAAACTATTAAGGAGCCTTTTGTTCCAAGACATGGCTCCCCGGTGCCGCTTGCCGTGCGGTCGCAGAGAGAACAGTCTATGACTTGGGTGACTGGAGTCTGACAATTTTTTTGGGCCTTCCTGGATCCTGTGTCCTGGATATCAGGAAGCTTGGCCCCAGTGATGTACTGGGTCATACGCACTACCCTCTGTAGCGCCTTACGGTCAGACACCGAGCAGTTGCCATACCAGGCAGTGATGCAACTGGTCAGGATGCTCTCGATTGTGTAGCTGTAGAACTTTCGGAGGATCTGGGGACCCATGTAAAATCTTTTCACTCTCCTGAGGGGGAAAGGTGTTGTCGTGCCCTCTTCACAACTGTCTTGGTGAGTTTGGACCAGGATAGTTCTTTGGCGATGTGGACACCAAGGAACTTAACTCTCAACCCGCTCCACTTCAGCCCATCAATATTAATGGGGGCCTGTTCGGCCCTCCTTTTCCCATAGTCCATGATCAGCGCCTTGGTCATGCTCACATTGAGGGAGAAGTTGTTGTCTTGGCACTACACTGCCAGTTCTCTGACCACCTCCCTATAGGCTGTCTTATCGTTGTCGGTGATCAGGCCTACCACTGTTGTGTCGTCAGCAAACATAATGATGGTGTTGGAGTCGTGCTTGGCCAAGCAGTCTTGGGAGTACAGGAGGGGATTAAGCATACACTCCTGAGTGGCCCCAGTGTTGAGAATCAGCGTGGCAGATGTGTTGTTGCCTCCTTTACCACCTGGGGGCAGCCTGTCAGGAAGTCCAGGATCCAGTTGCAGAGGGAGGTGTTTAGTCTGAGGGTCCTTAGCTTAGTGATGAGCTTTGTGGGCACTGGTGTTGAATGCTGAGCTGTAGTCAGGGAACAGCATTCTTACATAGGTGTTTCTTTTATCCAGGTGGGAAAGGGCAGTGTGGAGTTCGATTTGAGATTGTGTCATCTGTGGATCTGTTGGGGCGGTATGCGAATTGTGGGTCTAGGGTTTCCGGCATGATGGTGTTGATGTGAGCCATGACCAGCCTTTCAAAGCACTTCATGGCTACTGACGTGAGTGCTACGGGGCGGTAATAATTTAGGCAGGTTAACTTTGCTTTCTTGGTCACAGGGACTATGGCGGTCTGTTTGAAACATGTAGGTATTACAGACTCAATCAGTGAGAGGTTGAAAATGTCAGTGAAGATACTTGCTAGGTTCGCGCATGCTTTGAATACACGTCGTGGTATCCGTCTGGCCCCGCGGCTTTGAATGTTGACCTGTTTAAAGGTCTTGCTCACATTGGCTACGGAGAGCGTGATCACACAGTCGTCCAGAACAGCTGGTGCTCTCATGCATGCTTCAGTGTTGCTTGCCTCGAAGTGAGCATAAAAGGCATTTAGCTCGTCTGGTAGGCTCGTGTCACTGGGCAGCTCGTGGCTGGGTTTCCCTTTGTAGTCAGTTTTTTCAAACCCTGCCAGATCCAGTGTGGTAGGATTCAAAATTTGTCCTGTATTGACACTTTGCCTGTTTGGTTTGTCTGAGGACATGAAGGGATTTGTCTGAGGACATGGCATCCGGATTAGTGTCCCCCTCATTGAAAGCGGCAGCTCTAGCCTTTAGCTCGGTGCGGATGTTGCCTGTATTCCATGGCTTCTGGTTGGCATATGTATGTACGGTCACTGTGTGTGGTGTCAAGGTGGTCTCCCTCTGGTTGCACATGTGACATGCTGGTAGAAATTAGGTTAAAACGGATTTAAGTTCGTTGAGTGCGGTCTTAGTGCCAGCATCAGTTTGTGGTGGTAAATAGACTGCTATGAGTAATATAGATAGTGTGGTCTACAGCATATCATGTGATATTCTACCTCAGGTGAGCAATACCTCGAGACTTCTTTAATATTAGACATTGCACACCAGCAGTTATTGACAAATAGACACACACTCCCGCCCCTCGTCTTAGTAGACATACAGTGGGGAGAACAAGTATTTGATACACTGCCGATTTTGCAGGTTTTCCTACTTACAAAGCATGTATGTAATTTATCATAGGTACACTTCAACTGTGAGAGACGGAATCTAAAACAAAAATCCAGAAAATCACATTGTATGATTTTTAAGTAATTCATTTTCATTTTATTGCATGACATAAGTATTTGATCACCTACCAACCAGTAAGAATTCCGGCTCTCACAGACCTGTTAGTTTTTCTTTAAGAATCCCTCCTGTTCTCCACTCATTACCTGTATTAACTGCACCTGTTTGAACTCGTTACCTGTATAAAAGACACCTGTCCACACACTCAATCAAACACACTCCAACCTCTCCACAATGGCCAAGACCAGAGAGCTGTGTAAGGACATCAGGGATACAATTGTAGACCTGTACAAGCCTGGGATGGGCTACAGGACAATAGGCAAGCAGCTTGGTGAGAAGGCAACAACTGTTGGCGCAATTATTAGAAAATGGAAGAAGTTCAAGATGATGCTCAATCACCCTCGGTCTGGGGCTCCATGCAAGATCTCACCTAATGGGGCATCAATGATCATGAGTAAGGCGAGGGATCAACCCAGAACTACACGGCAGGACCTGGTCAATGACCTGAAGAGAGCTGGGACCACAGTCTCGAAGAAAACCATTAGTAACACACTACGCCGTCATGGATTAAAATCCTGCAGTGCACGCAAGGTCCCCCTGCTCAAGCCAGTGCATTTCCAGGTCCGTCTGAAGTTTGCCAATGACCATCTGGATGATCCAGAGGAGGAATGGGAGAAGGTCATGTGGTCTGATGAGACAAAAATAGAGCTTTCTGGTCTAAACTCCACTCGCCGTGTTTGGAGGAAGAAGAGGGATTAGTACAACCCCAAGAACACCACCCCACCGTGAAGCATGCAGGTGGAAACATCATTCTTTGGGGATGCTTTTCTGCAAAGGGGGCAGGACGACTGCACCGTATTGAGGGGAGGATGGATGGGGCCATGTATCGCGAGATCTTGGCCAACAACCTCCTTCCCTCAGTAAGAGCATTGAAGATGGGCCGTGGCTGGGTCTTCCAGCATGACAACGACCCGAAACACACAGCCAGGACTACTAAGGAGTGGCTCCGTAAGAAGCATCTCAAGGTCCTGGAGTGGCCTGGCCAGTCTCCAGACCTGAACCCAATAGAAAATCTTTGGAGGGAGCTGAAAGTCCGTATTGCCCAGCGACAGCCCTGAAACCTGAAGGATCTGGAGAAGGTCTGTATGGAGGAGTGGGCCAAAATCCCTGCTGCAGTGTGTGCAAACCTGGTCAAGAACTACAGGAAACGTATGATCTCTGTAATTGCAAACAAAGCTTTCTGTACCAAAAATTAAGTTCTGCTTTTCTGATGTATCAAATACTTATGTCATGCAATAAAATGCTAAATTAATTACTTAAAAATCATACAATGTGATTTTCTGGATTTTTGTTTTAGATTCTGTCTCTCACAGTTGATGTGTACCTATGATAAAAAAATTACAGACCTCTACATGCTTTGTAAGTAGGAAAACCTGCAAAATCGGCAGTGTGTCAAGTACTTGTTCTCCCCACTGTCGCTGATCTGTCCTGCCGATGAATGAAGAAGCCAGTCAACTCTATATTATCTTTGTCGTCGTTTAACCATGTCTTGGTGAAACATAAGATATTACAGTTTTTTAAAATCCCGTTGGTAGGATAGTCTTGTAGATTGGCCATTTTTTTTAAAAAGTGGTTGCACGTTGGCCAATAATACGGAGGGTGGTGGTGGTTTACCTACTCGTCAGCAAATTTTTACAAGGCACCCCGCCCTTCTCCCACTTTTTCTCCGTCTTTTCTACACGCGGATGACAGGGATTTGGGCCTTGTCTCGACAAAGCAGTATATCCTTCGCGTCTGACTCGTTAAAGAAAAATCTTTGTACATTTTGAGGTGGGTAATCACTGTTCTGATGTCCAGAAGCTCTTTTTGATCATAAGAGACGGAAGCAGCAACATTATGTACAAAATGAGTTTCAAACAATGCGGGGGAAAAAATATATATGTAGGTTTGATCCCTAGTCTTTGATCCCTAAGAGATGTCACTTTTTAAAACCTCTTAGATGTGCATGGTACTGGTTCCGACCGACATTTCCGCTTATAAATCGATCTGTGTACACCGTAGATCAAAATGGCTCACATTGAGCGAAAGCCATGGTTCCCACAGACACCGTAGCATTTCTTCTGTGCCTGTGTGAAGTGGAATGTGAAATCTGAAACCACTTGAATCTGGGATGTCCTCCTTCATAATATTTCATTTGCTCTTACGACTGTCCATCAACTCTTACCTCACAACCACTGACAATGCACATGCCTGCAATCGTTACATTGTAGCGCAGCTGTAGGGAGTGGTTTTACCATGGTAGCTGGGCGATATGGCCAAAATATATCATATGGTATTTTTCACTTTTTTTACGGAATGACTATTTGACAATATTTTATGTTTTTGATTAATAAAAATTCTACATTTGCTTTGAGTAGTGCGTGACCCTAGGGTGGCAATACATATATATTCTAAATTATTTCTCCATTCTGATTGTTTTATACTGTTCAATTCAACTTCAACCTAATTCTGCATTTCCTGCACTCATTTGAGATCATTTCCAACCTGCCACGATATGGCAAAAATACTAGGCCTTATTTTTAACCAAATGTTGCAATTGCGATTTAGATCAAAACACCTGGGTGAACTTTTGGAATCATGGAAATAGAATGTTTATTATAATTCTATAGTTTGAATATAAATAATAGTAGGCACTTTGAATACAGTTTTTGACATGACGACGAATGAAAATGCCATGGACGAGTTATTGTGACAGGGTAGGAACCAAATTGATGTTCAGTGTTTCCTTGGGGACCCTATAATCTTTAGTTACATGACCTCTTTATTCATATAGCCAACATATTCATGCTTCTCCTATTCCTCTTTGATTTAGAAGATACTGTTGCACAAACAACATGCTGATTTAAGCCTCCACCAGTATTGGTATCAGGCTGCATTAGCTAGCTACGTTTGCTCTGACTCCGTACTTTTATTAGCTAGCCAGCTGACTAGCGATTAGCATTAGTGGCTAACACGGTTTAGCTTAACTTGCTAAGAAAATAAACTAGCTGTTTGCAGATGTAAGAAACACAAACTATTATTGTAATCATAGAACGCTTGTGGATTTACATTAAGATCAAAGTGTAAACAACATCGTTGTCATCAACATTGTTGCATGTGCTGCATTGACCATGCAGACTGAATGAAAGTATCTCGTGGTCAAGCAACAACAAATGCACCCCTTGAGTGACGGGGTGGGACTAGGTCTGTGGAAAGCGGCATGGAGAAAGGGATGACTGAGTAGCCGAGTAAACTATAAAAATGTATATTACATTTAACAAACCAAACATTTAAAATACCGTTATAGAAGGTGAAGTAAAAACTCAAACCGGTCCGTGCATAAATTCCGGTATATAGTAAAATACGGTATACCGCCCAGCCCTACAGTAGCACATTCAATGATCGATTTATAGCCATTGATCTAAAATATTTCATATATTTTAAACAAACAAAAAAAACATTGTTTGTCCTAGACACATAAGATTAATATGAGGCGAGTTCCTAACGAGTTCAGGAAGCCAAGCTAGAACTGACGTTCACAGCGATGCTGGCAGACGTTTTGATCAAGAGAGACCTTTAGAAAATATGTACATTTTCTCTAACACTAAACATATAAATATGTATTTAACAGTGGAAATGACTTATATACTTTCTAAATATAGCATAATCAAATTATGAAACGACAAACTATAAGATTTCACCTTCCTTATAAGCCTTATTCATACCGTTTTGTTGAATATGGAATACATCATAAAATATTTAATTTCCAAATGTAAAAAAAAAAAGTGTACTTGAGCTTGTGTCCTCAAAAGTGACTACATCTCAGCAATTTATAACAATTTTTGCCAGAAAGTTGAGATTTTAACCTTTCTTTGAGTATGCAGCATTATGGCCCTCTCATGATAAATAATTACATTTGGGGATTACGTAGATGACATTTAATTACATTTAACTGGTGAAATCCACTTCAATCAGTGTAGATGAAAGGCAGGAGACAGGTTAAAGAAAGAGTTTTAAGCCTTGAGACATGGATTGTGTATGTGTGCCATTCAGAGGGTGAATGGGCAAGACAAAATATTTCAGTGCCTTTGAACAGGGTATGGTAGTAGGTGCCAGGTGAACCGGTTTGAGTGTGTCAAGAACTGCAACGCTGCTGGGTTTTTCACTCTCAACAGTGTGTATCAAGAATGGTCCACCACCCAAAGGACATCCAGCTAACTTGACACAACTGTGGGAAGCATTGGAGTCAACAATGGACAAGCATCCCTGTGGAGCATTTTCAACACCTTGTAGAGTCCATGCCCTGAAGAATTGAGGCTGTTCTGAGGGCAATAGGGGGTCCAACTCAATATTATGAAGGTGTTCCTATTGTTTGTACACTCAGTGTAGGTCTAGATATAGTAACGGCTGTTTTTAAGCCTTCAGCCTTTATATAATCATATGAATGAATTTATATACAATATTCAACTCTAAAAGACTCCTTTGAGAAAACAATTTGTCTGAACTGTCTCTTTAAGTCTATTGTATTTACTTAAGAGCAAAGTTAATTATTATTCCTGTAAAAATCTCTCATGTATTTCTGGATAGAATTCCCTAAATATGAACATTTTAGTGGAGCAATTGGGATCAAGAGGTCCATCCTTCCAGGCACTTGTGGTGTTGTTTCTTCTGTCCATCAGTCAAAACTGACCCAGGGTTTGTGTGTAAACAAAGAGGCCCAAGGCCTTATCTGGTGCCATGGAAACCGTTGTTTTGGCCTTGTTGCAAATGGCCACCGAGTTGCAAAGTTCAGCAGGATGGGATTAGTTTAGAAAATATTATGTTCACTTGCTGTTTCATTTATGGTCTGAGTTGATTCATTACCTGGTTTGCTGCGCTAATTGTATTGTCTATAACCATAGGGGGTTTGAGATAAATGGGCAACATATATTTTTCCTTTGAGTTACCTGTGTGAAAGGCAGATGGGATATAGAACAGATAGTCTGATAGTTGTTTTGTCATCTCACCTGTTCTCTCTTCCTTGTGTCCACAGAGCAGAGAGTAGATGATGTACGACTGATCCGAGAGCAGCACCCCAACAAGATTCCGGTTAGTATCAGATCTATTACCACCACAACCATGCAAAGATATAATATACTTAAGCGATAAGGCATGAGGGGATGTGGTGAATGGCCAATATACCACGGCTAAGGGCTGTTCTTATGTACGACGCAACGCAGAGTGCCCAGATACAGCTATTACCACAAACCCCAGAGGTTCCTTATTGCTATTATAAACTGGTTACCAACTTAATTAGAGCAGTAAAAATACATGTTTTGTCGTGGTATATGGTCTGATATACCACGGTTGTCAGCCAATCAGGATTCAGGGCTCGAACCACCCAGTTTATAAATTGGGATAGAGAATATTCCTAAATACAGACCCATCCAATGCTTTCCTCAACAGAGGTTATCCTTCCTAACAGATATTCTCATGAAGAATAGGTAGAAGGGTATGGAACCGTCTCTGTGTTAGCCATGTGTCAGGACCCAAACAGACTACATATCAGATTGAATATCTCTCTTAACCTTCCATCTGCTGCCTCTCTCCTCCACACACACACTCTGACTGACTGACTGAAAGGGCCTCAGTTACAGTACATGACCACTTCCTGATCCTTACCATTGTCTGTCCAGGGGCCCCAAAATCCTGAGTAATGCCCCTCCCCCTCTGACTGACACTAGCTGTGTCTTGGTCATAGAAATATAATAAATGGAACGGGCGTCCCCATTCAGGTCAATGATGGCGGTCATTGCGATGGGCAAAGCTGGAAATGAAAGCAGGAAGTGTACCCATCAATATGTGCTGTGATTAGTTGACTCAACTAAATAAATTACAATAAATTACAATACTAGGCAGCCATTGCGGGTGTACACCTGAGTTTACCAGTCATATCGCCAGGGTTAGAGGTTCTGGAGCCCATTCTATTTCTATGGTCTTGGTAATGTGACTCCTTCTTGCATGGTGTGCTGTGGGGACAGTGAGCTCTATAACAAGATGTTTCCTCTGCTTCCTTTAAGGTCATCATTGAGAGATACAAGGGAGAGAAGCAGCTGCCCATCCTGGATAAAACCAAGTTCCTGGTTCCTGACCATGTCAACATGAGTGAACTGATCAAAATCATCAGGTGCTGTTTCATGATGTTACATTATCTTCGACCTTCTCTGTATTTACTTACATCAATTTATCAGGCACTCACTACAGCAAATGTACTTCTACCAATGTGTGGATCTGATGTGCTGAACTCTTTGTCCATGTATCTTTGTCCCACCAGGAGGCGCCTCCAGCTGAACTCCAACCAGGCCTTCTTCCTGCTGGTGAATGGCCACAGCATGGTGTCCGTGTCGGCAGCCATCGCTGAGGTATACGAGCGCGAGAAGGACGACGATGGCTTCCTCTACATGGTGTACGCCTCGCAGGAGACCTTCGGAACCATGGCCCCCCAGTAACAGCCTCCCACCACCACGCCAGCACTCTGACATTGATACTATCTACCACCCCCCCTACCTGATCCTTCGTTCCTAAATACAGACCTATCCCCCTGCCTTCCCTCCAACCCATGCTTGCTTTACAACCTTAGCGAAGACCATAGGAACCAGCCGACCTCTTCTCCCATGCGCTAAAGGGCCCCTTATAGTTATTAAAAGCCCTATCCTGCACCTTCTCATACTCTGTCCCTTACCCATACATTCAGCCATGTGTTTAGGGAAAGGGATTAAATAGTTTGTTTGGGTTTTGTTGTATAGGATGGATTAGTATAGCAGAGATGATTGCCAGTTCAGCTTGAGTTCGCTCGCACAAGTTTCAAACATGTTACATGTTAAATCCCTGCTTGAGTCCATCACGGTTGAGTTCAGATACAGCAAACCCCATCTTTTCTTTTCCACTGGTTGGGTTTTCTAAACTTGAATGAGCTCAGTCTTTTGGATGAAGCTTCAATCACAACAGCTGCTTAGGAATTTTGTAACAGTTTAGTTGAATCCAGTTTGACTGACATGGGACATTACTGCCACAACATGTGTCATCATGTGGTAAAGTCTCCTGTGATGGGTGACTTAGGCCAATAGTCTTAACCGCTGTGACAAAATTACTGTTTCTATTTCCTTTTTAGTCTTTACTTTGGCAAACTATAGTTTTTAAGGTTTACATGTTAATGTGTGTTCAGTTTAGCATTCACCTCCCCCTGTCTTTATAATGGTTATGGGTTCAGCGATAAGTACAATTTTCTCCTTAATGAAAACGAAGGTCCTTTTTCAAATATGTTTTTATTTCCCTGCCTTTGTCGTAAATGTCTCCACATAGAAGAGATGTGAGGGACTTGTTTAAAAAAAAACGTCTTTTTTTAAAATGCTATGCTACCGAAAACCTGCTTTGATGATTGTAATAAGAGATTTGCCTCTGTGTGTACAGATATTGGACAAATGAAAGGAATAATAAACTGACCTTGATCACTATGATAGGACATGATGATGGAATTGCACGTGTGTTGAAAGGGTCACTGATGTGGGGTTGGTGGCCAGTTAGGACTGGGCGGGCATCATGGGCTGGGTCTGTCCATCTCTCCCCCACCTAGACCTGCCCTAGGGCTCCGGACAGAGCTCATCTCTGGGTGGCATCACACTTTTAGAATATTCAATTTGTTTAATAGAGGGTTATTTACACCTTTATAATGTGTGCTGACTTGTGTCCTCTTCCCTCTCGCTGTCCTCAACTGTTTAAAATGTTAGATGCCTTTTTATGTCAGCATTTTTGGCAGTTCCATCTTTATTTTTTCATTCAATGTGATTTTGCTTCGTTGTACAAATGTCCATATGCTATACTTGTGCATAATGAATAAGAATGATTCTATGATCAGTTTGATTGAGGGTTTAATAACAGAGGAATGGTACAGTTATCAACCCAATGTTCCTCTGCATTCTCCTGTGTTTGCCACTCATTCTTCATATTTACAGCAGTATTACAACCTTTTCTTGTATTTATGTTGGTATTTTATGAATAAAAAAAAATGTAAACGATGTAAACGTTTCTGTGTTGTGTTCCCCATCTAGAACGCCTATGCTGGTATTAGACACTGTGTTGCCAATGAAATCAGAAAACAAAATGCTTTTTACAATGTTTTTCATGCAGTATATAAAACAAGTAAATCTTAAAACACACTACACCATACGATACAAAAATCTGACATAAAAAAAATAAAACAGGATCTGACCTTCAAGTTCAAATCTGCTTCACAATAATACCAAATGTTTTAAAACACCTTTTAAATCAAACATGCATAGCTATTGACTAAGACAATTGCTACATTACAGTCAAATAATACCAGCTAATTACATGTCATTCTATGTTTGACAAGAATCTCATTGGAACCAAGTAAGCTGAAACTGTTCCAGAAGCAAAAATGCAGTATAATTTTATTATGGCCATACATTTTCTTTAGTAAATGATTGTACCATGCAGGGTTGCTAAGGCATCTAGGATGCACAGCTTTGTGCACAAACATGATTTCCCATGGTCAATAATTTCACTATTTTATTTTAATGATATAAAGACGTGATTATAAATCTAATTTGTTTACACAAAATGTTTGCAGCATGAACCTGGGTGTGGTGTGGGGGCTGTGCTTTGGCAAAGTGGGTGGGGTTATATCCTTCCTGTTTGGCCCTGTCCGGGGGTGTCCTCGGATGGGGCCACAGTGTCTCCTGACCCCTCCTGTCTCAGCCTCCAGTATTTATGCTGCAGTAGCTTATGTGTCGGGGGGCTGGGGTCAGTTTGTTATATCTGGAGTACTTCTCCTGTCCTATTCGGTGTCCTGTGTGAATCTAAGTGTGCGTTCTCTAATTCTCTCCTTCTCTCTTTCTTTCTCTCTCTCGGAGGACCTGAGCCCTAGGACCATGCCCCAGGACTACCTGACATGATGACTCCTTGCTGTCCCCAGTCCACCTGGCCATGCTGCTGTTCCAGTTTCAACTGACCTGAGCCCTAGGACCATGCCCCAGGACTACCTGACATGATGACTCCTTGCTGTCCCCAGTCTACCTGGCCATGCTGCTGCTCCAGTTTCAACTTCCACCTGACTGTGCTGCTGCTCTAGTTTCAACTGTTCTGCCTTATTATTATTCGACCATGCTGGTCATTTATGAACATTGAACATCTTGACCATGTTCTGTTATAATCTCCACCCGGCACAGCCAGAAGAGGACTGGCCACCCCACATAGCCTGGTTCCTCTCTAGGTTTCTTCCTAGGTATTGGCCTTTCTAGGGAGTTTTTCCTAGCCACCGTGCTTCTCCACCTGCATTGCTTGCTGTTTGGGGTTTTAGGCTGGGTTTCTGTACAGCACTTTGAGATATCAGCTGATGTACGAAGGGCTATATAAATAAATTTGATTTGATTTGATTTGATTAACTAAGCACAATGTTACAGAACAGTGTAAAAACAAATGAACCACCAGAGAATCATGTTTGCTCTGCAGCCATAATGTGCCTACTGTAAACTCTCTTACTCCCATGAGACCTAGACCATAAACAGCATGGATGTGGTCAAAACATTTTTGACAACAGTCCCTGACATGCAATACTGTACAGATAGTCAAGATACAATCCTGGATTGTCCTACAATTCCTTGATCTTCAGTGACCACTTCCTGATCCTTACCTACAAATATCACATCCACCAGAATGGAACTCCAAGTTGATCCTGATTTTGTCGAAGTCTTGACTATCTATTGGAAGCAATAGGTGCAAGTGTTTATTGGTACATATGATCATTATCAAATAAATGTCCCTTATGACTGAATTGTGTCCTCCATACCTGGCTAGGGACACTCCAGTGCAACACAACAAACCTATAATAACTTGTCCATCCTTGAGGACCACTGTCCTCATGTCACACTCACATCCAATGGCCTGGGACCAGCCAGTCTCATAAAAGTGCTTCACATGCCACACCATGGTGGCAACTTAAGGAGACATTCACTGACACATTCAATATCTAATCTTTCTCAAAAAGGATCCTCTTACATTTCACCACCACCCATTTTGGGTGGTGATTATAACAATTAGACTGCTCCAACTTCTAAACTTCTAAATTATTAAACAAGTTTGGAATAATTTCCAGGCAGTTCGGCACAAAACAAAATCAATGGCACATCTTAGTAATGCTGGCACCATCTGTTTCTTTTCATCATTAATACCTGCACTGTACAGGGCTAAGTACCCACAGTGAATGATTTCTTGAATAAAGCACTTGTTTGTTTCACTTCCTCTTCCCCTGTGCTGTCTGGCAACACAAAGGGAAATTACAGAAGTACTTCCTTGTTTCCTCAGAGACATGCTTTGTTCCAGAGGAGGGGGATTTGGCAGACAGTCAGTCAATGTGCATTATTTGGCAGTCATCTTATGTCTTTACATTCACACTTCATCATCCTCTCAGATATACATCCAACTTTCTTCTCCAGAGCAATTTAAAAGGCCATCTTGTCTTAGAACAGTACATGACTTGTTTTGAAAGGGTTGGGTCTGGCTACAGAACTGAGTGACACAGGTGTGACCTGAGTAGCGTGAGGAGTTTTGTCATATTTAAATTTTTTCCTTTGACCAAAATCATCTGTTATAGATGGACTGGAACTAATACAAATCTGTTGTTTTGCCCCTGAACATGGCAGTTAACCCACTATTCCTAGGCCGTCATTGAAAACAAGAATTGGTTCTTAACTGACTTGCCTAGTTAAATAAAGGTAAAAAAATATATTTAAAAAAATCTAAAATAGCACCCTCCAAATTGACTCTATAATTTCACTTTCTTCATGGTCTCAAGCAAGAATCTAAGTTGAGTTGAGTGGCCACCATTCACCAGCCTACCATCAAAACTGTGCCTGGGGTTCAAAGAGTCACGTCAATGAAAGGAGCTCCTCCAATCTGAGGAACATAAGGTGCTGATGTGCGCAGGTGTGAGATCACAGGAGTTTTTCTTAGTCCCCTGAGTCCTGGCTGTCTGATTTAGGAGCATACTTCAGCCGAAATGTGCCTGAAAAACAAAATACCAATTACGGTCAATATGTCAAGTTCCCTAAGAGGTTTCTGTAGATATAAAAAATATACAGTACCAGTCAAACGTTGGGACACACCTACTCATTCAAGGGGTTTTCTTTATTTTGACTATTTTCTAAATTGTAGAATAATAGTGAAGACATCAAAACGATTAAATAACACATATGGAATCATGTAGTAACCAAAAAAGTGATAAACATATATAAAAAATATATTTTATATTTGAGATTCTTCAAAGTACCACCCTTTGCCTTGGTGACAGCTCTGGCATTCTCTCAACCAGCTTTATGAGATAGTCACTTAGAATTCATTTCAATTAACAGGTGTGCCCTGTTAAAAGTTAATTTGTGGAATTTCTTTCCTTCTTAATGCGTTTGACCCAATTAGTTGTGTTGTGACAAGGTAGGGGTGGTATACAGAAGACAGCCCTGTTTGGTAAAAGACCAAGTCCATATTACTGCAAGAACAGCTCAAATAAGCAAAGAGAAGCGACAGTCCATCATTACTTTAAGAAATTAAGCTCAGTCAATCCGGAAATTTCAAGAACTTTGAAAGTTTCTTCAAGTGCAGTCGCAAAAAACATCAAACGCTATGATGAAACTGGCTCTCATGAGGACAGCCACAGGAAAGGAAGACCGAGAATTACCTCTGCTGCAGGAGGATACGTTCATTAGAGTTACCAGCCTCAGATTGCAGTCCAAATAAATGTAGAGTTCAAGTAACAGACACATCTCAACGTCAACTGTTCAGAGGAGACTGTGTAAATCAAGTTATTCATGGTCGAATTGCTGCAAAGAAACCACTACTAAATGACAGCAATAAGAAGAAGAGACTTGCTTGGGCCAAGAAACACAAGCAATGGACATTAGACCGGTGAAAATATGTTATTTTGTCCGATGAGTCCAAATTTGAGATTTTTGGTTCTAACCACCGTGTCTTTGTTAGACGCAGAGTAGGTGAACGGATGATCTCTGCATGTGTGGTTCCCACCATGAAGCATGGAGGAGGTGTGCTGGTGTGGGGGTGCTTTGCTGGTGACATTGTCTGTGATTTATTTAGAATTCAAGGCACACTTAACCAGCATGGCTACCAGTTTTCTGCAGCAATACGCCATCCCATCTGGTGACCCAAAACACACCTCCAGGCTGTGTAAGGGCTATTTGACCAATAAGGAGAGTGATGGAGTGCTGCATCAGATGACGTGGCCTCCACAATCAACCGACCTAAACCCAATTGAGATGGTTTGGGATGAGTTGGACCGCAGAGCGAAGGAAAAGCAGCTAACAACTGCCCAGCATATGTGTAACTCCATCAAGACTGTCAGAAAAGCATTCCACATGAAGCTGGTTGAGAGAAGGCCAAGAGTGTGCAAAGCTGCCATCAAGGCAAAGGGTTGCTACTTTGAAGAATCTCAAATATATATTTATTTTTTTGTAACACTTTCTTGGTTACTACCGTTTCCATATGTGTTGTGTTATTTCATAGTTTTGATGTCTTCACTATTATTCTACAATGTAGAAAATAGTAAAAGTTAAGAAAAAGGCTTGAATGAGTAGGTGTGTCCAAGCTTTTGACTGGTACTGTACATATTTTAAATAATAGAATTACAATATTTCTTGCAGTAGCTGTACGGTTTCTACTTTATACCTTGCTGAGCAGCGTCCATGGGTGGCTGCTTGCATTCCTGTGCCCGATGGCCGATGACCCCACAGTTGTAGCAGGACAGGCTCTCTGGTTTCTTGTGCCCTCCGTTCCCCACCACTCCATGAGGCTGGTACATGTTGGCCCCGGCCCCCAGAAATCCCTGCATGGGGGGCAGGACCAGCCCCTGCTGCCCCTGTGTTTCATGGCTGTGAGACATGCTGCTGTTGTAGAGGGGCGGTGCCACCAGGGGGTAGGGGAAGGCAGTACTGCTGCCAGCCAGCAGGGGACTGAGGTGAAGCAGGGGACCCAGGGTGAACACTGACGTCCCTGAGAAGGGGTGCTGGAAGTACCCTGCGTAGCTGGCCGGGAGGGCCCCGTAGGAACCACAGTTCCCCCTGCAACCACAGGAGCTGCACACGCACACAGATGGGCTTGGGGTGGAGCCAGAGGCGATGGTGTAGCCACTGTTCTCTGTGGAAGTGGGACTGGAGCTTGGCAGGACAGCGGCGCTACTGTTGACACAATAGGTGTTGCCTGGCACCGCTGCTATGGGAACGCTGCTCGCGGTTCCCATGGAAATGCCACTCACAGATGGGAAGGCTGACTTAAAGGAGGGAGATAATGAGGAAGAGGAGGCGGAGGAAGACGGGTAAGGGTAGTGTCCAGCACGGGGTAAGGAGGGGGACACCTGTAGGTGTAGAGGGGGGTGTGAGACGTGGTGCAGGGTGTTAGAGGTGGTGGTGAGGGCGGTGCTGGTCTCCACCATCAGGCCTGGAAGGGAGCGCAGCATGGTGACCCCAGAGGGCCCCCGGGGCCCAGCAGAATCCTGGTGGAGGGGAGGGAACCCCACACTGTCCACACTCAGGCCAGGGAACAGGCTCTCAAGCCGCACCCCAACAGCTACGCCTGAACCCAGGGGTTTGGCCCGCTCATTAGGGCAAAGGGGAGGGGGCCGGGACTTACGGGGGGAGCCCAGCATGCGTCTTGGTGACAGTAGGGGCAAGGAGGGTGGAGGAAGGCCAATGTGGGAGGGGCAGGGAGTAGGATCATTCTGCACGGGAAGAACCTGAGCAGTGGGCCGACTAGGACCTGTTGTAACGGTGGGGTTCAGGGGAACACATGTCCTGTCCTTCTCTCCGAAGTCTAGTCCTGACCCCATACCTGGATGGGAGACAGAACAAACTGTTATCAGAGATAAACTGTTATTAATTATATACCCTGCTTTTAAATTAGCATGACTGCTGAAAGAGGGATGGGGACTCACGTCTGTGCGGCTCCTTGGCCCTGTCGAAGGCCCCTTCCCGAGACAGAGACAGAGGGGTAATGGGGCTGGAGGAAGAGCTGGAATAACCCGAGGAGGAGCTGCTGTCCCGGGGGAGAGGGTGCATGCCCGTCTCTACCTCCACACGTAGCTCTGAACACAGAAACACATGTAGGCTAAATGAAGCTGAAGTGTAGAGCAGGGATCATCAACCAGATTCACATGTGGGCTGATTTCTTCTTGAGCGGATGGTCAGGGGACAGGAACATAATTACAAATAAATTGTAGACTGCAAATTGACCACGAGCAGATATAATATTTGACTAAAGCATAATAATTTCAAACCATGCTTATATTTCTATACGATCACATACAGTGCATACGGAAAGTATTCAGACCCCTTGAATTTTTCCACATTTTGTTATGTTACAGCCATATTCTAAAATTGATCAAATAAAACAATTTCCCTCATCAATCTACACACAATACTCCATAATGATGAAGAGAAAACAGGTTTGTAGGCATTTTTACAATTTAGGTAGAATAAATTGTCCGTAGAGCTCCGATCTGGGGAAGGGTAACAAAACATTTCTGCAGCATTGAAGGTCCCCAAGAACACAGTGGCCTCCATCATTCTTAAATGGAACAAGTTTGGGACCATCAAGACTCTTCCCAGAGCTGACTGCCTGCCTGAACTGAGTAATCGGGGGAGAAGAGCCTTGGTCAGGGAGGTGACCAAGAACCCAATGGTCGCTCTGACAGAGCTCCAGAGTTCCTCTGTGGAGATGGGAGAACTTTCCAGAAGGACAACCATTTCCGCAGCACTCCACCAATCAGGCCTTTATGGTAGAGTGGCCGGACAGAAGCCACTCCTCAGTAAAAGGCACCTGACAGCCCGCTTGGAGTTTGCCAAAAGGCACCTAAAGGACTCGCAGACCATGAGAAAAAATATGATTTGGTCTGATGAAACCAAAATTTTGTCCTGAATGCCAAGCGTCATGTCTTGAGGAAACCTGGCACCATCCCTACGGTGAAGCATGGTGGTGGCAGCATCATGCAGTGGGGATGTTTTTCAGTGGTAGGGACTGTGAATGTCCTTTAGTGGTCCAGCCAGAGCCCGGACTTGAACCCGATCAAACATCTCTGGAGAGACCAACCTGACAGAGCTTGAGAGGATCTGCAGAGAAGCATGGGATAAACTCCCCAAATACAGGTATGCCAAGCTTGTAGTGTCATACCCAAGAAGACTCGAGGCTGTAATCGTTGCCAAAGGTGCTTCAACAAAGCACTGAGTAAAGGGTCTGAATAATTGTCTGAATAATTATTTAAATGTGATATTTCAGTTTTTAAAAGGCTGTTTTTGCTTTGTCATTATGGGGCATCGTGTGTGGATTGACGAGGGAAGGTAACAAAATATGGAAAAAGTCAAGGGGTCTGAATACTTTCCGAATGCACAGTATATATCGCTATTATGCGTGGGAATACTTTGAAAAGATTTCCCAAATTAAAATCACTTCTTTTTTTTGTGGGGAGGCAAATAAAATCAGTTGGTGAACCCTGGCGTACAGGTTACCTGCAGTATCACGTTCTATAGATAACGTTGAGAAGGTGTACTTTGGACGATTACCTTTGTAATGAACCTTTATTTAAGTCTTTGTGTACAGTTTACATGTTCAAGGAGCACAGTACAGAACAGATGCATTTGAATGACCTGTATCAAGTGTCTAGTTTACTTGTATTGAAAGTGTACAATGCTAGAGGAGTTACATACAAACCATATCAGCCACGTTGCAAAATACATTTACACATTAATGCTATTCAATCATTTCACCCACACCGCTCACACCGCTCACACCGCCCACACCGCTCACACTGCTCACACCGCCCACAACGCCCACACCACTCATACCACCCACACCGCCCACACCGCTCACACCGCCCACGCGACTCACGCCGCTCACACCGCCCACACCGCCCACACCGCCCACACCACTCACACTGCCCACACCGCTCACACCGCCCACACCACTCACACCGCCCACACCGCTCACACCGCCCACACCGCCCACACCGCTCACACCGCCCACACCGCTCACACCGCTCACACCGCCCACACCGCCCACACCACTCACACCGCCCACACCACTCACACCGCCCACACCACTCACACCGCTCACACCGCCCACACCGCTCACACCGCCCACACCGCTCACACCGCCCACAACGCCCACACCGCTCACACCACTCACACCGCCCACACCGCCCACACCACTCACACCGCCCACACCACTCACACCGCCCACACCACTCACACCGCTCACACCGCCCACACCGCCCACACCGCTCACACCGCTCACACCGCCCACGCCACTCACGCCGCTCACACTGCCCACACCGCCCACACCACTCACACCGCCCACACCGCTCACACCGCCCACACCGCCCACACCACTCACACCGCCCACACCGCCCACAACGCCCACACCACTCACACTGCCCACACCGCTCACACCGCCCACAACGCCCACACCACTCATACCGCTCACACCGCCCACACCGCCCACACCGCTCACACCGCCCACACCGCTCACACCGTCTGCTGTCTGCATAGTCAAGCGCTAAAATATACCTTGGCTCTATTGGAGAGGCAACACACGCTGCAAGTCCACTTCTTATTGGATATCAGGAAGGTACAATCCCACATGGATGCTTGAAAGGCCAACGTGGAGATATTAATTCAAGATAACTAACTAAAAACGAACTAGGTTTCCCATTTTATCTGTGGATTTATCATCGGAGTAAAGAAACACACAATTTTGTATGACTCCAGGTCAAAATTCTACAATGAACCAGCTAAAAAGAGGACCACATCCATGTCAAGTAAAATAACCCAATGTTAATCTCCCAGGACAAATATCCATGAATGTTTCATACGCGCATTGACCTGCCCCAAAATGAATATAATTGATTCAAAGCTGATTTTGGCATTTTAACCTAACCTTCGTGTCATGATCGCGTCTGGTGGGGACAGACAAAATCAACATGCGCACGATGCTGGTGTAGTCAGCATGTTAGAAGAGTTACCTGTGTTGTTGCTGGAGTGGACTTGTGCCACTAGACCAATGTGGCTGGATGGAGTAACCCTGGCGATGCCACTACAGGACACAGGGAACTGGGACATCATATACCTCTTCTCCCTACTGACAACACAAACACACACAGTCAGTCATCACACAGACACAAAACAGCATAACTGAGGGGAATATCATCACAGCCAATCAAAATAATTATAAAGTACACAAGCAGGCGCCAGACACCTACTATATAAGGTGAAGAAATAAGCTGGAGAGATCTTTGAGATGGTCTTTCACTAGCACTCCTGAAACCCTAGAGGGTTCTCTAGTCTAGTCAACATTGCACAAGCACACCAGGGTCTGACATGCAGTAATATGTGTCTACCCCAGTCTTCACGTCACACTAATTGAACTATAAAGTACATTCAGTGCATTCGGAAAGAATTCAGACCCCTTCCCTTTTTCCACATTTTGGTACTTACAGCCTTATTCTAAAATGGATTAAATAATAAATATTCCTCATAAATCTACACACCATACCCCATAATGACAAAGTGAAAACAGTTTTGTAGAAATTTCTGCACATTGATATAAAAAAAAAACAGAAATACCTTATTTACATAAGTATTCAGACCCTTTGATATGAGACTCGAAATTGAGCTCAGGTGCATCCTGTTTCCATTGATCATCCTTGAGATTTTTCTACAACTTGATTGGAATCCACCTGTCATAAATTCAATTGACTAGACATGACTTGGAAAGGCACACACCTGTCTATATAGGGTCCCACAGTTAACAGTGTATGTCAAGCAAAAACCAAGCCATGAGGTGGAAGGAATTGTACTTAGACAGGATTGTGTCGAGGCACAGATCTGGGGAAAGGTATCGAAAAAGTTCTGTGGCATTAAAGGTCCCCAAGAACACAGTGGCCTCCATCATTCTTAAATTAAACAAGTTTGGAACCACAAAGACTTTTCCCAGAGCTGGCCACCCGGCCAAACTGAGAAATCAGGGGAGAAGGGCCTTGGTCAGGGAGGTGACCAAGAACCTGATGGTCACTCTGACAGAGCTCCAGAGTTCCTCTGTAGAGATGGGAGAACTTTCCAGAAGGACAACCATCTCCGCAGCACTCCACCAATCAGGCCATTATGATAGAGTGGCCAGACGGAAGCCACTCCTCAGTAAAAGGCACATGACAGCACGCTTGGAGTTTGCCAAAAGGTTCTTTGATCTGATAGAACCAAGATTTAACTCTTTGGCCTGAATGCCAGGTGTCACGTCTGGCAGAAACCTGCCACCATCCTTATGGTTAAGCATGGTTCTGGAAGCATCATACTGTGGGGATGTTGTTCAGCGGCAGGGACTATGAGACTAGTCAGGATCAAGGGAAAGATGAACTGAGGAAAGTACAGAGAGATCCTTGATGAAAACCTGCTCCAGAACACTCAGGACCTCAGACTGGGGCGAAGGGTCACCTTCCAACTAAGCACACAGTCAAGACAACGCAGGAGTGGTTTCGGGACAAGTCTCTGAATGTTCTTGAGTGGCCCAGCCAGAGTCCAGACTTGAACCCGATCGAACATCTGTGGAGAGACCTGAAAATAGCTGTGCAGCGTCGCTCCCCATCCAACCGGACAGAGGATCTGCAGAGAAAAATGGGAAAAACTCCCTAAATACAGGTGTGCTAAGCTTGGAGCGTCATACCCAAGAAGACTCGAGGCTGTAATCTTTGTCATAGGTGCTTCAACAAAGTACTGAGTAAAGGGTCTGAATACTTATGTAAATGTGATATGTTTTTTTTATTTGTAATACATTTGCAAAAAATTCCAGCAACCGGTTTTTGCTATGTCATTACGGGGTATTGTGTATAGATTGATGAAGGTAAAAACCGATTTAATCTATTTTAGAATAAGGCTGTAACGTAACAAAATGTGGAAAAAGCCAAGGGGTCTGAAACCTTCCTGAATGCACTGTATACCATATCAACCTTGGGACATATTTCATATTTGCTTATATACATGGTATGATCAGGGAGAGAGATGGAGATATATGTGTGATAAATAGTTATCTGAGATTCATTTCTGCTGTTCCTGGTGCAATAGAGAATTGATATAGAAAAGCACTTTTGTTAGCAGTCCGTGTGTCTTCCAGATATGGTACACATGGAGGAAGACATGACACATGAGTGTTTTTTGGACAACCATATAGGCCTACAGAGGGAAAATAGTGTTCATTTCGCTGCAGCACCAGGTGAAGGAAAATCAGATTTGACAGTAGAAATAGTGATCCTGAATAAGCTCCCATTTAGCTCTCTGTCAGACACACCTATGGAAAAGCACCTGAGGAACTTTCCGCTTCATGTAATCAACGGACATGGTCGTACCTGGCTAAACCTGGCTAGTGGAAACGTGTTGATATTAGCAATGGAAACAGGCTTAGTGATAATGTTTTCTCTCAGTACCACTCCTATGCTACAAAAGGTGACTGTTTAACAGTGGTAGTTTACCCTTTAGGTAAACTTATCTGGGCTAACCAATCTGCCCCACTGGCATGCTAGTTAACCATTGATAACCAAATGGCCATTATTCCTCTATATTCCCTCACACAAAAACATAATTGATCAATCTCCTTTGTTAATGTTTAATAAAATATACCATCAACAGATTAACATTTTACATATGCTACAGAAATGATAAAGTATGACTATTTAAATAAATACAAATATTAAACATTAGTTGTAAATAGACATAGTAGGTAATGTTGGCCTAATTCTGTGTATTTTGCACCGTTGTATAACAATGACCTGATTTGATCTATCTATCTATCTATCTATCTATCTACACTCTTAGAAAATAAGGTTCCAGGTTTAACAATTTTTGGTTCCAGGTAGAACTATTTTGGGTTCCATGTAGAACCCTCTGTGTAAAGAGATCTACCTGGAACCAAAAGGGTTCTACCTAGAACCAAAAAGGGTCCTTCAAAGAGTTATCCTATTGGGACAACCAAATAACCCTTTTAGGTTCTAGAGAGCACCTTTTGTGTATCTATCTATGTCATTACCCTCTGAACTACCTGTTTCTAAATAGAAGTATGTTGGGATTTTCACTGTTTTTATTGAGCTGGGGGACAGAGAGCTTGATGTGGGGGTTCAGAGTTCAAGGTTCAGACTCACTTCTGCAGTTCCAGCTGCGTCTTCAGCTTTTTCTTGGCTCCCTGGGTGAGGTCATACCTGTTCAGATCCTCCTCTGTGAGTCCAAGGAACTGAGGGAAAGGAGAGCAGGTTGAAGAGAGGGAGAATGAGTCTGATAGGGAAAAACAGCAGCTGTTGTTTGATCTACTCTGTCTTACTGTTGGGGCTTTCTAATATTAGACGTAGCCTTTGACATGTAGCCTTACTATGAAATTGTATCATTGATATTGGACTTGTCCCACCTACTTGCTTCTAAATATCCTTTGCTCTTTTGATGTTGTTGTTTGTTAATATATGATTTAATCTGTATTGTGATTGCTGCAAAATTAATTGCCTCTTTGAGAAGCCAAAACAAACACACTTTTCCTTATGCCCTAATGTCTACAGCTCCATAGGTGTCTTAAATGCCACTCATCCGCTGTAACCTAAACTCCCCCCTTCCCCAGATCCCACCCACCTCCTCCATGGTCAGCTGTTTGAAGACTGGGTAGTACTTGTGCAGGCGGAGTTTCCTCAGCCAGTCCAGGATGCCATTCTGTTCTGGGCTACTCATCTGTGGAGGGCCAGGGTTCTGGAGGTGCCCGGGAGAGGGCGCGTTGTCCCCCCCTGATACCCCCACCCTGCCGGGGGGAAGGGTGGGCACTGTGCCCTGGGGGAGCAGCTGGTTTGGAGAGCAAGGCGGAATGGAGTTGTGAATGCTCATAACTGGCTGGATACTGGCCACACCACACACAGCCCTGAGACAAATTTGGGAGAAAGGGTGGAGGGATGAAAGATGAGTGGAAACATGGAGGGAAAATAAGGAAAAGTTAATGACAGAAAATGGACAGTGAAGAGACAAATATTGCAAAGGATGGAAAGATTGTAATTCCAATATTTAGATCATTATACATCATCATTTGCAGATTTGGATAGGCAGCAACAGTCTATTTGAGACATAGTGAAAGAGTACGTTGCGTATTAGAGAGGAGAGACCACCTGTTGGCTCCTCTGTATTGAAGCAGGCACCCAAGATCTGTAGCAAAAGAAAGAAACATAGATCCACAGTCATTCACATATTGAACAACTTCTAAATTAGCATACTATAAATAGCTAGATACTGTTTACAAAATGTATGTAATAAACTCTTGACTTCTTGACCTCTTTGCAAGTTGCAACAAGCTAAATATCAGTTGAGTGTCGCCAGTTTGTCCAGGTTAATTTGAGAGCAGTGTGACATTGCAGCAGTGTCTGTACAGCCACGGGGGCTGGTGGTACCACATTACAGCAGAGTAAGAGCCATTTTTATTTCACTGCATCCCAAGGGTCTCTTAATATCTGCCAAGGGGGAATAGCTGGCTGCTCCAGACACACATACAGGTCTTCCACGTCCCTGCCCGCCTGGGGGACGGAACTATAAATACACTCTAGGATGAGGTCACCAAATCGAATCATATCAAATTTTATTTGTCACATTTGCCGAATACCACAGGTGTAGACTTTACTGGGAAATGCTTACTTACGAGCCCTTTTCCAACGAAATATAAAATAACACAAGGAATACAAATATTCAAGAATGAAGCTACATGTATATACAGGGAGTAGCAGTCGCCATGCCTACCAACACAAACATGCCAGCCCAAATTCACACACAACACTAAAATAGAAATCCCAAAACCCCTCAAACCCCAAAGATGAAGTGTCCCTACTTTACCCCAATCAGAGAGGGGGACACATACGTCCCATGAACTCTGATTAGGGTTAGGACAGGAGTCTTACTTGAAGTGGGGAGAAAGGAGGGGACGGTGGCGGTGGGGGCAGTAGTGCTGAAGAAGAGTCTGGCCCGGTAGTGTTTGAGAATGTGAACTGGAAGCGCTGTTAGGCACCTGCACAGGGAGAGGGTTAAAGTGTGAACATATGAGATAACATTAAATTCAATGCTTGGCATGATTCATTCCCTCCTTATCTGTTGTCTTTGACTCAGAGCCAGTAACACCAAGAACTAGGTCAACAACAACATTACAACAGCATGGCATGTTTTCTCATTTACAGTAACTCCTTGGTTGTTACTCCTTATCATACATATACAGTATGAACATAGTATATATCACAACACATACAGTATTAACTATGTACCACTGTTATCAAGTGAACATATTATATATCACAACACATACAGTATTATCTATGTACCACTGTTATCAAGTGAACATATTATATATCACAACACATACAGTATTAACTATGTACCACTGTTATCAAGTGAACATATTATATATCACAACACATACAGTATTAACTATGTACCACTGTTATCAAGTGAACATATTATATATCACAACACATACAGTATTAACTATGCACCACTGTTATCAAGTGAACATATTTACGTGGGCTACCTTGGTCAGTGACACAATGCTGATGGACCTTACCTGGGGTCCAGCTCAGAGGTCTGATCAAGGCCAGGGGACTGAGGCAGGAACTTCTCTAAACCTTCATCAGAGAAAAGCTGGGAGACCTGGGAGAAACACAAGATAGATAGTGACCTTCACATCAATGATTCAAGACCAGCTCAGTTAATCCCTACCGTTGTGACAATGAGTCGTCATAATGCTGCATCAAATGTACATGATCCTAGGGGCGTTGGCAAACACAATGTAAGTCACTTAATTTATGTGCCTCTAATTGCACCGAATACTTCTGTTTATCATACAGCTATTGTATGCAGTAATCATGAGCCTATAAACCAGAGTTTCACTGTTAGCACTGAGGCGGAGTGCCCTAGTAGGAAGACCATTTTGTGCAGCTCACCGTGCACTATCAGCTCCAATATAAATAACATGTCCAAGTGTACTTCTGATAAGCTTCCCAGTAAAGCATTAAAAACAATCAAGCAACCCAGAAAAGTGCTAAAAATAGCCCATATTAACATATGCAGCCTGAGAAACAAGGTCCATGAGGTCAATAACTTGCTTGTAACAGATGACATTCATATTCTGACTATCTCTGAAACTCACTTAGATAATACCTTTGATGATACAGTGGTAGCAATACATGGTTATAACATGTACCGAAAAGACAGAAATGCCAACGGAGGCGTTGTTGCGGTCTATATTCAGAACCACATTCCTATAAAGCTTAGAGACGATCTAATGTTAAATAATGTCGAAGTAATATGTCTACAGGTTCATCTGCCTCACCTAAAGTAAATAAGAGACACGTGCGTTCAGTCCCCTCTCTCTGCTTTGGCCACTCTCTTACCTGGGAGAGAAAGTCCAGCACCTCCTGGTGAGTCCTGCTCACAGTGGACACAGAGGAGTCTGACCATTTGACCTGCGGGATGAGGAGAGAGAGAGTAGATGGCAACAGGACATGACAACGAACATACAGTACATACGTAACTATGTGTGTGTGTGTGTGTGTGTGTGTGTGTGTGTGTGTGTGTGTGTGTGTGTGTGTGTGTGTGTGTGTGTGTGTGTGTGTGTGTGTGTGTGTGTGTGTGTGTGTGTGTGTGTGTGTGTGTGTGTGTGTGTGTGTGAGTGTGCGTGCGTGCGTGCGTGTGCATGCATGAATGTGTGTGTACTCACCTCTAGCATATATTCACTTGGTTTCCCCCCCTTGTTGGTTACTCCCCTCAGCTCTATCCTCTCTATGTTCACTGAAATACAAACAAATGATCATTCTCATTATCTGATAACACTGTCTAACAAACTAAGAGCATCATGTGCTTTCGAGTCCTACATTATACCATGCTAGAGTATGGTAGCACATGCTAGACGAAATTGAGTGATTAGTGGTACTATTCGCTCTGCTGTAGGTTGTGCCTTCAAGGCTGATTCAGCCACAGACACATGTTGTTTTGGCACCAAATATATGTAATTAAATCAAATGTCTGAGTTCAGAGAGGGAAAATCACAGGGAAAATCACAGGGAACAATATCACCTGGTGTTCATTTAAACACATTAAACACTTGAAACTGGCAATCTCATAGAACCACAGGAAAATTGGAAAGAGTTCAGAGGAAGACAGAGAGAAAGAACAAAAAAAGACTAGAGGGAGCATACAGATAGAGAAACTAGATAGAAAGAGAGAGCAATGGAGAGAAACAGTGACAGGAGGATCATCTAGATTTATGGTTGGATTAATGGCACATTTCAAGGATCCTGCCAGTGACATTTTGGAGAGAGATTCAGAGAACACACACACCCTCTGAAATCACATACACAACACTCATAAACACACACACAGTAGATTACACACACACACACAGGTCTGTGTGTTAAATATACCCTGCAGACTCAGCACTTCCTTTGTTGTGTATTAGCATTGGGAGAGGTGCTAGCTAGCTGAATGAAGCTCTGTGCTGAAAGCCTCCTATCTGAGGGGATCAGAAATGACTAAATATTGTGAAAAACCTCCCCCGTCACTACTTCCCCAGAGGGTTGGGTCTCAGTCAGGCCAGGAAAGGGCCTCTCCCCTGGCGGGCAAGTGTGAACTTATCTGGAATGTTTTGAGGAGCAGAGCAGAAAGTCTATAGGCCTCCTCATTGTAAGACTGCTTGCCTGCCTGCTCCTACCTAACCACCCACTCAAACCTTCATTACTCTCGAGAACTTCCATCAAGATCAATACAGAAGCAGCAGGGTCGAACCCATTGTGTGTGTGTGTGTACGTGTGTACACATGTACATGTGAGTGAGTAAGTGAAAGAGAGTATGAACAGTGTGCAGAAAAGAAAAGTGAGTGAGTGAAAGAGAGAGTAGGGACAGTGTGTAGAAAAGAAAGGTGAGTAAGTGAAAGAGAGAGTAGGGACAGTGTGTAGAAAAGAAAAGTGAGTGAGTGAAAGAGAGAGTAGGGACAGTGTGCAGAAAAGAAAAGTAAGCGAGTGAAAGAGAGAGTAGGGACAGTGTGTAGAAAAGAAAGGTGAGTAAGTGAAAGAGAGAGTAGGGACAGTGTGTAGAAAAGAAAGGTGAGTGAAAGAGAGAGTAGGGACAGTGTGTAGAAAAGAAAGGTGAGTGAAAGAGAGTGTAGCGACAGTGTGTAGAAAAGAAAGGTGAGTAAGTGAAAGAGAGAGTAGGGACAGTGTGTAGAAAAGAAAGGTGAGTGAAAGAGAGAGTAGGGACAGTGTGTAGAAAAGTGAGTGAGTGAAAGAGAGTGTAGGGACAGTGTGTAGAAAAGAAAGGTGAGTAAGTGAAAGAGAGAGTAGGCACAGTGTGTAGAAAAGAAAGGTGAGTAAGTGAAAGAGAGAGTAGGGACAGTGTGTAGAAAAGAAAGGTGAGTAAGTGAAAGAGAGAGTAGGGACATTGTGTAGAAAAGAAAGGTGAGTAAGTGAAAGAGAGAGTATGGACAGTGTGTAGAAAAGTGAGTGAGTGAAAGAGAGTGTAGGGACAGTGTGTAGAAAAGAAAGGTGAGTAAGTGAGAGAGAGAGAGTAGGGACAGTGTGTAGAAAAGAAAGGTGAGTAAGTGAAAGAGAGAGTAGGGACAGTGTGTAGAAAAGAAAGGTGAGTAAGTGAAAGAGAGAGTAGGGACAGTGTGTAGAAAAGAAAGGTGAGTAAGTGAAAGAGAGTAGGGACAGTGTGTAGAAAAGAAAGGTGAGTAAGTGAAAGAGAGAGTAGGGACAGTGTGTAGAAAAGTGAGTGAGTGAGTAAGTGGGGAAAGTGAACTTGACCTGTGTGCTTCTGGAGTGTGGACAGAGGAGGAACTACAGTACTGTATGTCATGCTGTCTGTGCTGAACCCTCTCTCCTGTGTGGGCTCCTTACCCTGCCCATATTCAGACCATACAGAACCCGACAGTAGCCAGAGACAATAGCACTGACCTAATATCACTCTCACTCACAGCAGAGTTTACACAGACACAATCCCATCCTTAGTTTAGTTTAGCATATCACCCATGTTATCGTAAGGCAACTGAAAATTAATCTACTCCCTGAAAACAAATGGTTAGTTGACTTAATTGAGATGAGTTGGTATAGTCTGATCATACATAGCCAAAGCCTGCATTGACCATGCACATTCACCTGTTATCTGTTAGGCCTATATTCTCACAGACAAACTGAGTGCTGCTATCTTAGTATCTTTCCAGATTCAGAGCATTGCACTACAGGTGACCTACTGGCAAGAATTGCTCTTCTTTCACTGTTTAAATCGCTTAGTGACATGGACTTATTTGAGGTTTCTAAAATATGCTCGTCATTTTTCCCATGACTGTCTGGTGTAGACAGGAGGGCAGTGTGTATTATTATCTGTGTTAAAGCATCACTCTCCGAAAACAGAGTGAAGGCGAAGTGATGAGAAAGAAAAAGACATTGACTGCTATTCATATCTCATAGCTAAAATAACCTAATAACCCCCCTAAACCAACAACAACCACTTCAGCCAAGAGATCCTCTCTGGTCCAAACTGATGCGTAGGACCAACTTCATCCAAAAACTTCTTCCAGTACTGATAATGGGCCAGATTTCCTATTTGAATTGAACTGTGATACAATGTTTCTAGGGATTTCCTAAGTCTGTAGTCTAAAAACCCACTAAAGTGAAATTAAACATATTACGAGCACTGAGGAAAATAAGGACGGCCAACTGACATCAGTCCAGGAACAGATCTGGGGACAGCTTGTAAGATTTAAAAATCTATGCACTTTTCTGCCCTTTCTCACAGCGCTAGTCTTTCAAAATACACCATCTTAACCCAAAAATCATACCTCTTAATGTGCAAACTCAGTTTATCTACCACACACTAACTCCTCCCTCCACCCACCACTCAGCCAAAGCTGAGCCCACAGATCTCCAACCTCCTCCAACACACACATCCTCAACCTAAGGGACAGAGTACATCTCCTCTCAACCACATCCTGTACTACACAGTAGTAACCCAAGCCATGTACTCACATGTAACCTAGTCATGTATCGGTCCTTCTCACCCACCCAGGCAGTCCATCTCCCTCAGCACCCTGTCGCATACCAAGCCACCCTGCACCAGGTCATCCCTCTCCCTCAGTCCCCTGCTCTGCCACCCTGCCCCGTCAGGTTGTCCCTCTCCCTCAGTCCCCTGCTCTGCCACCCTGCCCCATCAGGTGGCCCCACTCCCTCAGCACCGTGCCCCTCCATCAGCCCCCTACCCTGCCAATCAGGTGACCTGTACCCTCTGCCATGCCACCCAGCCTCTCCCTCAGCACCCTGCCTGTTCTCAGTAGGTAGTAGGTGCAAGAGTCTCCATATGCCTGGTGCCAGACTCATTAATCCAGGGCATACTACCATTCTAACAGATCTGGTTACATACTATACCTATACCCTGTGCAATACACTGGCGCACAGAGACACACAAAGTGACTAATCAACAGTGACAATGTTTGTATTTTTTACATTATCAGCACATTTCATGTGGTGTGTGTAGTATGAAAATGACACCAAAACCAAGATGGCATTACAAAGTAAGTAATTCACTATCTACATGTTTGAATAACAAGTGCACCCTCGCTGCTGTGTGTGTGAGTGTGTGGAGGTATGTTCGTCCTGCTTTGTGCTGTGTGATGACAGGCATGCAGCCCTAGCCATGAGGAAGTGTAGCTAGCCCAGCATTGGGTTACCAATACTCTCTGAGTAACGGAGAGACCTGCTCCTTTCAAAGCAATATCAGCCCTCATCTTAATCTGTTCCTCTAACAATCAACTCCTTAATCCTCTAACACCCTTAACTATCAACCCATACTTAAACTCCCCTCAGATAGAAGACATTCCTACACACTGACTCATTATACCATTATACAGTTTGTGTAACCTGAGTTCAAAATATTACATGTAAGGTAGTATCTAAATTATTAATGGAGTACCAGTCCTTTCTTGGACAAAATTGGTAAGTAGTACCAAGTAGGCCTGACTTGTGAGTTATTTACAATAACTCTATAAGACTCAAATTTGAATAATAGTAATACATTAATAAATTGATGAATATGAAGGTATGAATTCTTTGAGAATCAATTGGAGTTCTTTCCCAAAATAACTAGACAAATACAAGTTCTTTATACAGTCGTGGCCAAAGGTTTTGAGAATGACACAAATATTCCTTTTCACAGTCTCCTACCTCAGTTTGTATGATGGCAATTTGCATATAGTCCAGAATGTTATGATGAGTGATCAGATGAATTGCAATTTATTGCAAAGTCCCTCTTCGCTATGCAAATTAACTGAATCCCCAAAAAACATTTCCACTGCATTTCAGCCCTGCCACAAAAGGACCAGCTGACATCAGGTCAGTGATTATCTCGTTACCACAGGTGCGAGTGTTAATGAGGACAAGGCTGGAGATCACTCTGTCATGCTGATTGAGTTCAAATAACAGACTGGAAGCTTCAGGAGGGTGGTGCTTGGAATCATTGTTCTTCCTCTGTCAACCATGGTTACCTGCAAGGAAACACGTGCCATCATCATCATTGCTTTGCACGAAAAGGGCTTCCCAGGCAAGGATATTGCTGCCCTGATATGCAATGTCTCCAAACACCCTCTGATTTTAAATCAAGATCTGGTTTTGGTATTTTTCATTTAAATGTACGCAGCCTGTTGTCAAAAATTGATGGGGTTAGGATTTGGGCTAAATCAACTGATGCTGATGTGTTTTCTGAAACCAGGCTCAGCAAGTCTGTTTTTGATAAGGATATTTGTATAAGTGGTTACAATGTTTATTGCACTGATCGGGTTAAGAAAAGTGGGGGTGTGGCTATATATGAAAAATCTAAATTCCATGTAAGTTTGGCAAAGTCTGAAACTATTTGTAAACAGTTGGAATTTCTTGCTTTGAATGTTGAGGTTTCAAAGGGCCTCTCTATAACTGTGATTGGCTGTTATAGACCCCCCCCCTGCTCTCTATAACTGTGATTGGCTGTTATAGACCCCCCCTCTGCTCTCGGTGATGCATTTTCTTCTTTGACGCACCTTATGTCTAAACTTCTTTACAGTGAAATGATCTTGATAGGTGATCTCAACTGGTGTTGGTTAAAGCCGGTGTCTGATGATTTAAAAATGTTTTGTAATTCTATGAATCTTACCCAGTTGATTAACTTACTCACTCGCCCAAATCTTAAATGCCAGATACATCTACCCTGATTGATTTGATATTGACAAATGTTCCACATAAATATTCTGCGGTTGGCGTTTTTTGTAATGATTTAAGTGACCATTGTGCTGTTGTTGCTGTTAGAAATACTAAGGTTCCAAAGACAAACCCACGTTTTATTCATAAGAGATATTTGAAGTGTTTTAATGAGCAGGCTTTCTTTCATGATTTGTTTTATTTTGACTGGAGCAAGATTGAGCTTATCCCTGATGTGGAAACTGCCTGGAAATGTTTCATGTTGGTTTTTCCCAAATAGTAAACAAACATGCCCCATTCCGCAGGTTCAAGGTTAAAGGGCGGAATAATAAATGGTTTTCTTCTGAGCTGTCTTGTATTATTCACGACTGTAATCTAGCCTGGGCTAAAGCAAGGAAATCATGTTCTGATGCTGATTGGCTTATTTTTAGGCAGTTACGAAACAAGTGTTCTTTTCTTCTCAGGAAGGCCAAGTCTGAATATTTTATGTCTGTTACCACTGACAACCTGAAGTTTTGGAAGGCTATTAAGTCTATGTCTGGTAACAATAATGTTAATGAATTACCGTCATGTGTTTTGAAGGACTCTGTTGCTATGTATGACAAAACTGAAATGCTGAATTGTTTCAATGAGCACTGCCCTCTGTCTCTGTACAACCCTGTGTGTATGAACCACTGAGAGCTGGTCAAACTTTTAGCTTTTTGCCATTTTCAGTGCAGGTGGTACATAAAGCCCTGAAATCCTTAGATCTGCAGGTCCTGATCTTTTGGATCCCTGCTTTTTAAATCTGGCAGCTGATTTCATAGCTGAACCACTTACATATCTGTTCAATCTAACCCTGGAATGTAATGAAATTCCAAAGATCTGGAAATCAGCATTTGTCCTACCACTTTCAAAAGGGGGAGATCCAACTCTTTTAAATAATTATAGGCCAATCTCAAAGCTGTCACCCCTGGTGAAAATACTTGAAACCCTTGTAAGTGAACAGCTAAAAGAGTTTTTATTTACTAAGTCTATTTTATCAATATACCAATCGGGTTTCAGGAAGAAGCATAGCACAATTACAGCAGCCATGAAGGTTTTAAATGATATCACTGAAGCCATTGACAAACAACAGCACTGTGTCTCACTTTTTATTGATCTCTCTAAGGCTTTTGATACAGTTGATCATGCTATACTAAGGCAGAGATTGTCGAGTGTAGGTCTTTCGGAGCATGCAGTTGCATGGTTTGCTAACTATCTGTCTGATAAAACTCAGTGCACTCAATTTGATGGGCTTATGTTTGTTAAATTGTCTGTCTTGGATGGTGTGCCCCAAGGCTCTGTACTTGGTCCTCTCTTATTCACTATTTATATAAATGATTTAGACAAAAATGTCCAAAATGCACAACTTCATTTTTATGCTGATGATACTGTTATTTACTGTTGTGCCTAGTCTCTTACAAAAAGCTTTCCAGAACATGCAAACTGCTTTTTATACTGTTCAACATACCTTGTGTCAATTGAAGCTTATTCTCAATACTGACAAAACTAAACTAATGGTGTTCTCTAATGCAAGAAATAGACCTCTGAACCTTTCACCTGTCACAGCAAGGAGATTGAGGTTGTAACCTCATATAAATATCTTGGAATTTTAATTGATGACGGCCTCTCTTTTAAATTGCATATTCAACAACTTTCAAAAAAATTTAAGCTGAAATTGGGATTTTATTTTAGGAATAAGGCCTGTTTTTCTTTTGAAGCCAGAAGGAGGCTAGTATCAGCTACATTTATGCCTTTACTAGACTATGGGGATATTTTATATATGAATGCTTCCGCTCAGTGTTTGAGATCAATTGACACTCTTTACCGTGGCACTTTGAGATGTATTTTAAACTGCAAAACCCTTACGCACCACTGCACTTTGTATACCAGGGTTGGCTGGCCTTCTCTAGTCACTCGTAGGCTCAGTCACTTGTATACTTTTATTTACAAAGCCATTTTGGGTTCAATATCTTTTTATTTGTGCATTTTTATTGTTCAGAAATGTGGTGGGTACTCTCTTCGTTCGCTGGACTTTATCCTGCTAACTGTTCCAAATGTCCGAACTGAATTTGGTAAAAGGGCTTTTATGTACTCTGCACCATCATCTTGGAACACCTTACAAAATACTTTTAAACTGGAAGAACTTGTCCTGATTGGTGTTTTTAAATCACTGATGAAGGATTTTGAGGCTGATTCCCTGACCTGTCAATGTTTTTAATTTACTGTTTTATACTCTTGTGAATTCAATGGTTATTACTAAATTACTTAGTTTTTCATGTTGTCTGTCTGTAATTTCTTTGTAATGACTTGGTGCTGCCTATCTTGGCCAGGGCGCTCTTGAAAAATTCTCCTGAGACCATTCTCCTGAGACCATTCATGTGTGGGGTTGCTTCTCAGCCAAGGGAGTGGGGTCACTCACAAGTTTGCCTAAGAACACAGCCATGAATAAAGAAAGGTACCAACACATCCTCCGAGAGCAACTTCTCCCAACCATCCAGGAACAGTTTGATGAGGAACAATGCCTTTTCCAGCATGATGGAGCACCTTGCCATAAGGCAAAAGTGATAACTAAGTGGCTTGGGGAACAAAACATCGATATTTTGGGTCCATGGCCAGGAAACTCCCCAGACCTTAATCCCATTGAGAACTTGTGGTCAATCCTCAAGAGGCGGGTGGACAAACAAAAACCCACAAATTCTGACAAACTCCAAGCATTGATTATGCAAGAATGGGCTGCCATCAGTCAGTATGTGGTCCAGAAGTTAATTGACAGCATGCCAGGGCGGATTGCAGAGGTCTTGAAAAAGAAGGGTCAACACTGCAAATATTGACTCTTTGCATCAACTAAGACCGCACTCAGTCAGCTGTATTAGGAAATAAGAAAACAGGAAACCACTCACCCAGAGGCGGCACTCCTAGTGGCCGGAGACTTTAATGCAGGGAAACTTAAATCAGTTCTACCAAATCTCTGTCAACATGTTAAATGTGCAACCAGAGGGGAGAAAAATTTAGATCACCTGTACTCCACACACAGAGACGCGTACAAAGCTCTCCCTCGCCCTCCATTTGGTAAATCCGACCACAACTCTATCCTCCTGATTCCTGCTTACAAGCAAAAATTAAAGCAGGAAGCACCAGTGACTCGGTCTATAAAAAAATGGTCAGATGAAGCAGATGCTAAACCACAGGACTGCTTTGCTATCACAGACTGGAACATGTTCCGGGACTCTTCCGATGACATTGAGGAATACACCACATCAGTCACTGGCATTATCAATAAGTGCATTGAGGACGTCGTAGCCACAGTGACTGTACGTACATACCCCAACCAGAAGCCATGGATTACAGGCAACATTCGCACTGACCTAAAGGGTAGAGCTGCCGCTTTCAAGGTGCGGGACTCCAACCCGGAAGCTTACAAGAAAACCCGCTATGCCCTACGACGAACCATCAAACAGGCAAAGCGTCAATACAGGGCTAAGATTGAATAATACTACACCGGCTCCGACGCTCGTTGGATGTGGCAGGGCTTGCAAACTATTACAGACTACAAAGGGAAGCACAGCCACGAGCTGCCCAGTGACACGAGCCTACCAGACGAGCTAAATCACTTCTATGCTCGATTCGAGGCAAGCAACACTGAGGCATGCATGAGAGCATCAGCTGTTCCGGACGACTGTGTGATCACGCTCTCCGTAGCCGACGTGAGTAAGACCTTTAAACAGGTCAACATACACAAGGCTGCGGGGCCAGACGGATTACCAGGACTCTGGGCATGTGCTGAACGACTGGCAGGTGTCTTCACTGACATTTTCAACATGTCCCTGATTGTGTCTGTAATACCAACATGCTTCAAGCAGACCACCGTAGTCCCTGTGCCCAAGAATACAAAGGCAACCTGCCTAAATGACTACAGACCCATAGCACTCACGTTCGTAGCCATGAAGTGCTTTGAAAAGCTGGTAATGGCTCACATCAACACCATTATCCCAGAAACCCTAGACCCACTCCAATTTGCATATCGCCCCAACAGATCCACAGATGATGCAATCTCTATTGCACTCCACACTGCCCTTTCCCACCTGGACAAAAGGAACACCTATGTGAGAATGCTGTTCATTGACTACAGCTCAGCGTTCAACACCATAGTACCCACAAAGCTCATCACCAAGCTAAGGATCCTGGGACTAAACACCTCCCTCTGCAACTGGATCCTGGACTTCCTGACAGGCCGCCCCCAGGTGGTGAGGGTAGGTAGCAACACATCTGCCACGCTGATCCTCAACACTGGAGCTCCCCAGGGGTGCTTGCTCAGTCCTCTCCTGTAATCCCTGTTCACCCACGGCAGCATGGCCAGGCATGACTCCAACACCATCATTAAGTTTGCTGCTTGATCACCGACAACGACGAGACAGCCTATAGGGAGGAGGTCAGAGACCTGGCCGGGTGGTGCCAGAATAACAACCTATCCCTCAACGTAACCAAGTCTAAGGAAATTATTGTGGACTTCAGGGAAATGAGCACCGAGCACGTCCCCAGTCGCTCTTTTTTTTTTACCCCGTTTTCTCCCCAATTTCGTGATATCCAATTGTTAGTAGCTATAATTCCCGTACGGGCTCAGGAGAGACAAAGGTTGAAAGTCATGCATCCTCCGATACACAACCCAACCAAGCCGCAATGCTTCTTAACACAGCGCGCATCCAACCCGGAAGCCAGCCGCACCAATGTGTCAGAGGAAACACCATGCACCTGGCAACCTTGGTAAGCATGCACTGCGCCCAGCCCACCACAGGAGTCACTGGTGCGCGATGAGACAAGAATATCCCTACCGGCCGAACCCTCCCTAACCCGGACGACACTAGGTCAATTGTGCGTCGCCCCACGGACCTCCCGGACACGGCCGGTTACAACAGATCCTGGGTGCGAACCCAGGGTCTCTGATGCCACAGCTGGCGCTGCAGTACAGCGCCCTTACCCACTGCGCCACCCAGGAGTCCACGTCCCCATTCTCATCGACGGGGCTGTAGTGGAGCAGGTTGAGAGCTTCAAAATCCTTGGTGTCCACATCAACAACACACTAGATTGGTCCACACACACCAAGACAGTCGTGAAGAGGGCACGACAAAGCCTATTCCCCCTCAGGAAACTAAAAAGATTTGGCATGGGTCCTGAGATCCTCAAAAGGTTCTACAGCTGCAACATCGAGAGCATCCTGACCGGTTGCATCACTGCCTGGACGGAAATCGTTCGGCGTCCGACCGCAAGGCACTTCAGAGGGTAGTGCATACGGCCCAGTACATCACTGGGGCAAAGCTGCCTGCCATCCAGGACCTCTACACCAAGCGGTGTCAGAGGAAGGCCCTAAAAATTGTCAAAGACCCCAGCCACCCCAGTCATAGACTGTTCTCTCTACTACCGCATGGCAAGCGGTACCGGAGTGCCAAGTCTAGGACAAAAAGGCTTCTCAACAGTTTTTACTCCCAAGCCATAAGACTCCTGAACAGGTAACCCAATGGTTACCCGGACTATTTGCATTGTGTGCCACCCCCCACCCCTCTTTTACGCTGCTGCTACTCTCTGTTTATCTTATATGCATAGTCACATTAACTATACATTCATGTACATACTATCTAAATGCCCGACCAACCAGTGCTCCCGCACATTGGCTTACCGGGCTATCTGCATTGTGTCCCTGTCACGTCCTGACCTTAGTTCCTTTTTCTTGTCTCTATTTTAATTTGGTCAGGGCGTGAGTTGCGGTGGGCATTTTATGTTTGTTCTGTGTGTTATAGTTCTATGTATTTGGCCTGGTATGGTTCCCAATCAGAGGCAGCTGTCAATCGTTGTCTCTGATTGAGAACCATACTTAGGTAGCCTGTTCCCACCTGGTGTTTGTGGGTAGTTGTTTCCTGTTTTGTGTTGTGTCAACTTTCAGGATTGTTTCGATTTTCGTTGTTCCCCTTGGTTATTTTGTATTTCGTGTTCTGTGGTATTAAATTAACATGGACACTTGCGTTTTGGTCCGATCTTTCCTGTTCCTCAGATGAAGGAGATCGTTACAGTCCCACCACCCGCCAACCACGCTACTCTCTGTTCATCATATATACATAGTCACTTTAACGATACCTACATGTACATACTACCTCAATAAGCCTGACTAACAGGTGTCTGTATATAGCCTTGCTAAGCTTTTTTCAAATGTCTTTTTACTTTTGCTTTATTTCTTTACTTACCTACACACACACACCTTTTTTTGCACCATTGGTTAGAGCCTGTAAGTAAGCATTTCACTGTAAGGTCTACTACACCTGTTGTATTCGGTGCACGTGACAAATAAACTTTGATTTGAACTTCATGTAATTGTCAATAAAAGCCTTTGATACTTATGAAATGCTTGTAATTATACTTCAGTATTCCATAGTAACATCTGACAAAAATATCTAGACACTGAAGCAGCAAACTTTGTGGAAATTAATATTTGTGTCATTCTCAAAACTTTTGGCCACGACTGTACAATCAACAGCCAATAACGCTAATCAAAATATTTACAAACATAATGAGAGGCATCATGAAAAGGTAGGAAATAGAACGAAAGACAAGAAAGAGACCTTAAAATATCTGAATATTAAAGATGTGATACTCAGTCTGTGAACAAAGTCTGTTGTCCTTGGCTCTGGTTAGGCCGCATGGAAGTGAACAAAGGAAAGATGGAGGTGTGTTCTTAGTCCTGAGTTGAGGGGTTCCTTGGTGGTGGTTTCTCGCTCCTTTCCTCTGAGTTTGGAAGGTCCCTCGTGGGCTGCTCCTCTGGGTTGTGTCCCTGTTGGCCCTGTCTGCTAGCTCTTCCTTTGAGTTGCAGAGGCTGTGCTCTAAATCATTTTCTCCCTCTTTCCTTGAAGAAGGTTAGCTTAAATGTACTGTTCAGGCTACACTGGCTCTTTAAAGACTGTCTCCTTCTGAGACTGTTTAGTGCATGGGCTCTTCCGCACCAATGTCTGTACTGGATTAAAGGTACTATTCCCTAAAATCTACTTTCACTAAGCTAAATTCACCAGTTCTTGTCATTAGAGGCTAAGGTCCAGGCCCTGTGGTCAGCCTACTGAAGATGGAGGTTCATCTCCCTCCTCGAGAGAGGTCCAACTTGAGTCCAGCAGGATAAAAGAGTGAGGTGGGAGACAGCAGTCCTTTTGCAGTCCTATGACGTAACAATGTATCATACCTAGGTGTGAAGGGTCACTTTTATGACCATTTGTCTTAGAGAGCGAGAGAGCTTGGAAGAACATATAGACAGACAGTAAAAGGATGTTCAACATTGTTTTCTTATATGACATTAAAACAACACGTCACTACAAATGTTACTGTACAATTCATTGACCAGTCAAGTGGTGCCTATAGTATAGAAAGAAGGACCTCAAGATAAGACACAGTGTATCAAATAAGGAGAATCTAAAACAGATTTAAATCTCTTCTACTGTAGTAACATCTACTTCCTACTATTGTCAGGATTTCAGAGAAAAATGACATTGCTGAGGTCATCATTGTCCACCAAGCCACTCCTACCTCCAGGTAAAGCTTTCCAAAACTGGAGGAGAAAATTTGGCTTGTGAATTACATAACACGTGACCACACTTGGAGTGAACATCTGGGTTTTGGTCTAGTCAACAAGAAAAAATAGAGAAAAATAAAAAAACATGCAGACAACTAAGAAACATACAATATTTATAGCTGTAGTGTATGTGGCCTGAAAACAATCCCAAGCAACAGTATCATTCAAATCCAAACAAGCATGGCCTTTTGTGAGTTTGTTTCTTTCTGGCTGTGCATGCGTACAAGTTGTCTATTCAGGCCAATGGCAGCAAATATTTACAAATATTGTACTAAGGAGAAGAAGAACAATCTGCTACACCCCCTCAAAACAAATACCTCATTACCTAAGTGACACTCTAGTAGAGTACAAGTTTTAAACATCATTCCACATAGCAGTGGAACTGTTCAGTAGTATGTACAGTGTGAAGGAGTGAATGGGAGAATGAGAAGTGTGAAACAGAGGATAATGGGAGATTCCTGCAGCAGCTGCTCCCTCCAGACAGCGTAGCAGTGTGTAAAACATAACACTGATGCCCTTCATGGCACACGGCCAGCACTCCCTCAGGTTGAGAACTAGATTAATGAGCAACCTTCTCTCTCTCCTTCTGATTGGGGAAGGGCCATAGGGCAATCATGCCTCCACATTCCTCAAGGAGCCTGATTGGTCGATATCGGTATTTCAGCATGTGGTTTCTTGTTCTGCGTGCATGTGTGAGTGGCTGACACAACTACAAAGCATGATCTGTCTGACAACTACCGATGTAAAATCTTAATTTCAGCCAGTTTGCTTCAAAAGGAAAATAATCCTGCAGCAAAAGGAAATGGAAATTATTATGTGGATTATAGTTCATGGATATTTTTTGCAGGTGTTGATACATTTTTCATTAGGGCAAAGCAAGTCTGGCATTTTAAAGTGGAAACTACAAACTTTAGAATACTTTTTAAACCTTGAATACACTACAAGTTTGCATTTCCAGCTGTGCAGGAAAATTCTAAGCAACAAAATGAGTGATCAAATGAAGATCCTACATCTGTAACAGAACTGCTTCCTCCAAAGACATGTACTGTATGAGCAACAACACCTGTGATCTCAAGAATCGCATAGTACTACAGATTCCCATGTGTGACGTTGTTGGAGTGAACCTTGACCCTTACTGTCTCTGTAATGTCCTGTCCTTGTCTCATTCGTATATAGAGTAAATTAGTGTGAGAGAGTTCTGTGGATAAGCGTGACAGAGAAAAGTTATGTTTCTCACCTTTGCTGAGTTTCCCAACGTGCACCTTGACTGGCAGCTCCTTGCATGAGAGAGATGGCATGTGAGGCATGGATTCTGGGACAATTCCCTCGTTCCCTCGCCCTGCCCCGACGTCTCGGTGCAGTGTCTGTGAAACATAGGTCAAAGGTCATGTCAAGTAGGTTAATATCATGGTCAGAGGGTTAGGGATTACTAAAACTTCAGCACCTTGACTGTCATTCAGACTGCCCTACTCACTCACTGTCATATAATCGTCTCCCTCGTGTATTATGCCTTACAGAGGTAAGAGACAGGATCACACTCACAGACTTATGGAAATCACTGACTTTATTTGAAAATGACCTCTGATGACATCCTATGGGGTAATTTTCTTAGGACACTATATTTTTCAAAACAGAACATAGAAAATCATTGTCATCACATACAGGGCCTTCTGAAAGTATTTATACCTTGTGACTTTTTCCACATTTGTTGTGTTACAGCCTGAATTAAATTTTGTATTTTTTTTGTCGCTGGCTTACCCACAATACCCCGTACTGTCAAAGTGGAATTATGTTTGTTTTTTATGTTTTCAAATTAATTTAAAAAAGAAAGGCTGAAATGTCTTGAGTCAATAAGTATTCAACATTTGTTATGGCAAGTAAAAAATGTGCTAAACAAGTCACATGATAAGTTGCAGGGACTCACTCGGTGTGCAATAATAGTGTTTAACATAATTATTAAACGACTACTTTATCTCTGCACCCCAGAAATACAATTATCTGTAATTCCAAGGAACAGTCTGTAGATCTCAGAGATAGAATTGTTATGAGGAATACAGTGCCTTCAGAAAGTATCCACACCCCTTTCCTTTTTCCACATCCTTTTGTTGTGTTACAGTCTGAATTTAAAATGTATTAAATTGAGATTGTGTGTCACTGATCTACACACAATACCCCATAATATCAAAGTGGAATTCTGTTTGTAGAACATTTTAGAAAGAAAGAAAAATATTAAAAGAGAATGTCTTGAGTCAGTAAGTATTCAACCCCTTTACTATGGCAAGCCTAAATAAGTTCAGGAGTAAAAATGTGCTTAACAAATCACATAATACAGTGCATTCAGAAAGTATTCAGACCCCTTTACTTTTTCCACATTTTGTTACGTTACAGCCTTCTTCAAAAATGTATTAAATCGTTTTTTCCCCTCATCAATGTACTCACAATACCCCATAATGACAAAGCAAAAACAGGTTTTCAGAAATGTTTGCAAATGTATAAAAAATCCCATTTACATAAAGATTTAGACCCTTTACTCTGTACTTTCTTAAAGCACCTTTGGCAGCGATTACAGCCTCGAGTCTTCTTGGGTATGACGCTACATGCTTGGCACACCTGTATTTAGGGAGTTTCTCCCATTATTCCCTGCAGATCCTCTCAAGCTCTGTCAGGTTGGATGGGGAGAGTCCCTGCACAGTTATTTTCAGGTCTCTCCGGAGATGTTTGATCGGGTTCAAGTCCGGGCGCTGGCTGGGCCACTCAAGGAAATTCAGAGACTTGTCCCAAAGCCACTCCTGCATTGTCTTGACTGTGTGCTTAGTGTCGATGTCCTGTTGGAAGGTAAACCTTTGCCCTAGTCTGAGGTCCTGAGTGCTCTGGAGCAGGTTTTCATCAAGGATCTCTCTGTACTTTGCCCCATTCATCTTCCCTCGATCCTGACTAGTCTCCCAGTCCCTGCCGCTGAAAAACATCTCCACAGTATGATGCTGCCATCACCATGCTTCAATATAAGGATGTAAGGATGGTGCCAGGTTTCTTCCAGACGTGACGCTTGGCATTCAGACCAAAGAGTTCAAGGATGATCAATCGAAACAGGATGCACCTGCGCTCAATTTCATGTCTCATAGCAAAGGGTCTGAATACTTATGTAAATAAGGTATTTCTGTTTTTTATTTTTTATAAATTTGCTAAAATTTATAAAAAACTTTTTTTGCTTTGTAATTATGGGGTATTGTTTGTAGATAGATGCAGATTATTTTTATATACATAACAAAATGTGGAACAAGCGAATACCTTCCGAATGCACTTTACAGGTACATCCTTGATGAGAACATGCTTCAGAGTGCAAACGACCTTAAACTGGGAGGGTGAAGATTTACGTTCCAACAGGACAATGACTGGAATGGCTTCAGAACAAGAATGTGAAAGTCCTTGAGTGGCCCAGCCAAAGCCCATACTTGAATCCTGTTGAAAATCAGTGGAAAGACTTGAAGATTGCTGTTCACCGCCACTCCCCATCTAACTTAACAGAGCTTGAGGAAATCTGCAAGGAATAATTGAAGAAAATCCCCAAATCCAGATGTGTAAAACTTATACAGACACACCCGACTCAAAGCTGTAATCACCACCAAAGGTGCTTCTACAAAGTATTGACTCAAGGGTGTGAAAACTTACAGTACCAGTAAAACGTTGGGACACACCTACTCATTCAAGGGTTTTTCTTTACTTTTACTATTTTCTACATTGTAGAATAATAGTGAAGACATCAAAACTATGAAATAACACATATGGAATCATGTAGTAACCAAAAAAGTGTTAAACAAATCTAAATATAATTTAGATTTTAGATTCTTCAAACTAGCCACCCTTTGTCTTGATGTCAGCTTTGCACACACTTGGAATTCTCTCAACCAGCTGAGGAATAAGGAATAACTTTATACATGAGGAATAACTTTCCGACAGTCTTGAAGGAGTTGGATGATTGTGGAGGACAGGTCATCTGATGCAGCACTCCATCACTCTTCTTCTATGGTCAAATAGTCCCTACACAGCCTGGAGGTGTGTTTTGGGTCATTGTCCTATTGAAAAACAAATGATTGTCCCACTAAGCGCAAACCAGATGGGATGGCGTATCACTGCTGAATGCTGTGGTAGCCATGTTGGTTAAGTGTGCCTTGAATTCTATATAAATCACAGACAATGTGACCAGCAAAGCACCCACACATCATCACAACTTGACAGAAAATGTCTGTATCGACTGACCTTCATGTCTTGAAATAATGATGGACTGTTGTTTCTCTTTGCTTATTTGAGTTGTTCTTGCCATAATACGGACTTGGTCTTTTACCAAACAGGGTTCAGATTTGACTTAAATCTGCTTGAAAATCTACAATTGAAGTCGGAGGTTTACATACACCTTAGCCAAATACATTTAAACTCAGTTTTCCACAATTCCTGACATTTAATCCTAGTAAAAATTCTGTACCCCTACCTTGTCACAACACAATTGATTGGCTCAAACGCATTGAGAAAAAAGACATTCCACAAATACATTTTTAACAAGGAACACCTGTTCATTGAAATGCATTCCAGGTGACTACCTCATTTTTTACCTTTATTTAACTAGGCAAGTCAGTTAAGAACAAATTCTTATTTTCAATGACGGCCTAGGAACAGTGGGTTAACTGCCTTGTTCAGGGGCAGAACGACAGACGACAGATTTGTACCTTGTATTGCACAACTTGGATTCGTAACATATCATACAACTTGCAAAATTCGAAACATATCACATGAAATAGATGACGTAGTACCAGCGCTCTAAATAAATTCATTGGTAGGTAGGAGCACCAGAAAATGTTTTACTTTATTTTTTACTGCAAATGACTGTCCTATCGTTCTTAATTGTCATCCGTTGTTACTTTGATGATGTAGAACGCATCACTAGAGAGTGGGCAAGACATTTGAATAAAAACACATTTTAATTATTGTATTCAAAAGTGCAACTGCAAACATATTTACATAGGTGATTAGTTTTGGACAAACAAATGTAATATACAAAACAGAACATTGATTGTATGCAAAAGTGAAACAACAAACATATTTATACAGGTGATTAAAACATAACCTTTATTGTATTTAAAAATCCAACCACAAACTGTTATGATATACTGCATTCAGCTAACAGATAGAAAAATAAAAAATTATACAAACTATGTAGCTAATAATAGTAATGTAACATGCTGACTATGAACTGATATGTGGATACTGAAGTAAATGTTCAGTCTCCAGTCACATGAACAAATCAATTTCTTTGATCTAGAATCTACCTTATAAAACAACTTTATTTTAGGGTTCGAGTTTAGGGACGTCCCAAGGATGGTGCCAAATAAACCTTGTTCCATATGTCGGGTTGATTTGAAATCCACTATTTTTCTGGGTGAGTAACATCAGTCTGAATTTGGTGAAGGCCATCTCCTCTTTGGCAATGCGGTAAACGGTGATACATTTCATCTCTAGGTCAGTTAGCTCTGCCTGTTGACCAGCATGGCTGTCAAATACGTCTGGTAGACATAGGTATGTTGCTCCAGCCCCTGCCCCGATGTACTTGTCCCGGCACTTGATGTGCTTTTGGCTTAAAGTTATATTTTAGCAAAAACGTGTGTTTTAGGTTGTGGCAATTAAGTCCTCCCTGCTGCTATTACTCCACACATTCGACAGTACTCACAGAACATTGTGCTCACAGAACATTGTGCAGCAACCCCTCTAGAAACATGTAGATATTTGTATTTTTCTGAAGAGGTGGTCCAGTAGCAGCATCTGCTACATTGTCCTCATAATCATCTTCTTCTGGTTGTGGTTGATCATTTCATAATTTGTTAAAGAAAGCTTCAATTGTTCTTAACTGACTCGCCTAGTTAAATAAAGGTAAAATTCCACGTGTTGTTCTTGCTAGCTAGCTTGCTAGCTAATGCCATTAATTAGCTGACAGAAAAGGGTGGCACAGTTCTGGGGGAAGAATTCTGCGAAAAGGGTTGTGACTGGTGTTTGATTGGTTTAATTAGCTGCATTTAAACATTTGTAGCATTATGATTGGTTATGATTTGTAAACAATGTTTCAGTCGGTCTTATTTGAGCAGTGAAGAGAAGAGTGTTGCAATGAAATATTTTTAGGCATTGCTTTTTTATAGGATTTTTTTTTTTGCTCCCAAAATAAAAGTCCTGTTCGCACAGCAACATTTTGGACACACTTTTGAGCCCTGTGTAGTACACAAGTGAATGACTTAGTACAAAAAAACCGAGGCCTTTTTGAAATTGTACAAAAGTTTGAGAGTGCATCTTTAAGTGAAGAAAAGCTGTCATTAGTAAAAGGTTACCACAAATACGGCAGCTGATTCGCAGAATATTATAGCTCTTTTGCAGTATCATATAGTCTATATTGATTTATACGTTATGGCCATAGACGGTGTATTGTTGTGACACACTGAGCAGGTGTCTGTGCTGCTTGCTCTGTGATTAGGTATCATGAAAGGCTGTCAAGACAGCTAGGGGAGAGTAATAGCCACTGCACTCTGAACTAGGGTCCTGTATTTTGGTTAATCATGTCACATGGCCTGGATTTTTATTCAAGACTTTTCAACATACTGTCTTATTTGCTTTTTCTTTCAGATGGTCCAGCACCATCCTCAGATAATTGCTTTCATTTTTGGTTCAATTCTCATTTCTGTCAAATGATCAAATCTACGTCATGTGACATGATAAACCAAAACACAGGGCTTTACCTATAACTAACTAGTTTCCTAGAAAGGAGAGCCGTTTTAAAATATCTGTTGAAAGAGACTGTCGTCCTGCTTGTGTTTACATTCATATGCCCAGTAATCTTATTGCTTCTGTAATTATTTACATGTACCGGCAAAATGTCTTAGCTAAGATTGTGCAGAGTTCAAATATCTTCATTCCAACCAAATATTTTGTATGTGTTTTGCACCTTTCCTCTTTGAAGCCCTGTAAGTGGTGAGGCTGATGTGTATAAGAGCAGAGGTAAAACAGCACACGCGCTCAACCAAGCAGCAACAGCAACACACAGACGAGCTCTGAAACCAATTAAGCGTTCTTTACAGTGTGCTACTGCCACATCCGCATCCATTCCTGCCAAATCTGCTCTTTTTCTCAGGGGAAAGGGAAGGTCCTGCTGCTAGGAGAGATGCTAGCTGCCTGGGCTAGATTTAGAACTGAAATGGACATGGCAGTAGCACAGGTCATGGCAGATGAAACACCACTAAGGAGTGTGTGTGGTTTAGCTATGTTTCATGTCTGATCGGGTTAGGGTTAACGTAAAGGCTTCTCCAAACAGTCAGAGAGAGCAGCAGTTAGACTAGAGCTTCCTGGTGATTCACTGGAGGGTTGAGTCTCTCTCACACAGGATTGATTTCAGCATTGAGAAATGTGCTGACCTGCACTTAATGGAGGCCAAGACCAACAAAACACTAAATACAACCAAGCGCTTTCCTTTGAGCTGCCAGGGTACTTTCCCCTCAAACACATGTTTGAACAGCCCTGTGTGTTTGCTGGGTGTCTCTGATTCAACACATTGACAAACAGGCACTTGTAATGATCCTGCCTTTGTTTAAGAATAGAAAAAAGTTAACCTGTGTCTGTGTGCCAATGTATTCAAATCCAATTGAAGTAGTAAGGTTAACTTTTCTTTTGAAGCATTACATTTAGCCTTTTATGTGTTCTTCATTCTTTCTCTCTCAAACAAACACACATACATATACACACACACAAAACACACATACATATACACACACACAAAACACACACTGTAATATTGTAAATAGAAGGGTAATGACATTTCCAGATGTTTCTTGAGGTGTTTATTTTATCAACAATAATATTCCTGATGCATGACAAAATACCCTTAAAATGGCATAATATCATTTATAACTTTGCAATAAATGTCACAATCCTAAAAGCAAAGAAAGCTGTATATTTTGTTAACAAGGTTTCATAATCCCACATTACTGTGTTAACATCTGGTTGTCCAAAGAGGTAAAAAGTCATGCTGAATCTACAGACAGAGTGTATGAGTGAATGTTCAGGACACCAATGGTTGAGGACAACAGACAGATATGCCACTGGGGGGACCAGAAAAAAGCATGTTTGTTTAGTTCAATTCATTCCTTTTAGGTCACATTTGTTAGTAGTGGGAAATTCCATGATAACAGAATGACGCTCAGACTCAGATAGTTCACGTCGAAATGTATGTCAAACCAAAAAACAATAATTGCAAAGTTAAACAAACCATACAACTATTATGCACCAGGACCACTTCAAAAAATGTCCATGAAGACTTAACAAAAACACTGTTTTTGCAGATGCAAATTTTGATAACAGAATGTCGTTTTGTGCTGTTTGTGCAGTCATTGTGTTACCAAACTTTGCATCTGCACTGTTCTGCAGGTAGCCTTGTGGTTAAGAGTGTTGGACCAGTAACTGAAAGGTTGCTGGTTCGATTCACCGAGCTGACTAGGTGAACAAATTGCTCATGGAAGTTTCTCTGGAAAAGAGTGTCTGCTAAATGACCAAAAAAATAGTAAATGTGTTTTTGTCAAATTTACTGTGGAAATGATTAAGTCGTCCTTGTGCATTAAGTTATATGGTTTGTTTAACTTTGCAATCAGTGGTTTTTGTTTGACATACATTTTAAAGTCAACTATCTGAGTCTCGGCATCATTTCTGTTATCGTAGAATTGCCCTAGTATGTCTCAACATGACCTAGAAATGGGGGAAGGGCTAGAATGTTATCATTCTCTTCCTTCTTTTGGAAAAACCCACACAAGTAAAAGGTGTAGGCGTATTAGCGTAATTACAGTGTAACAACAATCTATTCTCAATCAGTTATAAATAATGTAGGCCAACAGTGTATGTACAAAAGAAAATCCCCTCGTATGATCATGTCATCCAAAAGAGGGTACAATAGCTGCCTGTCCCACAAGATGCATCACTCCCAGAACCAGAACAGTGTAGGGAGCTGTTGAATGATTCTGGTTAGCCTCCTAGCACTGACACTCACTAACCTTTTGGCTTGTTAGGTACACTCTTAGAAAAAAGGGTTCCAAAAGGGTTCTTCGGCTGTCCCCATGGGGGAATGCCTTTTGGTTCCAAGTAAAAAATATTTTTGGTTCCAGGTAAAACCATTTTGGGATCCATGTTGGGGTCTACATGGAACCCAAAACGGTTCTACTTGGTACCAAAGGGGTTCTACCTGGAACCAACAAGGGTTCTTCAAAGGGTTCTCATATGGGAACCCTTTTAAGTTCTAGATAGCACCTATTTTCTACAAGTGTAGGCTATCCTAGAACTTTGTGTTTTGGATGGTTGCTCAAACTTGTAAGTGGCACAATACCATTCATATATCTGGCCATCAAGTGACAACAGGGAGGACAATATAGTACCTACCTTATGAGAACATGGACACCCGACCTGACAGGAGTCGAGGGTGGGCGCAGTGATGTAGGTTGGGATGTTAGTGGCGGGAGACAGGGTGGCCAGCGCTCCAGTCCCGTCGCAGCCACCAGTCCCGGGCTGCTGCTCTCCACAGGTGACCTGCAGGATCTCCTGGATCTGGGTAAGCTCCTGTCTTAGCACCTGCTTCTGATGAAAGCTGAAAGCCGGGTGATTGGATGCCATGGTGAAGAGGAGAAGGAACTGCTCATCCGTTTGTCCATCGTTGAGCTGCAGGCCGTAGTTGTTTATGATGCTGTCGATGTGCGTGAGCGTTCGGAAGAGAACACCAGCAGCCTCTCGATTGTCGGAGCTGAGAAGTGCAAGGGAGATAAGCAGCTTGCTCCTCACGACCTCGTCCGTGATGTTGGTAAGGTTCGAGAGGTCAGCGGGGTTGTTGGCTTTGATCTCGGCATCCCTGAGGGAGTGATAGTCCTTGCGGGCTAAATCTTCCAAGCACGACCCGAGGAAGCGTAGTTCGATGGGAACACAGAGGTCCAAAAGCCCACAAATGAACTCAGCTCTCTGGGCCGAGTTCAATATGGAAAACCAGCGGTAGACCCCTTCCCTTTGAACGGAGCATCGATTTTCAACCATTTTAAAATCGACTCACACGTTTAAACATGGATTATTTTGTTGATTGCGATTAGGCCTAACAATAATAAAATGGCAATACCAAACTTAGTCAAGACAAACCTCCATTTACGGTACAAGTAGCCTAACCTTTAAACAGAGAGCGTGCAGGAACCTGCCTGAACAGTTAGTAAACGTCCACCTGGGTCAATGACGCTGGTTATTTGGTTGACAATAATCGTATTCAATGTAGACTATCCACGACCATGAGTTTTCGGGAAAATAAATTACAGCACGTCGTCTTTCTTTGTTTACAGGCCAGTTGCGACATTGTTGAAATATGTAACCAAAGCGATAATCACTTGAAAGTCTATAAACAAAAGCATGAGTAGGGTTACTGTACTGCGAGGCTCAGCGTAGTATCCAGTCATCCAGGCTTTCTCGACCAGCCCTCCGAGGTCCCCACGTCAGTCGATTATGGAACAAGTACTACATGAAGTAGATTTAAATAACAAAAACACCATATGAGTATTACACACATAGATAATTTACTTCCAGTGTCAAAGGCACTACTTTCCGTTTATTCCCTGTAAGAAAATCATTTTCGATGGGAATCCGCACGGTATTCGTTGAAATTCGGAGTGTCTGCCAATAAAGAAGACCATAAACTGCATGTAGCCTATAAACTATACCCAGTAACCTAGGGGTTAAAGTTTAAACGCAAACGATTCAGTTAAATCCTATTGGTCGTAAATTTAACCAGGGACGCGTTCAGATTTGTTCCAGACGAATAACAACAATTGGTGCTTTCAAAACAACTGGGAACTCGGAAAAAACGAGGTCAAATCATGACGTCAGATATCTTCAGGTCGGAAAGCCGGAGCTCTAGAAATATGCCAGAGTTTCCGACAGCGAATTCCGAGTTGGATGACCGTTCAAAACTTTTTTCCCAGTTGGAGATTTCCCAGTTCTCTTGAACGCACTGAAGTCGGAGATTTTCGAGTTCTGAGTTCCCAGTGTTTTTGAACAAAACAAATGTTTAGACCTATCCTTTTTATAAAGACCCCGTAGCTGTTTTGAAATGCAATTCAAGTAATACCCCCCCCCCCCCCCCCCCCCCCCCCTTACATCCTGTCATATCCCTGAAATCGCGAAAAACAGCTGTGTGGTAACTTTGGTGCTTTAAAGACAAGTGTGAATTTAGGGGAAAACGAGGTCAAATCATAACGTAAGTCATCTTCAGGTAGTAAAGTCTGAGATCTAACAAGATGCCAGAGTTTCCGGCTTGCAATTCCGAGTTGGATGACCGTTCAAAATACTTTTCACAGTCGAAGCTCGTTTTTTCGATTTCCCAGTTGTTTTGAACGTGACATTATTCCAAACTGCCAGCTAAACCCATCAGCTAAAAACATACACTTCGATTGGGTGTACTACAGCTTGTCAGTAACCCCAGCTGCTGGTGTGATTGGTCAGAAAAGTATCTGCACTAGCCTACACATCTTTTTCACATGCGCTCATAATATTTACGTCTCTGATTTGGTAAACGAGAATGTACTTTGTAAAGCGCAAGTCAACCTCTAAAGTGTATGAGTTGAAGAAGTGTATTGTTTTTAAGACAGACACATATGTCATAATTTGTCTTCAAATGTCTTTGCAAACTGATATTAGTGTAAGAGGAGCAGCAGAAGAGTGAAGTTTGTGAATTTCTGGAATTGCTATTTTCATTGCGTCACTCTGTCTGTGTACGGCCTTTATATACAGTTGAGCTGTACAGTAGCTTGTTCGGACTATGGCCTAAAAAAGTAGGCTACCCTTCTACGTCTTTAGAAATATATTATGCACACATATTTCGAAACTCTGCATTCATATATGGATAAATATGCACTTGTTTGATGTTTGAGTATTATCTAATGGCATTTCCTTCCTTGACCTCATACAACTGGTAATCATAAACATTAAGGGCTATTTGTATATGGTCATCTTGAATTTCACCTAATGAGATTTTCAAGTTTTCTGAGCTTGTTGTGGGGCCTTTTCCCTGCTAAAATATGGCCTTGCACTTTCCATAAAGAAACAGTAGATGTCACCATTAGTTAAAGCTTTTTTGCACTACAGTACCAAAAACCTGATGGGTCAGCACACTCTAATAAAAATCTATTCTCAAATATAGCATTTTCAAAATGCTGAGCACAGTGCACAAAGATATTCCAACTCCATTATAATGCAAATTCCAAATGTTATCATATGAAAGCACTGCATATTAAAGTTAATGAACTGGGAAGGGAAAGGAGATACTGAGTCAGATGCTCAACTGAATGCATTCAACCGAAATGTGTCTTCCGGATTTAACCCAACCCCTCTGGATCAGACTGAATATCACATTGAATAAAAGTATGGATGAAGTACAAAAGAAGGCCTACAAAAGTATGAGGTTTGCCTAACTGATGATATAACTGTGATGACATGTGGGAAGTGTAAATTGTGACTGTGTTAACATTACCAGAGGTCACATGTCAGTGCACTGGTTCAGCAGATAGAGCAGCATAGGCAATCTCCCCTGATCGATCATGCTGATTCTGTTCTGCTGCCATCCCTGTTAGTATCCAAATCCCAGCACACATTCACTTAGGTCAGAAACATTCACAGATCTAGATTTATTTGTTTGCCTCCTTGCCCGTCCAACATTTCCTCATCTCCCACCCCTTCTAATGCGACTAGCCCTGATGCTCCTCCCTCTTTTTCACCTGCCACACTATAAAGTTTCTCCCTGCAGGTGGTCACTGAATCCGAGGTGCTAAAAGAGCTCCTTAAACTTGACCCCCAAAAAACATCTGGTTCAGATGTTTTAGACCCTTTGTTCTTTAAGGTTGCTGCCCCTATAATCGCCAAGCCCATCTCTGACCTTTTAAACCTGTCTCTCCTCTCTGGGGAGGTTCCCATTGCTTGGAATGCAGCCACGGTTCGTCCTTTATTTAAAGGGGGAGATCAAGCTGATCCTAACCGTTATAGCCCCATTTCTATTTTGCCCTGTTTATCAAAAGTGTTGGAAACACTTGTCAATAATCAACTGACTGGCTTTCTTGATGTCTATAGTATCCTCTCTGGTATGCAATCTGGTTTCCACTCAGGTTATGGATGTGTCACTGAAACCTTAAAGGTCCTCAATGATGTCACCATTGCCCTTGATTCTAAGCAATGTTGTACTGCTATTTTTATTGACTTGGCCAAAGCTTTTTATATGGTAGACCATTCTATTCTTGTGGACCGGCTAAGGAGTATTGGTGTCTCTGAGGGGTCTTTGGCCTGGTTTGCTAACTACCTCTCTCAAAGAGTGCAATGTATAAAATCAGAACATCTGCTTTGTCAGCCAATGCATGTCACCAAGGGTGTACCCCAAGACTCGATTCTAGGCCCTACACTCTTCTCAATTTACATCAACAACATAGCTCAGGCAGTAGGAAGCTCTCTCTCTCACTCTATACTCCTCTGTAAACTGGTCATCTCTGTATACCCGTCGCAAGACCCACTGGTTGATGCTTATTTATAAAACCCTTTTAGCCCTCACTCCTACCTATCTGAGATATCTACTGCAGCCCTCATCTGCCACTTACAACACCCGTTCTGCCAGTCACAATCTGTTAAAGGTCCCCAAAGCACACACATCCCTGGGTCGCTCGTCTTTTCAGTCCGCTGCAGCTAGCGTCTGGAACGAGCTGCAACAAACACTGAAACTGGACAGTTTTATCTCAATCTCTTCATTCAAAGACTCAATCATGGACACTCTTACTGACAGTTGTAGCTGCTTTGCGTGATGTATTGTAAGATGGCACTGACAGAGAAGTTCACCTCGCTTCAGATCCTTAGAAAACTATGCAGTTATTTGTTTTTTTATGTATTATTTCTTACATTAGGGCACAAATTAGGGCACAAGTTGCCTTCCAGAGAGACATCAGAGATTGTAACAATCCCTGTTTTACGGAAACATGGCTCACTCGGGATATGTTGTCAGAGTTGGTACAGCCACCCCGGTTTCTTCATGCATCGCGCCTACAGAAACAAACATCTCTCTGGTAAGAAGAAGGGCGGGGGTGATTAACCTTATGATTAACGACTCATGGTGTAATCACAACAACATACAGGAACTCAGGTTCTTTTGTTCACCTGGCCTAGAATTCCTTACAATCAAATGCCGACCACATTATCTTCCAAGAGAATTCTCTTCAATTATAGTCATAGCTGTGTATACCCCCCAAGCAGATACCTCGTCGGCCCTGAAAGAACTTCACTGGACTCTATGTAAACTGGAAACCGTACATCCTGAGGCTGCATTTATTGTAGCTGGGGATTTTAACAAAGCTAACCTGAGAACAAGACTTCCTAAATTCTATCAGCATATCGAATGCACGACACGAGCTGGTAGCATTCTGGATCATTGCTACTCTAACTTCCGCAATGCTTACAAAGCCCTCCCCCGCCCTGCATTCTGCAAATCTGAACACGACTCCATTTTGTTGCTCCCAGCCTATAGACAGAAACTAAAACAGGAAACAGCCGTGCTCAGGTATATAAAACTCTAGTCTGACCATTCCAGGCTTCAAGATTGCTTCAAACACGTGGACTGGGATACATTCCGGATAGCCTCAGACAATAACATTGATGTACAGTGGGGCAAAAAAGTATTTAGTCAGCCACCAATTGTGCAAGTTCTCCCACTTAAAAAGATGAGAGAGGCCTGTACTTTTCATCATAAGTACACTTCAACTATGACAGACAAAATTAGGGAAGAATATCCAGAAAATCACATTGTAGGATTTTTAATGAATTTATTTGCAAATTATGGTGGAAAATAAGTATTTGGTCACCTACAAACAAGCAAGATTTCTGGCTCTCACAGACCTGGAAATTATTTTTTAAGAGGCTCCTCTGTCCTCCACTCATTACCTGTATTAATGGCACCTGTTTGAACTTGTTATCAGCATAAAAGACACCTGTCCACAACCTTAAACAGTCACACTCCAAACTCCACTATGGCCAAGACCAAAGAGCTGTCAAAGGACACCAGAAACAAAATTGTAGACCTGCACCAGGCTGGGAAGACTGAATCTGCAATAGGTAAACAGCTTGGTTTGAAGAAATCAACTGTGGGAGCAATTATTAGGAAATGGAAGACATACAAGACCACTGATAATCTCCCTCGATCTGGGGCTCCACGCAAGATCTCACCCCGTGGGGTCAAAATGATCACAAGAACGGTGAGCAAAAATCCCAGAACCACACGGGGGCATCTACTGAATGACCTGCAGAGAGCTGGGACCAAAGTAAAAAAGCCTACCATCAGTAACACACTACGCCGCCAGGGACTCAAATCCTGCAGTGCCAGACGTGTCCCCCTGCTTAAGCCAGTACATGTCCAGGCCCTTCTGAAGTTTGCCAGAGAGCATTTGGATGATCCAGAAGAAGATTGGGAGAATGTCATATGGTCAGATGAAACCAAAATAGAACTTTTTGGTAAAAACTCAACTCGTCGTGTTTGGAGGACAAAGAATGCTGAGTTGCATCCAAAGAACCATACCTACTGTGAAGTATGGGGGTGGAAACATCATGCTTTGGGCCTGTTTTTCTGCAAAGGGACCAGGACGACTGATCCATGTAAAGGAAAGAATGAATGGGGCCATGTATCGTGAGATTGTGAAAACCTCCTTCCATCAGCAAGGTCATTGAAGATGAAACGTGGCTGGGTCTTTCAGCATGACAATGATCCCAAACACACCGCCAGGGCAACGAAGGAGTGGCTTCGTAAGAAGCATTTCAAGGTCCTGGAGTGGCCTAGCCAGTCTCCAGATCTCAACCCCATAGAAAATCTTTGGAGGGAGTTGAAAGTCTGTGTTGCCCAGCAACAGCCCCAAAACATCACTGCTCTATTTTTACATTTATTTAACTAGGCAAGTCAGTTAAGAACAAATTCTTATTTTCAATGATGGCCTAGGAAAAGTGGGTTAACTGCCTGTTCAGGGGCAGAACGACAGATTTGTACCTTGTCAGCTCGGGGGTTTGAACTTGCAACCTTCCGGTTACTAGTCCAACGCTCTAACCACTAGGCTTCCCTGCCACCCCAAGAGGTGATCTGCATGGAGTAATGGGACAAAATACCAGCAACAGTGTGTGAAAACCTTGTGAAGACTTACAGAAAACGTTTGACCTCTGTCATTGCCAACAAAGGGTATATAACAAAGTATTGAGATAAACTTTTGTTATTGACCAAATACTTATTTTCCACCATCATTTGCAAATAAATTCATAAAAAATCCTACAATGTGTTTTTCAGGATTTTTTTTCTCATTTTGTCTGTCATAGTTGAAGTGTACCTATGATGAAAATTACAGTCCTTTCTCATCTTTTTAAGTGGGAGAACTTGTACAATTGGTGGCTAATTAAATACTTTTTTGCCCCACTGTATATGCTGTCTCAGTGAGCGAGTTTATTAGCAAGTGCATTGGAGATGTCGTTCCCACTGTGACTATTAAAACCTTTTTTAATCAGACACCATGGATTGATGGCAGCATTCGCACAAAACTGAAAGAGCGAACCACTGCTTTTATTCATGACAAGGCGACTGGAAACATGACCAAATACAAATGGTGCAGCTATACCCTCCGCAAGGCAATCAAACAAGCAAAGCGTCAGTATAGAGACAAAGTAAAGTCGCAATTCAACGGCTCAAACTCGAGACGTATGTGGCAGGGTCTACAGTCAATCACGTATTACAAAAAGAAAGACATCGACGTCTTGCTCCCAGACAAATTAAACAACTTCTTTGCTTACTTTGAGGACAATACAGTGCCACTGACACAGCCCACTACCAAAGCCTGTGGGCTCTCCTTTTCTGTGGCCAACGTGAGTAAAACATTTAAACTTGTTAACCCTCGCAAGGCTGCCAGCCCAAACGGCATCCCTAGCCGCGTCCTCAGAGCATGTGCAGACCAGCTGGCTGGTGTGTTTACAGACATATTCAATCAATCCCTATCCCAGTCTGTTGTCCCCACATGCTTCAAGATAGCCACCATTGTTCCTGTTCCCAAGAAAGCTAAAGTAACTGAACTAAATGACTATCGCCCTGTTGCACTTACTTCTGTCATCATGAAGTGCTTTGAGAGACTAGTCAATGATCATATCACCTCCACCCTGCCTGATACCCTAGACCCACTCCAATTTGCTTATCACCCCAATAGGTCCACTGACGATGCAATCGCCCTCACACTACACACTGCCCTATCCCACCTGGACAAGAGGAATACCTATGTAAGACTGCTGTTCATTGACTACAGCGCAGCATTTAACACCTTAGTACCCTCCAAACTTGTCATTAAGCTCGAGACCCTGGGTCTCGACCCCGCCCTGTGAAACTGGGTCCTGGACTTTCTGACGGGCCGCCCCTATGTGGTGAAGGTAGGAAACAACATCTCCACCCCGCTGATCCTCAACACTGGGGCCCCACAAGAGTGCATTCTCAGTCCTCTCCTGAGCCCTGTTCACCCATGACTGCGTGGCCATGCACGCTTCCAATTCAATCATGAAGTTTGCAGACACCACTAGAGTGGTAGGCCAGATTACTAACGACAAGGAGAACGCCTACAGAGAGGAGGTGAGAGCCCTCGGAGTGTGGTGTCAGGAAAATAACCTCTCACTCAACGTCAACAAAACAAAGGAGATGATCGTGGACTTCAGGAAACAGCAGAGGGAGCACCCTCCCATCCACATCGGCGGGACAGTAGTGGAGAAGGTGGAAGGTTTTAAGTTCCTCTGCGTACACATCATGGACAAACTGAAATGGTCCACCCACACAGAGAGCGGGGTGAAGAAGGTGCAACAGCTCCTCTTCAACCTCAGGAGGCTGAAGAAATTTGTCTTGTCACTGAAAACACTCACTCAACTGCACTGCCCTCAATCGCAAGGCTCTCCAGAGGGTAGTGAGGTCTGCCGAACGCATCACCGGGGGCAAACTACCTGCCCTCCAGGACACCTACAGCACCCAATGTCACAGGATTGCCAAAAATATCATCAAGGACAACAACCACCTGAGCCACTGCCTGTTCACCCCACTATCATCCAGAAGGCGAGGTCAGTACAGGTGCATCAAAGCTGGGACCGAGAGACTGAAAAACTGAAAGGCCATCAGACTGTTAAACTGCCATCACGAACATAGAGTGGCTGCTGCCAACATACAGACTCAACTCTCAGGCTATTTAAATAAATGGACTTAATAAAGGTGTCACTAGTCACTTTAAATAACGCCACTTTAATAATGTTTACATGTCCTACATTACTCATCTCATATGTATATACTGTGTTCTATACCATCTACTGCATTTTTCCAATGCCACACGGCCGTCGCTCATCCGTATATTTATATGTACATATTCTTATTCATCCCTTTACATTTGTATGTATAAGATAGTTGTAATGGCTGTTGGAGGTGGAAGAAGGTGAGGACCAAAGCGCATCGTGGTAAGTGTTCATGATTATTTAATAGAACAACACTGAATGACAAAAACAACAAGAGAACGAACCGAAACCGAAGAAGTTCTGTCTGGTGCACACACAAAACAGAAACAACTACCCACACCCATAATGGGAAAACAGGCTGCCTAAGTATGGTTCTCAATCAGAGACAATGATAACCAGCTGCCTCTGATTGGGAACCATACCAAGCCTAAACATAGAAACACAACACCTAGACATAAAACATAGAATACCCACCCACATCACACCCTGACCAAAATGAAATTAGAAACATACCAAGCAATCTACGGTCAGGGCGTGACAGTAGTTGTTGTGAATTTTTTAGATTACTTGTTAGATATTACTCCATTGTCGGAACTAGAAGCACAAGCATTTAGCTACACCAGATTAACATTTGCTAACCATGTGTATGTGACCAAAACAATTGTATTTTATTTGTCTCTCCCTTCTTGCCCTTTGTGCTGTTGTCTGTGTCCAATAATGGTTTTACCCTGTTTTGTGCTGCTGCTATGTTGTGCTGCTGCTATGTTGTGCTGCTGCCATGTTGTGTTGCTACCATGTTGTTGTCATATTGTGTTGCTACCATGTTGTTGTCATGTTGTGTTGCTACCATGCTGTGTTGTTGTCGTAGGTCTCTCTTTACGTAGTGTTGTGGTCTCTCTTGTCGTGACGTGTGTTTTGTCCTATATTTGTATTTTTAATCACAGCCCCCGTCCCCACAGGAGGCCTTTTGCCTTTTGGTAGGCCGTCATTGTAAATAAGAATTTGTTCTGAACTGGCTTGCCTAGTTAAATATAGGTTAGATAAAATAAACAACTAAGATATGCACTTGATAATCGTTTTAAACAGATGGCAGGTCAAGAGAGTAGGTTTCTGTTCAATTCTGGTCTACATCTCCTTGCTGTTATTTCACTTGACAACAACATAGGGAACCCTTTCTTTGCTGTTGACTGTTTTTGTAAAGGTCCACGGATATGTTTCAGAGAGAATGTTCGGTGATGGTGATGAGGATGAGTATGAATCAGCATGGTATGTTTTCCCTATGGAGGATGGTGACTGTCATTCGGTCATTGAGAGTAGCTATCAGCTGTGTGGCTTCAGTCGAACCACAGGCACTCCATGCCTTTGACCAATTGCTCAAATTCCCTCACAGCCCCACAGCAGGCCCACACACACACATTTTGCTAATGGTATCTGTTAACCTATTGGATATTGTGTCTGATTTGGCGTACTGGAGGTATGACAATAACTTTGGCTGTTGGGTTGTAACTTGAGTATGTGTGTGTTTTGGAGCTCTAAGGACAAAGGTGTCAGGACATAATTGCTCCTATGGGCCCTGGAAGCCATTGTGAGATAATATCTGCTGGGACTCACCCAATGAAGGCGAGAACCTGAGATAGGTGAGCTAGAGGGCACACAATTGATTTGATAAGAGGCCTACTGTACAAAAACACTATTTTTCCGGGGAGGGACCAGTAATGAGTCCCATACCGCCTACACTGCCTATCTGGGTCCAGAGTATAGACTAGATCATTGGTTCGGAAACAGGGGTGAACCCCTCAGGGGTGTACCCCTCAGGATACTTGGGCTATCCTCGGGGTACTTGAAAAAACTCATACAACCGTAGGTCTACTGGTAGAAAGAATGAGAGGGTACTTCTGGAGTACTCCAGGCAGAGCAAAATGTGATTGCTACAGTAACCAAAAAAGGTTGAGAACCACTGGACTAGAGGAACCGCACAACCCACAACACTGAGAGTGAGGTTAGCGTGTCAGTCCTCTCATTCTATTTATACCCAGCTCAGCTCAGTCTGATCTCATCCCAGGTAATTGACAGGATAAACACATCGACAACATGCCAGCTGAGCATGTGATAGGGAGAGCACCTGAAAAGAGACTAGAATCAAATCAAATTTGTATTTGTCATATGCTTCGTAAATAACAGGTGTAGACTAACAGTGAAATGCTTACTTATGGGCCCTTCTCAACAATGTAGAGAGAAAGAAAATAGAGAAATAATAGAAAAATAAAGCACGTAATAATAAAATAAATAATAATAAATGCACAATGAGTAACGATAACTTGGCTATATACACATGGTACCACTACCGATTCGATATTCAGGGGTACGAGATAATTGCGGTAGATATGTCAAAATAAAATAAAACTTTATTTGGCACATGGGCCAAATACAACTGGTGTAGACTTTACCGTTACGAGCCCTTCCCAACAATGCAGAGTATAAAAATAAAACAGTAACATGAGGAATAAAATAAAATACACAAGAATGGAGCTACAGTATCCAGTATACAGGGAATACCAGTACCAGATCAAAGGTATTTGAGGTATATACTGTATGTACATGAAGGCAGGGTGGTGACTAGGGGAGTAAAATAAAGAACAGAGTAGCAGCAGCAAATAATGAGTGGAAAAGTGTGGGTGTATAATGTGTATGTTTGTGCATTTGTGTTGTGTCTGTCTGCGTGTGTGTGTTGTGTATGTGTGCTTATGTAGTGTATGTGAATGTGGGTGGGTTTTGTTTGGCAGTGTCAATGTAGTGTGTATGAGTGAGTGTGTATATGGTTTGTATATATAGTCTACTGAATGTGCGTAGGGTCAGTGCAGATAGTTTGGGTACCATTAATTTACTATTTAGGAGTCTGGCTATTTAGCAGTCTTATGGCTTCGGGGTAAAAGCGGTCTTGGAGCCTGTTGGTCCGAGAGCCGATGCTCTGGTACCGTTTGCCAGACAGTAGCAGAGTGAAAAGTTTATGGCTTGGGTGTCTGAAGTCTTTGGCAATTTTTCGGGCCTTCCTCTGATACTGCCTGATATAGAGGTCCTGGATGGCAGGGAGCTCGGTCCCAGCGATGTACTGGGCTGTCCGCACCAAGCCTCTGTAGCACTTTGCGGTCAAGGGTGGTGCATTTGCAATACCAAGCGGTGATGCTTTTTGAGGATCCGAGGGCCCATGCCAAATATTTTCTGCCTCCTGAGGGGGAAGAGGCGCTGCTGTGCCCTCTTCACGACTGTGCGGGGTGTGTGTGGACCATGTTAGGTCCATAGTGATGTGGACAACAAGGAACTTGAAGCTCCCGTTCCACTACTGCCCTGTTGATGTGAATGGGGGTGTGCTCGGCACTCCGTTTTTTGAATTCCACGATCAGCTCCTTTGTCTTGCTGACATTGAGGAAGTGGTTGTTGTCCTGGTACCAGACTGCCAGGTCTCTACCTCTTCTCTATAGGGTGTCTAATCGTCGTCACGGATCAGACCTACCACTGTCGGGTCATCAGCAAACTTAATGATGGTGCTGGAGTCATGTGCAGCCACGCAGATGTCGGTAAATAGGGAGTACAAGAGGGGACTAAGCGTGCACCTCTGAGGGGCCCCAGTGTTGAGGGTCAGCGTGGCGGATGTGTTGTTGCCTAACCTCACCACATGGAGGTGGTCCGTCAGGAAGTCCAGGATCCAGTTGCAGAGGGAGGCGTTCAGTCCAAGGGTCCTTAGCTTAGCGATGAGCTTGGAGGGCACTATGGTGTTGAACGCTGAGCTGTAGTCAATGAACAGCATTCTCACATAGGTGTTCCTCTTGTCCAGGTGGGAAAAGGCAGTGTGGAGTGCAATAGCGATTGCGAGTCAACTGTGGATCTGTTGGGGCGGTATGTGAATTGGAGTGGGATCAGGGTATCTGGGAAAAGGATGTTGATGTGAGCCATGACCAGCTTTTCAAAGTATTTTATGGCTATCGATGTGAGTCCTATGGGGCAATAGTAATTTAGACAGGTTACCTTGGCATTCTTGGGCACAGGGACTATGGGGGTCTACTTGAAACATTTAGGTATTACACACTGGGTCAGGGAGAGGTTGAAAATGTGAGTGAAGACACTTGCCAGCTGGTCAGCACATGCTCTGAGTACGCCTCCGGGTAATCCGTCTGGCCCTGCGGCCTTGTGAATGTCAACCTGTTCAAAGGTCTTGCACACAGTCATCTGGAACAGCTGGTGCTCTCATGCATGGTTCAGTGTTGCTTACCTCAAAGCGAGCATAGAAGGCATTTAGCTCATCTGGTAGGCTCGCGTCACTGGGCAGCCCGTGGGTGTGTTTCCCTTTGTAATCTGTAATAGTTTTCAAGCCCTGCCACATTCGACGAGTGTCAGAGCCAGTGTAGTAGGATTCGATCTTAGCCTTGTATTGACACTTTGCCTTTTTATTTTATTTTATTTCACCTTTATTTAACCAGGTAGGCTAGTTGAGAACAAGTTCTCATTTGCAACTGCGACCTGGCCAAGATAAAGCATAGCAGTGTGAACAGACAACACAGAGTTACACATGGAGTAAACAATTAACAAGTCAATAACACAGTAGAAAAAAGAAAAGAAAAAAATAGTCTATATACATTGTGTGCAAAAGGCATGAGGAGGTAGGCGAATAATTACAATTTTACAGATTAACACTGGAGTGATAAATGATCAGATGGTCATGTACAGGTAGAGATATAGGTGTGCAAAAGAGCAGAAAAGTAAATAAATAAAAACAGTATGGGGATGAGGTAGGTAAAAATGGGTGGGCTATTTACCGATAGACTATGTACAGCTGCAGCGATCGGTTAGCTGCTCAGATAGCAGATGTTTGAAGTTGGTGAGGGAGATAAAAGTCTCCAACTTCAGCGATTTTTGCAATTCGTTCCAGTCACAGGCAGCAGAGAACTGGAACGAAAGGCAGCCAAATGAGGTGTTGGCTTTCGGGATGATCAGTGAGATACACCTGCTGGAGCGCGTGCTACGGGTGGGTGTTGCCATCGTGACCAGTGAACTGAGATAAGGCGGAGCTTTACCTAGCATGGACTTGTAGATGACCTGGAGCCAGTGGGTCTGGCGATGAATATGTAGCGAGGGCCAGCCGACTAGAGCATACAGGTCGCAGTGGTGGGTGGTTTAAGGTGCTTTAGTGACAAAACGGATGACACTGTGATAAACTGCATCCAGTTTGCTGAGCAGGGTGTTGGAAGCTATTTTGTAGATAACATCGCCGAAGTCTAGGATCGGTAGGATAGTCAGTTTTACTAGGGTAAGTTTGGCGGCGTGAGTGAAGGAGGCTTTGTTGCGGAATAGAAAGCCGACTCTAGATTTGATTTTAGATTGGAGATGTTTGATATGAGTCTGGAAGGAGAGTTTACAGTCTAGCCAGACACCTAGGTACTTATAGATGTCCACATATTCAAGGTCGGAACCATTTGGACAATTTGGTTTTACTAGCGTTTAAGAGCAGTTGGAGGCCACGGAAGGAGTGTTGTATGGCATTGAAGCTCGTTGGGAGGTTAGAAAGCACAGTGTCCAAGGACGGGCCGGAAGTATACAGAATGGTGTCGTCTGCGTAGAGGTGGATCAGGGAATCGCCCGCAGCAAGAGCAACATCATTGATATATACAGAGAAAAGAGTCGGCCCGAGAATTGAACCCTGTGGCACCCCCATAGAGACTGCCAGAGGACCGGACAGCATGCCCTCCGATTTGACACACTGAACTCTGTCTGCAAAGTAGTTGGTAAACCAGGCAAGGCAGTCATCAGAAAAACCGAGGCTACTGAGTCTGCCGATAAGAATATGGTGATTGACAGAGTCGAAAGCCTTGGCAAGGTCGATGAAGACGGCTGCACAGTACTGTCTTTTATCGATGGCGGTTATGATATCGTGTAGTACCTTGAGCGTGGCTGAGGTGCACCCGTGACCGGCTCGGAAACCAGATTGCACAGCGAAGAAGGTACGGTGGGATTCGAGATGGTCAGTCACCTGTTTGTTGACTTGGCTTTCGAAGACCTTAGATAGGCAGGGCAGGATGGATTTAGGTCTGTAACAGTTTGGGTCCAGGGTGTCTCCCCCTTTGAAGAGGGGGATGACTGCGGCAGCTTTCCAATCTTTGGGGATCTCAGACGATATGAAAGAGAGGTTGAACAGGCTGGTGATAGGGGTGATAGGCCTGTTTGATGGTTCATCAGAGGACATAGCGGTATTTCTTATAAGCGTCCGGATAAGTGTCCCGCTCCTTAAAAGCGGCAGTTCTAGCCTTTAGTTCAGTGCGGATGTTGCCTGTAATCCATGATTTCTGGTTGGGATATGTACGTACTGTCACTGTGGGGACAACATCGTTGATGCACTTATTAAGGAAGCTAGTGACTGATGTGGTAAACTTTTCAAGGGTGAATCCCAGAACATATTCCAGTCTGTGCTAGCGATACAGTCCTGTAGCTTAGCATCCGCTTCTTCGGACCACTTCCACTGGTACATCCTGTTTGAGTTTTTGCTTGTATGCAAGAATCATGAGGATAGCATTATGGTCAGATTTGCCAAATGGAGGGCGATCTTTGTATGCATTTCTATGTGTGGAGTGAAGATGATTTAGAGTTTTTTTCACCTCTAGTTTCACAGGTGACATGTGTCACACCAGTCTTCACTTGGCTCCCCCTCCTGTCCAGCTCTGGCCTTCTAGCTGCTGCTGAACCAACTGCTGGTAAACGCCCTTCACTCATCATCCCCGGACTTGTCTCGTCATCATCACACACTCCTGGTTCCAATCCCCACTCTATCACAGTGTATATATACTCCCTCTGCCTTTTGTCTTTGTTGGTCATTGCAAATGTTACTTGTTTTCCTGAGAGGAATCTCTCCTACTATTTCCCGAGTACTTAATATTTTGCACTTTGGGTTCACCCTGTGCCTTTCTTCATCTAAATCGAGGTTAGTGATCGCTGTTCTGATGTCCAAAAGCTATTTTGGTCATAGGAAACATTGGCAGAAACATTATGTACAAAATATTTGATCAGTGCAAAAAAGCACACAAAATAGCAGAATTGGTCAGGAAAGGAGAACATGACCTTGTCATGACCTTGTCACTATGACCTTGTCACTATGACCTTGTCACCTTCACCTTGTCATAACATAGAGATGATTAACTCAGCATCCTCTTCATCTGTATCTTTCAATAATGTCTTAACTTTGGATGTTAAAATGTAAATCATTTAAGTTAGGTATGTCAATGTCAATCATGTCAAACTAATGTGCATTACATTATTATTATTACAGTATTAAGAGTGTTTATGGAAGATTACCTAACATAATGATTCAACAGAACTCTGGTAAATAATATCTAATAAACAGATTTACCAGTCTCTATCTATTACCATATAATTCTCTTACATAATGATTAAATATGTTTTTATGCACAGACCAGCGATGGAGTGGTGAAAAGGCTAAGGCATGCAAATAGAAAAGCAATCTCTGCTCTTCAGGGCTGCAAAAGAGAGAGGAGAGAGGCTTGGATGTTATGCTGCCTCTGTCTCTTTAAAAATAGGAGCATGCATGTGAGGGGGAGGGGGTGTTGGCTGCATTGGAACAGTCCTCCTCTAATGAGCAGATTTGAGAGACACCAGAGAGAGAGAGAGAGAGAAAGAGAGAGAGAGAGACCCAACCATAAGGAGAGAAGTGGGGAATAAGACAACAACCGAAAAGGCAGATAGTGATATATAAAAATTAAGAGCATGGCGCATTAAGAGGAGGAAAAGCAGAGATAAATCTGGATTTCTCACCAGAAAGGGAACAAGAATAAAAGCATCAGCATCGCTCAACCACTTAAGGACGTGGATGAAAAAAGAGAGAGGGAAAGGGAAAAGAAAGGAGGAAAATAATCAGATCACTTGTTTTTTTTTCATGGTCCGTGTGCACACTTGCTGTTGGTGAGAGTGTACGTATGTGTGTGTGCATATGGGAAGAGACTGCATTGCTGTTCACTAGCAGAGGCATCAGGAGAGAAACAAGCTGAATCCCTCTTTTTTTCTTTCTCTCTCTCTCTATTTCTGTATTGCACTGTGCGGCAGGAGCATGTTGGGTGGGTTGGGTACAGACGACAAGCTGAGCCAGCCAGAAGAGATGGATCTGTAAAGCTGAAAATGGTGTCGGATCTGGCCAGCGGCTGACTGTTAGCTGTGTTACCTGGGGTTTCTAGGTGGAGCCTGGTGGTGCTCAGCTGCCAGGGAGCGCTAAAGAGCGGCTGGGAGAGTGCCGGCGGTGGGGCCCTGTGTGGAGGGAGGGGGAAAGAACCCAAAACCTGGAGAAGGAGGGTTTTCTGCATTTGTGTCAGCAGGGAAGTCACATGGCTGGCATAGGCCTTTTCCCATTTGTGAGCTGCGGCTGTAGGAGATTGGACTGGGAGTGACAGTGAACCACAGCTCCAGGATAATGGTCTGAAGAGGCTCCCGCTGCTCCGGCCTCACAGGAGGGACCCTACACTCTGGGGGCTATTTTTATTTTTCTTCTTTAAGTCAACCCAGGGGATTTGTATGTGTGTCTTCCTCCCCCTCACACCTCATCATCACCAACTCTGACCCCAACTGTGTTTTTTCTTTTTTTGAGATTTGGGGGATTTGCCAAAACCTATTTCATGCATGTCCACTGGGGGCAGGTTCAACTTTGATGATGGGGGGTCATACTGTGGCGGGTGGCAGGAAGGCAAAGCCCACGGCCATGGCATCTGCACTGGGCCGAAGGGCCAAGGCGAGTACTCAGGGTCCTGGAGCCATGGTTTTGAGGTGGTGGGGGTGTACACCTGGCCCAGTGGGAACACCTACCAGGGCACCTGGGCGCAGGGCAAGCGCCATGGGATTGGGGTTGAGAACAAGGGCAAGTGGGTGTACAAGGGGGAGTGGACAAGTGGATTTAAGGGACGCTACGGCCTCAGGGAGAGCACCGGCACCAGCGGGAAGTATGAGGGAACCTGGAACAATGGTCTTCAGGATGGATACGGTACGGAGACCTACTCTGATGGAGGTAAGACCCAGACTCAGACTGAGTCATGTTATGGCTGAGTAGTACAATCTGTGTAAGGCATCAACATATGGATGCCTTACACACACACACACACACACACACACACACACAAAATTGAACTGTCACCTGCTTCATTATTCTCCTGTTACTCAGAAACTAAGCTCTCTTTCTCCGTCCATCTGTCATTTAAGTAAGCAGTTCCGCTGCTCGAGCTGCAATGGGAGATACATTTAGAGGCCCAAACTAAGGCCATCCGGACTCTGCATGCAGTCAGAGAGAGAGGAAGAAATATTCCAGATTACCTGTACAGCCATGAATAGGAAATAAGCAGTCAGGGTGAAGTTCCCATAACCAGACAGAGAAACTCATGGTAAACCTGGCTGGGCAACCTGGTCTCAGAGCATTTTGTATCCTTCTGTACGTAAATCCCAGACGTTCCATTTAATATGATATGTTACGTTTCATATGGTATGTATTCATTTGTTTATGTCCATCACCCATTTCATATGCTATGTTACAAATTATAATGCTAAAGTTGTCTCAAAGAACTCAAAATCTTTGAGTTGCTCAACTTTCGCATTATACACCACCTATCCACCGCAACCAACAAACCTACTTTCATTTTTTTTAACCATACCAAGTGTAACATATCATACTAATTTGTTGGTCTCAGTGGAAAAGGAGGGCTCAACAGTTCCCCATTAACATCGACGGGACTGAAGTGGAGGAGTCGAGAGTTTCAAGTTCCTTGGTGTCCACATCACCGACAAACTTTCATGGTTCAAACATACCAAGACAGTCATGAAGAGAACACAACAACACCTTTCCCCCCCAGGAGACTGAAAAGATTTGGCATGGGTACCCATATCCTCAAAAAGTTCTACAGCTGCACCATCGAGAGCATCCTGACCGGTTGCATCACCGCCTGGTATGGCAACTGCTAGGCATTTGACTGTAAGTCGCTACAGAGGGTAGTACGGCCCAGTACATCACTGGGGCCAAGCTTCCTGACATCCAGGACCTATATACTAGGCGGTCAGAGGAAGGCCCAAAAAATTGTCAAAGACTCCAGTCACCCAAGTCACAGACTCTGCTACCATATGGCAAGTGGTACTGGAGTGCCAAGTCTAGGACCAAACTTCTCCTTAACAGCTTCTACCATCAAGTCATAAGACTGCTGAACAATTAATCCTCCCTGACTATTTACATTGACCCCTCCCCCCCCATTTGTTTTTACACGGATGCTACTTGCTGTTTATTATCAATGCATAGTCACTTTACAAATTACCTCGACTAACCTGTACCCCCGCACATTTACTCAGTACTGGTACTCCCTGTATATAGCTTCGTTATTGTTATGTACATTTATTGTGTTACTGTTTGATTGATACATTTTTCTTAACTTTAATTTATTTAGTAAATATTTTATTAACTATATTTATTTAACTGCATTGTTGGTTAAGGGCTCGTAAGTAAACATTTCATGTTAAGGTTGTTATATTTGAGGCATGTGACAAATACAATTTGATTTGATATACGTTTACTATGTTACGGCTAGTCTATGAGACCAGGCTGGGCTGGGAGAGATCTAGTTCTAAGGCCATAAATGATGACAGTGATGAGAGCCTGGAAGTCCTTACTATACCCCAAATACACACATACTCTCTCCTAAGGTGGATTCCAGGTCCATCCAGATATATTCATCAAAACATTTCATATCACAAAACAAAGGTACTAAAACAATCACACAGTTAAAGGACATAACTGTCTATAGAATAGTTTGAATTATTCTGGTGAAACCTCCTGGTGCAACACCATTGTTAAGCTTATATAACTCTCTAGCACCTTACACAATCATGCACCCAACCAGCAGCCCACCCAACACTGGCTGAACGAGGAGAGAGAGCAGGCTAATGGGGACAGAATATGCAGAACAGATATGATACAGTACTATATCCACAATGATAACAGTTACAGTATCCACTCTGAAGAGAGCACTAGGCCTGTGAGGCTTTGTTATAATGAAATGAGTATGAGATGTAATAGAGAGAAATGGATTTGGAGAAGATAAACTGGTAGATAAAGATGTATGAGAATGAGGAATAGTCGATTATTGTCGTATGAGAGACACTCAGATACTTGATATCTACAGTCAGTATTCATTATGTAACACTTCACTGTGTCTATAAATCAGTCAGTGTCTTTAAAAGACACCAGTATGTATACTCCTCGTGTCTGTAAGCTACAGCATGTTTTGCCAAACAACAACATTAATCAGCTGATTACAGCATCCATCATCGTAAATAAGAAATAGTCTTGCATTATACCCCCCGATCTGTGATCACACATGTTGCATAACCTCCTTATCAAACCACAACTGAAAGGAGCAAAAGGATCTATGCTCTGAGCAGTTGTTATTCTGTCTCCCTCGTGCCTCACTGCCTCTTGTCTCTGTACAGTAAGTTGCTGTGGAAACGCACAGACACGCAGCAAGTCAGCGTGTCACAGGGGACTCAGTGTTCCTTGCTCTGATTGGCTGGTTGATTTTGCTAATGGGGTTTACTTATTTGGGCACTAATCTGGCTGCTTAATCACAATCACAGTAGACAGCGACAGAGAGGAGGGAGGAGTCAAAGCTACAGAGAGGTTAAAGTAGCATTGTCTTTCCAATGTCTTACCCCTCAGATGGAGTCAGACATTCTATACTGCCAATGGCCATGGAATAAGGGACCCATCCAAGGTATCTATGGAGAACACTTCAACAGTCTGTGTTAATAATTGTCATGTAGCTAATTTACAAGTGTTTCTGATGGTTGTTGACGCTCCATTGTACACCATCAGTCACATGATAATGATCAAAGTGATTGCTGATTATCACACACTATGTGATTGGGAGTAAAACACACTCACAAAACTGAAAGCTACAGGAAACTGCCCTGACAGTTGTCTATCTGGATATGAGTCAACCTGTTCAACCTTACAGTACGGTTGCATTTACAGTGCCTTGCGAAAGTATTCGGCCCCCTTGAACTGTGCGACCTTTTGCCACATTTCAGGCTTCAAACATAAAGATATAAAACTGTATTTTTTTGTGAAGAATCAACAACAAGTGGGACACAATCATGAAGTGGAACGACATTTATTGGATATTTCAAACTTTTTTAACAAATCAAAAACTGAACAATTGGGCGTGCAAAATTATTCAGCCCCCTTAAGTTAATACTTTATAGCGCCACCTTTTGCTGCAATTACAGCTGTAAGTCGCTTGGGGTATGTCTCTATCAGTTTTGCACATCGAGAGACTGACATTTTTTCCCATTCCTCCTTGCAAAACAGCTCAGTGAGGTTGGATGGAGAGCATTTGTGAACAGCAGTTTTCAGTTCTTTCCACAGATTCTCGATTGGATTCAGGTCTGGACTTTGACTTGGCCATTCTAACACCTGGATATGTTTATTTTTGAACCATTCCATTGTAGATTTTGCTTTATGTTTTGGATCATTGTCTTGTTGGAAGACAAATCTCCGTCCCAGTCTCAGGTCTTTTGCAGACTCCATCAGGTTTTCTTCCAGAATGGTCCTGTATTTGGCTCCATCCATCTTCCCATCAATTTGAACCATCTTCCCTGTCCCTGCTGAAGAAAAGCAGGCCCAAACCATGATGCTGCCACCACCATGTTTGACAGTGGGGATGATGTGTTCAGGGTGATGAGCTGTGTTGCGTTTACGCAAAACATAACGTTTTGCATTGTTGCCAAAAAGTTCAATTTTGGTTTCATCTGACCTTCTTCCACATGTTTGGTGTGTCTCCCAGGTGGCTTGTGGCAAACTTTAAACAACACTTTTTATGGATATCTTTAAGAAATGGCTTTCTTCATGCCACTCTTCCATAAAGGCCAGATTTGTGCAATATAAGACTGATTGTTGTCCTATGGACAGAGTCTCCCACCTCAGCTGTAGATCTCTGCAGTTCATCCAGAGTGATCATGGGCCTTTTGGCTGCATCTCTGATCAGTCTTCTCCTTGTATGAGCTGAAAGTTTAGAGAGACGGCCAGGTCTTGGTAGATTAGCAGTGGTCTGATACTCCTTCCATTTCAATATTATCGCTTGCACAGTGCTCTTTGGGATGTTTAAAGCTTGGGAAATCTTTTTGTATCCAAATCCGGCTTTAAACTTCTTCACAACAGTATCTCGGACCTGCCTGGTGTGTTCCTTGTTCTTCATGATGCTCTCTGCGCTTTTAACGGACCTCTGAGACTATCACAGTGCAGGTGCATTTATACGGAGACTTGATTACACACAGGTGGATTGTATTTATCATCATTAGTCATTTAGGTCAACATTGGATCATTCAGAGATCCTCACTGAACTTCTGGAGAGAGTTTGCTGCACTGAAAGTAAAGGGGCTGAATAATTTTGCACGCCCAATTTTTCAGTTTTTGATTTGTTAAAAAAGTTTGAAATATCCAATAAATGTCGTTCCACTTCATGATTGTGTCCCACTTGTTGTTGATTCTTCACAAAAAAATACAGTTTTATATCTTTATGTTTGAAGCCTGAAATGTGGCAAAAGATCGCAAAGTTCAAGGGGGCCGAATACTTTCGCAAGGCACTGTATAATGTGATCCCTGACCTACATACCAACATGGTTGTTAAGAAGTGGTTTGAACCATGTAGAGATGTGGAGGGGTCTACGGTTTGTAGATCGTCAGCTGCTTTATGTTGTTATATCATCCTGCATGGTGTGTTATCACAGTTATTAAAGAACATATCTTGTTGCTGTTGAACCAGATTATGTTATGAGGCCAAATAAATAGCATGCTCAGTTATTCAAAATTTTGAGCACGATGTAAATCAATTTTGTGATGTACAGGGCAATTTTGGGAGAATTAGCGTTCAAATGATAAATCAATAGTCTGATGTTTCTATGTGTTAATAATCCTTAAATGGAAAAATCTAAGACAGGGGCACACCATCACCTCTCTGTGACAGAAAAAGCTCAAAACCAAATCCCGGATAACATCCGTAGTCGATTTAAGCTTACTGAGAGATTTAGCTTTTAACTGCAGCTCATTTTGAATGTTGATGTTTTTGCAACAGTTTTGCTAGCTGTATTCTGTTCTGGATTGCAGTCTGTCCGTGTCTGTTCTAGCCAGAAACCACTTTATGTCACAAAAACTTTTCCCAACTCTTTCCCTGGCTGCCACTACTCTTGCTCAACTAAAACTGTAATCTGTCTGATCTAAATGTTTTAAGTGACTTCAACAACAAAACGAGGTAAATTGGTCAAACATTTTGTAATTTAGAAATGGATCTATATATAATACAATTAAGTTATCTCTATAAACTTTATATATATATATATATATATATATATATATACACTATATATGCGAAAGTATGTAGACACCCCAACAAATTAGTGGATTCGCTATTTCAGCCACACCCGTTGCTGATAGGTGTTTAAAATCGAGCACACAACCATGCACTCTCCATAGACAAACATAGGCAGTAGAACCATTAAGTGGCATCTTTCCAACAAGTCAGTTCGTCAAATTTTTGCCCCGATCAACTGTAAGTGCTGTAATTGTGAAGAGGAAACATCTAGGAGCCACAACTGCTCAGTGGTAGGCCACATAATCTCACAGAACGGGTCTACCGAGTGCTGAGGCGCATAGCACGTAAAAATTGCCTATCCTCGGTTGCAACACCCACTCCAGAGTTCCAAACTGCCTCTGGAAGCTACGTCAGCACAATAACTTTTTTTCGGGAGCTTCATGAAAATAGTTTCTAGTGGTGTAAAGCTTGCCGCCATTGGATTCCTGAGCAGTGGAAACGCGTTTTCTGGAGTGATAAATCACGCTTCACCACCTGGCAGTCCGACAGACTAATCTGGGTTTAGCGGATGCCAGGACAACTGTAAAGTTTGGTGGAGGAGGAATAATGGTCTGTGGCTGTTTTTCATGGTTAGACCTATGCACCATAGTTCCAGTGAAGGGCAAACTTAACGCTACAGGATTCAATTACATTCTAGATGATTCTGTGCTTCCAATTTTGTGGCAACAGTTTGGGGAAGGCGCTTTCCTGTTTCAGCATGACAATGCCCCCATGCATAAAGCAAGGTCCATACAGAAATGGTTTGTCGAGATCGGTGTGGAAGAACTTGACTGGCCTGCACATAGCCCTGACCTCAACCCTTTCGAACACCTTTGGGATCAATTGGAACGCAGACGGCGAGCCAGGTCTGATCGCCCAACATCAGTGCCTGACCTCACTAATGCTCTTGTGGCTGAATGGAAGCAAGTCCCAGCAGCAATGTTCCAACATCTAGTGGAAAGCCTTCCCAGAAGAGTGGAGGCCATTATAGCAGCAAAGGGGGGACCAACTCCATATTAATGCCCATGATTTTGGAATGAGATGTTCAACAAGCAGGTGTCCACATACTTCTGGTCATATAGTGTACAATTAGGAGAGCCTAAAGATAAATAATCCACGTGTTTAGAGAGAATTTGAAATCAGTTTTTAATAAAGCAGTCAAATTTAAGGTGTGTGTTGCAAGTCAATGGTACCTAAATTAGCATTTTCCAAATCATGTCCAAATCATCTATAAGTAACTTCATTGAGTTAAACAGGCCGTTTTAAGATACATTAGGATGATGAAAAGAGGGACCTTACATAAAAACCCCATAATAGTGGGGATATTAATAGTGAGATGTGTAATGCCATTTTGTTTCAATATTTATACATTTAATTAAAATAATAAAATCATTTTTTTAAATACAAAAAAATATACCTGATTAGATGGGCAAAATGCCCAATTTCTATTTTCCTTCATAGTTTGTTTGCCTAAGCATTACCATCAGCAGATTTGTTATATATATATATATATATATATATATATATATATATATATATATATATATATATATATATATATATATTTCACTTTCTCTGTCTGTCTCTCTCACTCTCTCTCTCACACACAAACATACAAGTCTGAAGTGCAAGTACTGACTTTGTAAAATATGAATAATTCATGAAAGAGACAATCCAAACACACTTTCTGCCATCCTTCTCAATTTCCTCTGTCATGAATTTAACTCACAATGCGGCCTATAATATAAAAATGAGATTCATCATTTGATTACAGATTTAGTAGGCCTAAACTTTGAAAAAGACGCGCCATCTCTGTTGGAGTGAATATACAACAGACAAGTTTAACCTAGAAACAGAAGAACACATAACTATCATGAATTCAGACAGGGGGTTGGTTGGCGCGTGATCTAATCAGAGTTTCTCTGATGTTTCCGCGTCTTTGATCTTTCCACGTTTAACCATTTCCATGCTGTCCCCTGTACTGCTGTTGCAAAACCCATCTCGCAGCCCTTCGGCGGAAAACCTCCACCGGATTCGTTTTAACATCTGAGTTGCATAGTCCATAGAAAACCAATACGCAAATAAACGACAGAGGATTATTGTAGTCAGGCTACATGCATCACATACTAGGCCGAATCTGAACGCCGGCAGCATGTGACACGTTGTGAATTAAAATATATTTTCAGAATCCTAGATGTTTTCATAGCTGTGGGGAAATTGAATAATATGCTTGACTCACTGATTATTAACACGACTGAGAGATGCCTCCACGACGCGGAGTTTTCTACCACAGCCTAATTAACTGATGAAACTAGCGTCGATCTGAATTGAAATAGGCTTTCCGACTTCCTGGTAGAGCTGTAAGGGCACATACAAGCGTGGGAAACTGTTCAGGCAAACCAATGATGAATGTGCATCCATCCACCCCCACAGAGAGAATGCTATCATTTCAGCACCTTGGAGAGCTCCAATGACAATAGGCCTACACTTTGGGTCACGATGCAGCGTATTAAAACATTCCTAAAGTCTATAAGGCTACACAAGGATGACACAACTCAAGTAAGCATATAATATGTTTTGCTTGATGTGGAATGATTCATGGCATGTGTAATGACAGGATTTGTATGTCAATGTCAAAATTAAGCCAGAAGGAAAATGTCACTGACATTTCAGGAGCACTTGATACTTTGAATTCAATTAACACATATTTGTTAAAAGTATATTCAGGTAGACTACTGCATTTTTCTCTGCTAGATGTGGCATTGTATTTATTTTGCCTCATAATTAATGTTCATGTGTGCAAACTTGCATCAGTCATTAGCCTAGCTATGCTTTACTAATGGCTGTAGTGAGATACAAGTAATGGTGAGATGATGATCCCATGGCTATGTCAATGGATTGCCAAAGAATCAGAGTTTACTTTCGCTGCTCTCTCATGGGAGAGAGACGTCCCTTCTCAACTCTTTTAAAGCTTCACCTCCTTCACTGAGAAATGTTCTGCTGCAGCAGGTCGGGGACACACCAGTCTATATTTGTATTGTTAGTCTTTTTTTTGTGTGGGGAGGGGGGGGGGGGGGGGGGGGGGGGGGGGGGGTACACACAAGTCTTTCATTATGATCTGATTCTAGCTAATGTGTCTGCAAACTATAATAACAACTTAATATGCTGTGGTCTGATCCAAAATGGACCTAATCAAACTGTCAAGAGAGGATAAGTCACTTCTCTGTGTATATGGACTCTGTTGAAACCAGACATAACCCAAGTTATTTCAGTCTGGACCTTATTTCATCTGTGTCGCAAAAGCTAACAATTAAAAACAAAAATCAGACAGAAGAAGCACTCATACTTCCTCCCTCCCTCTCTCTCTCTGTCTCTGGAGTGTCTGTGCTGGGATCAATTAAATCAAATCAAATCAAGAGCTGGAAAACAGGAAGTGATCCTAGATAGATAGATGTGCCAGAGCAATGCTGGAAGGCCCTAGCTAATTCTCATTTTCTCTCTCTCTCTCTATTTCTCTATTTCTCTCTCTATCTTTCTCTCTCTTTCTCTCTCTTTCTCTCTCTCTGTCTATGGGAATATCAGTGTAATCCTATCAGTTGAGGCCTGTGTTTGATCCATCATAAGGCACACAGCTGTTGACTGATAGGATCGGGCGGGTGTGCCCAGATGTCGGCCAGCTGTCTCTGTGACGGTCAGACGTATGTGGAACGGGGGGAGGTATGACAATGATTAATACCTCCACATGAGAGATATGTTAGAGCTTGGTCTTAGTCTTGCCCTCTCCCTCTTTCTCTCTTCTCTGTCTACCTATTTCACTCTCCCCCCGCACACACTCAAACGCACAGAAATATTCAATGCCCACCCAGACTGCCAGGCCTGTTTTGAAGAGTAGTAGGTTTCAGTACTGTGGTAGCAGCAGTAGAAGTAGCATCAGTAGCAGCAGTAGAAGTAGCAGCAGTAGAAGTAGCAGCAGTAGAAGTAGCAGCAGCAGCAGTAGCAACAGTAGAAGTAGAAGCAGTAGCAGCAGTTGAAGTAGCAGCAGCAGTAGAAGTAGCAGCAGTAGAAGTAGCAGAAGTAGCAGCAGTAGAAGTAGCAGCAGTAGAAGTAGCAGCAGTAGCAGCAGTAGAAGTAGCAGCAGTAGGAGTAGCAGCAGTATCAGCAGTAGAAGTAGCAGCAGTAGAGGTAGCAGCAGTAGAAGTAGCAGCAGTAGGAGTAGCAGCAGTAGGAGTAGCAGCAGTAGAAGTAGTAGCAGTAGCAGCAGCAGCAGCAGCAGTAGAAGTAGCAGCAGCAGTGTGTTGCTGTGGGGGTGGGGATATCCCACACTCTCTCTGCTGTTGCCTCATTGAGCCATCCAACCTTATGCATTTCCCTGACACGCCAGCCCAAAGATAGCAATGAAGGCAGAGAGGAAAGGGGAGAGTGTATGTGTGTGTGTGTGTGTGTGTGTGCATCCTTATATGGACCTACACAGATGTAGGATCTAAATTTGATCCAGTTTGCTACAGCAGGAAAATAATCATGCAGCAAGAGGAAATATGAATTATTATGAGGATTATAATTCATGGACATTTTTGTAGGGGTTGATACATTTTTTATAAGGGAAAAATCAAGTCCGAAATGTCAATGTGAAAACTACAAACTTTAGAAGCCTTTTAAAACCTCAAATACACTACAAGTTTTCGGTACAGTTCTCCTGCAACAGGGTGATCCAATTAAGATCCTACATCTGTATGTGTGCTGATTCCACACTTAAGCAGCAAATTCTAGAAAGCTTGCTGCGATGAATCACAGAGCAGAAGAGCTGTTACATCAGAGGGTTTGCTCAGTCATTGGCAGCATGGAAAGGACGGAATATAGATAAGATAGATGAATACTTGTACATAGATGGATCCTATAGATCGGGCAATTAGTCCAGCAGTCCTCACAAGGATAGTAAAACACAGAAACATTTTGTCTGTCCCCACAAAGAAAAACGCTATTTTAGGCTTAGTGTTTAGGTTTAGGGTTAGGGTTACAATTAGGGTTAGTGTTACAATTAGGATTAGGGGTTAGGGGTTAGAGTTAAGAGATAGGGTTAGATTTGGGGTTAGGTTTGGGGTTAAGGTTAGGGTTAGGGAAAATATGATTTTGAATGGGAATCAATTATTTGGTCCCCACAAGGATTGTGTCTGTCTGTGTGTGTGTGTGTGTGTGTGTGTGTGTGTGTGTGTGCGTGCGTGCCTGCGTGCGTGCGTGCGTGCGTGTGTGTGTGTGTGTGTGTGTGTGTGTGCGTGCGTGCGTGCGTGCATGTGAGAGAGAGATAGAGAGAGAGATGCAGTGAATTGTCCTAGATTTCAGCACTACAGAGATATCCAACAGATGGACCTATACTGGAATGGGAAATAGAGAAAAAGAGAGTAAAAATCCTGTGACATCTTTAAAATATAAACTACTAAGGCAGTGTACTGAACAAGTATTGGACCTATTCACAGACAAAATAGACTTAGAGTGTAGTTCACAATAGGAAACAATGCTACCTATCCCTATAGATATGTCATGTATTGCATCAGGCTGAAAATCGGGCTGAAAACCTTTGACATAATATAGCACCACTGAATTGAATTATGGAATCCAGTGCCCAGTGGAGCCTCACCTTTGACCCTAGCCAGTCAGGGTCAGTCCTTTGATACGCTGTTCAGGCACCTAATGTCCATTTGCTACCTCTATATAGGAGCACACTGAGACATGATCAATCAGAGAGGTTGGCAGACGACATGATGACCAGCTGCCATACTGGACATTTCAGGGAAAAGAACATGACATTATTTTGTTGGCAATATGACCCCTAAATAACAGTGCTGACAGTTAACGGGATGGATATAGTGATAGATAACGGGATGGACATGTTGATAGATGTTATGAGTGCTCTTCACTTACTATCTCGCCACAGTTTCCCTCATACATATATTGATGACTGGGATACAGCCTGGGATGCAGTATTTTTTCTTGATATCCTTAGTATAGTAGTGTTGGTACTGGCGGTATTAGTAGTGGTAGTAGTAGTAGTATGTTTGGTTGTTGTTATTATGGTAATACTGCATGGTTTAGTCCCTAATTGAAGCACTTGAACTTAGTGTCTCAGGTAAGATGCAGACAATGCTGGAGGGGAAGAGTGTGTGTTCAGGCAGCGAGTATTACTGTAGTAGGCTGTATTGTCATCAGCTGAGTCCCGACACAGACAAAGAGGCATTTACATATGCTAGACTCTGCAGTATGTTCATTAGCGCCCTTAGGCACATATCTCTATCTCTAGTGTTGTTGTTGTATTGTGAAATATAAAAATGAATAATTTATTGATATGCTGTTATATCATATTGGTATGCATTGTGACCTTTGTCTCTCTCTTTGCAGGTACGTACCAGGGCCAGTGGCTGGGGGGGATGCGACAGGGATACGGCCTGCGGCAGAGTGTGCCGTACGGCATGGCAGCCGTCATCCGCTCTCCGCTGCGTACCTCCATAAACTCCTTGCGCTCGGAGCACAGTAACGGGATGGCTCTGCTCCCGGACCGGGCCGGCGTGGCGTGCGTGGGTGGGATGGCCTCTGCTGGCAGTCCGGCCGTGTCGCGGGGGGGCTTCGTGCTCACGGCACCCAGCGAGGCAGAGCTGCTGAAGGGCAAGAAGAAGGGTCTGTTCCGAGGTCGCTCGATCCTCAGTGGACTCAAACTGAGGAAGTCCGAGTCCAGGAGCTCTCTAGCCAGCCAGCGCTCCAAGCAGAGCTCGTTCCGCAGCGAGGCTGGCATGAGCACGGTCAGCTCAGTCAACTCCACCATCAGCCTGGGAGAAGGCGAGGCCGAATTGGCTGCTGCCGAGGATGATGTGGACGCCACGGCAACAGAGACCTACTGCGGTGAGTGGAAGAACGACAAGCGCACAGGCTTTGGCGTGAGCCGGCGCTCGGACGGCCTGCACTATGAGGGGGAGTGGGTGGGAAACAAGCGGCACGGGTACGGCTGCACTACCTTCCCTGACGGGACCAAGGAGGAGGGCAAGTACAAGCAGAATGTCCTGGTGAGCGGCAAGAGAAAGAACCTGATCCCCCTCAGAGCCAGTAAGATCAGAGAGAAGGTGGACCGGGCTGTGGACGCGGCCGAGAAGGCTGCAGACATCGCCAAGCAGAAGGCTGAGATCGCCATGTCCAGGTAAGCCCCAGCAACAGGACCATGTGGCCTTCTTTGTAGGCCTTACTAGGAGTAGGAGTAGGGCCTTATTATAAACTGGGTGGTTCAAGCCCTGAATACTCATTGGCTGATTGTATATCAGATTGTATACCATGGGTATGACAAAACATTTATTTTTACTTCTCTAATTATGTTGGTAACCAGTTTATAATAGCAATAAGGCACCTCAGGGGTTTGTGATATATGGCCAATATACCACGGCTAATGGCTGTATGCAGGCACTCCGTGTTGCATTGTGCTTAAGAACAGCCCTTAGCCGTGGTATATTGGCCATATACCATACCCCTTCGTGCTTTATTGCTTAATGATAGCAGTCTGTGTATAGGAGGCTGGCAGAGGGTCATCTTTGGGTCTGGCTTGATGGATAGAGGGCTTATAGTACCTCCAAATAGCAATTACTAGGGTTTAGTTTGCAGTGGAAAACTGTGACTGTTGGACATAAGCCTTCGGTGTACCAAACTCAAAAATTACTATCACCAAAAGTGACAACGATGACACATCAAAGGATGTGATTGTGACTCGCTCATGATCAGTAGTGTTCGTGTGGGCTATAAGCAAATACAAAATAAAAAATAATATGCCATATACCAACTTTTGTTTCAGTGGGCATTGCGTATATTCACTTTTAATTGCCATTGATGTGTATCAAAGTAGTGTAGTGGAGGTATACTATACACCGTATCAATTATGTAGCACAATAGAGAAATCATGCACAAAGTGGCCTACAACATCGCAAAGCACAAATATATTGACATGCACGCAACATAGCTTAGTTTCACCAGAATATAATCTCAAGAGCAAGCAGCTCTCAACTCATTGTTTGCCTGCAACCTGTAATCAGTAACATAGTAAAAATAAAACCAGGACACTGAAAATAGTATTTAAAAAAAATATATAATCATTCTTATTTTTTTTAACCTTTATTTAACTAGGCAAGTCATTTAAGAACATATTCTTATTTACAATGACGGCCTACCCCGGCCAAACCCAGACGATACCGGGCCAATTGTGCGCCACCCTATGGGACTCCCAATCACAGCCGGATGTGATACAGCCTGGATTCAAACCAGGGACTACAGTGACACCTCTTGCACTGAGCTGCAGTGCCCTAGACCGCTGCGTCACTCAGGAGTATGATCTGTTACGTTTGGTATGGTATATAATATGTATTAATTTGTGGATGTCCCTCATCCATTTCATATGATATGTTACGAATTACAATTTATATGATATGTTACGAATTACAATTTATATGATATGTTACGAATTACAATTTATATGATATGTTACGAATTACAATTTATATGATATGTTACGAATTACAATTTATATGATATGTTACGAATTACAATTTATATGATATGTTACGAATTACAATTTATATGATATGTTACGAATTACAATTTATATGATATGTTACGAATTACAATTCATATGATATGTTATGAATTTCAATTCATACAATATGTTAGGAATTTGCAATGTTACAAATTCCAATTTGTTGGGGCTAACATTAGCTAGATGGCTAGGTGGCTAACATTAGCTAGGCTGGGGTTAAGGTTAAGGGTTAAGGTTTTGGTTAAGGTTAGGGTTAAGGTTAGCTAACATGTAAGTAGCTAAAAAGTAGCTAAAAAGTAGTAAGTAGTTGCAAAGATGCTAATTAGCTAAAATGCTAGAGTTGTCTGTGATGAGTTTCGAACACGCAACCTTTGGGACATTCGCGTGATTGCCTGATATCATGAAGATTTGTATCGGGAGGTCATTTGTTTAGCAAACTCTGCTATCACATGTAGCTTACACTGTAGGCCTACATTGTACAGTAGCATACAGAAACACCATTAGCCAAAAACATAGAGCCACTAGAAAGACAGCAGTCTCACACGGCATGATGTTAAAGGACAAGAAGCTCATTCACTCAGACATAATAAGCCAGTAGGTCCCAATCATAAGAATACAAAAACACAACCATTAGGCTAAGCATTTCTCAATCAAATTGTATAACTATTACTTTTCATCATGTTCACCACACAAAGTAACCAGCGATCAATCTAAAGTTTAAATGCAACAATGTTTCACACACATACTGTAAGTTATTTTCAGAGACAGCTAACAACAGCAAGCGAGCTGCAATAAAAAAACACTGTTCCATTCACCAGACAATGATCATTTGAAACATAACTTCTTGTTGAAAGTTCATCTTGAAAAGGGTGAAGCCAGAGTAACAATTTAGCAACAACATCCTCTTCGATAACACATGCTGCAGCTGCTACACACTTTTAACAAGCTTACAACAAAAGCTAGCTAGGTAAACCGTGGGAAAACTACTGCTCGCTATTTTGCAGTGACCTGTCCGCCTTCAAGAAGCTGGAAGTTTCCATACGTTTTTGTAAGAACCGTCCCACCCAAGTCAAAATGTGATTGGTTGATTCCACTGTTACCCCTAAATTATACCCAAATACAGTTGAATGGCAGATGCCTTCTATCTAGCTTCTGAGGGCCTAGCCAATGGCTGACATAGCTAGCTAGATTTATCTCCCCAGAGACCAACAAAGAAAAATCCTGATAGTTTTTTTGTTTGTTTCAGTGTTAACCCTTTCCTTTCCAAAACCACCTGAAGAGTTTCAGTCAGAATATCCTTGAGAAGGATAATATAATCAGAATACCATTGAAATATTATTGAAAAGATTAAATAGAAATTCAACGTGTGTATATTTTAAGTGTATAAGTGTATATTTAAAAATGACAACAACTATTTTATAAATTCTTAGGTCTTCTCTGAAGGTTTAGAAGGCCCTCACGGTTCCCCACTGTTAGTTTGTGTATCCCCTTCTGGACTGAGGAACTGAAAGAATGCAACATTGACCTACATTAGTTATAAACTAGGGTTGAATTACATAGCTGGTTGCTCTTGGATATCACACATGCATGTGGACCTCTGCATCGCCCATTATACTGAGTTCCTCTTCCTGACCAAACCAGACTGGGGTCTGAATGAGGCTGGTATGGATTGTTTAAACACGTTGCCCGGAACCTTGATGGGTCTATATTGATGGGTGAGCAGTAGAGGCAATCAATGATGTGGGTATACACGGTCATGGTGTCATGGCTATGAACTATTACATCATTATTTGAAAACATGTATGCATTTGTTCATATGTGTGTGTGGGTGTGACGTGTGTGTGTGCGTGCGTGCATGCACATGTGTATGTGTGTCCGTGCATAAGTGCATGTGTGTATGTGTTTTTGTGGTTGACAGAGAGAGATAAAGAGAAAGCCCAATTAGGCCATAAGCTATGATAACAGAATACCTGTGTGATCTGCCTGTTTCTTGACTTTCTTTTGCACTCCTGTGTTGGGCCGTTGAAGCCTTCTCCTGGAGGGAGGTGGGAGAAAGGCATGACGGGAGATAGAGAAAGAAAGAGAGAGAATATCAGAGATACAGAGAGAAAGAGAGAGAGCAGAGGCAGGGAGTGATATCTGCATTGGCGGACAGCCTGAGAGAGACAAGGGAGGCTGAACTGGAGGCTGGCCGCCACACACACACACACACACACACACACACACAATTTGCACATAAATATATGTGCATGCAAACAAATGTTCAAACACCCACGCTTACAACCTTCACACCCAGCACACTCTTCCAAGATCTCCAAAGTCTTAACTATGCATATCGATTCATTATTATATCATAGGATGCAACCCCAAAGGCTATTACTCTAAAAACGATGGACTTAAGTCTTGTTTTACATAGCTATGTTACGTTTTGTGGGCATCTGTACACTTTCATGTGTGTGTCTGTGTCTGTGTTTCTACACATACATACAGTATATGCAAGGGTATGCATTTGCTATATTTGGTTCTAAAACTCAAATCCTATTTAAGCTCATCAAACTCTTCCAGGCACACTGGCTACAGCTAAGTACCTACACAGGGCGACAGGTAGCCTGGCTGTTAAGAGCACTGGGTCAGTTACCGGAAGGTGGTTTGAATCCACAAGACGACTAGGTGACAAATCTGACGATGGGCCCTTGAGAAAGGCACTTAACCCTAATCGCTCCTGTAAGTTTCTCTGGATAAGAGCGTCTGCATATATTTCTTTTTTTAAATATAGTAATAGGGCACACTGGCTACAGCTAACTACCTACACAGGGACACTCATTATAGATGAGGGCATCTACACCTCGATGCAGCAGGATAATACATTTATCTCAACCCATGTCAGCTGATTCAGTGTGGCACGGCTGTAGCACAGAGAGAGGAAAGGATGAGAGCAGGGGTATGGGGGTATCATTTTGTATTCAGGAACAATAGCAGCCACTGCTTGACTTTAAAGCTGTCATAAAATACAGTAAGGAGAATGTGGGTAACATACTTCTGTCTGTGAGGACAGGGCTGCACATTTCCAGGAACACCGTGTGAGAAGAGATTGACCTCAACCGTTCTATGCTAAACATTTGAATTGCCTCTAGAGCAGTTCTCTGATGCAAACAGTACACAGGCTAACCCAGATATTATGAGAGGAAAGGTATTTTCCTTGTAGAACTCCAAGACAAAGGTTACTCTTCGAGGTAAGATACCAAGAAATAATGCATAGTCACAGAACAATATAGGTAAATAACAACAAACACTCACACACACACACAGAGAGAGAGAGAGATAGAGACATACTCACAAACAGAGGCAGAAGGAGACCACAGTAGGACAGAAAGAGACTACAGTAGGACAGAAGGAGACCACAGTAGGACAGAAAGAGACTACAGTAGGACAGAAGGAGACCACAGTATGACAGAAGCAGACCACAGTAGGACAGAAGGAGACCACAGTAGGACAGAAAGAGACCACAGTAGGACAGAAAGAGACTACAGTAGGACAGAAGGAGACCACAGTAGGACAGAAGGAGACCACAGTAGGACAGAAGGAGACCACAGTAGGGCAAAAAGAGACCACAGTAGGACAGAAAGAGACCACAGTAAATCAAATCAAATTGTATTTGTCACATACACATGGTTAGCAGATGTTAATGTGAGTGTAGCAAAAATGCTTGTGCTTCTAGTTCTGACAATGCAGTAATATCCAATGAGTAATCTAACCTAACAATTTCACAACAACTACCTTATACACACAGGTGTAAAGGGATGAATAAGAATATGTACATAAAAAAATATATGAATGAGTGATGGTATAGAACGGCATAGGCAAGATGCAGTAGATGGTATAGTGTACAGTATATACATATGAGATGACTAATGTAGGGTATGTAAACATTATATTAAGTGGATTGTTTAAAGTGACTAGTGATACGGGGCGGCAGCGTAGCCTAGTGGTTAGAGTGTTGGACTAGTAACCGGAAGGTTGTGAGTTCAAACCCCTGAGCTGACAAGGTACAAATCTGTCGTTCTGCCCCTGAACAGGCAGTTAACCCACTGTTCCCAGGCCGTCATTGAAAATAAGAATGTGTTCTTAACTGACTTGCCTGGTTAAATAAAAAATAAATAAATAAATAAATACATTTATTACATACATGTTTCCATTATTAAAGTGGCTGGAGTTGAGTCAGTATGTTGACAGCAGCCTCTCAATGTTAGTGATGGCTGTTTAACAGTCTGAATGCCTTGAGATAGAAGCTGTTTTTCAGACCTCGCCTTCTGGATGATAGCGGGGTGAACAGGCAGTGGCTCGGGTGGTTGTTGTCCTTGATGATCCTTTTGGCCTTCCTGTGACATCGGGTGCTGTAGGTGTCCTGGAGGGCAGGTAGTTTGCCCCTGGTGATGCGTTGTGCAGACCTCACAACCCTCTGGAGAGCCTTGCGGTTGTGGGAGGAGTAGTTGCGCTGCTGCGCCTTCTTCACCACGCTGTCTGTGTGGTTGGACCATTTCAGTTGGTCCATGATGTGTACGCCAAAGAACTTAAAACATTCTACCCTCTCCACTACTGTCCCGTCAATGTGGATAGGGCGGTGCTCCCTCTGCTGTATCCTGAAGTCCACAATCATCTCCTTTGTTTTGTTGACTTTGAGTGTGAGGTTATTTTCCTGACACCACACTCCAAGGGCCCTCACCTCCTCCCTGTAGGCCGTCTCGTCGTTGTTGGTAATCAAGCCTACCACTGTAGTGTCGTCTGCAAACTTGATGATTGAGTTGGAGGCGTGCATGGCCATGCAGTCGTGGGTGAACAGAGAGTACAGGAGAGGGCTGAGAACGCAACCTTGTGGGGACCCAGTGTTGAAGATCAGTGGGGTGGAGATGTTGTTACCTACCCTCACCACCTGGGGGCGGCCCGTCAGGAAGTCCAGGACCCAGTTGCACAGGGTGGGGTCGAGACCCAGGGTCTCGAGCTTGATGATGAGTTTGGAGGGTACTATGGTGTTAAATGCTGCACTGTAGTCGATGAACAGCATTCTCACATAGGTATTCCACTTGTCCAGATGGGTTAGGGCAGTGTGCAGTGTGATTGCGATTGCGTCATCTGTGGACCTATTGGGGCGGTAAGCAAATTGGAGTGGGTCTAGGGTGTCAGGTAGGGTGGAGGTGATATGGTCCTTGACTAGTCTCTCAAAGCACTTCATGATGACGGAATTGAGTGCTATGGGATGGTAGTCATTTAGCTCAGTTACCTTAGCTTTCTTGGGAACAGGAACAATAGTGGCCCTCTTGAAGCATGTGGGGACAGCAGACTGGGATAAGGTTTGATTGAATATGTCCGTAAACACACCAGCCAGCTGGTCTGTGCATGCTCTGAGGACGCGGCTGGGGATGCTGTCTGGGCTGGCAGCCTTGCGAGGGTTGACACGTTTAAATATTTTGCTCACATTGGCTGCAGTGAAGGAGAGCCCACAGGTTTTGGTAGCGGGCCATGTCAGTGGCACTGTATTGTCCTCAAAGTGAGCAAAGAAGTTGTTCTGTCTGGGGGAGCAAGACATCGGGGTCCGTGACGGGGCTGGTTTTCTTTTTGTAGTCCGTGATTGACTGTAGACCCTGCCACATACCTCTCGTTTCTGAGCAGTTGAATTGCGACTCTACTTTGTCTCTATACTGAGGCTTAGCTTGTTTGATTGATTGCGGAGGGAATAGCTACACTGTTTGTATTCGGTCATGTTTCCGGTCACATTGCCCTGATTAAAAGCAGGGGTTCGTGCTTTCAGTTTTGCACAAATGCTGCCATCAATCCACGGTTTCTGTTTTGGGAATGTTTTAATAGACGCTGTGGTTACGACATCGCCGATGCATTTGCTAATAAACCCGCTGACCAAATCAGCGTATTTATCAATGTTGTTGTTCGCCACAATGCGGAACAAATCCCAGTCCACATGATCGAAGCAATCTTGAAGCGTGGAATCCGATTGGTCAGACCAGTAGGACAGAAGGAGACCACAGTAGGACTGAAAGAGACCACAGTAGGACAGAAAGAAGACCACAGTAGGACTGAAAGAGATCACAGTAGGACAGAAAGAAGACCACAGTAGGACAGAAGGAGACCACAGTAGGACTGAAAGAGACCACAGTAGGACAGAAAGAAGACCACAGTAGGACAGAAGGAGACCACAGTAGGACAGAAAGAGACCACAGTAGGCCAGAAAGAGACCACAGTAGGACAGAAGGAGACCACAGTAGGACTGAAAGAGACCACAGTAGGACAGAAAGAGACCACAGTAGGACTGAAAGAGACCACAGTAGGACTGAAAGAGACCACAGTAGGACAGAAAGAGACCACAGTAGGACAGAAAGAGACCACAGTAGGACAGAAAGAGACCACAGTAGGACAGAAGGAGACCACAGTAGGACTGAAATAGACCACAGTAGGACAGAAAGGGACCACAGTAGGACAGAAAGAGACCACAGTAGGACAGAAGGAGACCACAGTAGGACTGAAAGAGACCACAGTAGGACAGAAAGAGACCACAGTAGGACAGAAAGAGACCACAGTAGGACAGAAGGAGACCACAGTAGGACTGAAAGAGACCACAGTAGGACAGAAAGAGACCACAGTAGGACAGAAAGAGACCACAGTAGGACAGAAGGAGACCACAGTAGGACTGAAAGAGACCACAGTAGGACAGAAAGAGACCACAGTAGGACAGAAAGAGACCACAGTAGGACAGAAAGAAGACCACAGTAGGACAGAAGGAGACCACAGTAGGACTGAAAGAGACCACAGTAGGACAGAAAGAAGACCACAGTAGGACAGAAGGAGACCACATTAGGACTGAAAGAGACCACAGTAGGACAGAAAGAGACCACAGTAGGACAGAAGGAGACCACAGTAGGACTGAAAGAGATCACAGTAGGACAGAAAGAAGGCCACAGTAGGACAGAAGGAGACCACAGTAGGACTGAAAGAGACCACAGTAGGACAGAAAGAAGACCACAGTAGGACAGAAGGAGACCACAGTAGGACTGAAAGAGACCACAGTAGGACAGAAAGAGACCACAGTAGGACAGAATGAGACCACAGTAGGACTGAAAGAGACCACAGTAGGACTGAAAGAGACCACAGTAGGACTGAAAGAGACCACAGTAGGACAGAAAGAGACCACAGTAGGACAGAAAGAGACCACAGTAGGACAGAAAGAGACCACAGTAGGACAGAAGGAGACCACAGTAGGACTGAAAGAGACCACAGTAGGACAGAAAGAGACCACAGTAGGACAGAAAGAGACCACAGTAGGACAGAAAGAGACCACAGTAGGACAGAAGGAGACCACAGTAGGACTGAAAGAGACCACAGTAGGACAGAAAGAGACCACAGTAGGACAGAAAGAGACCACAGTAGGACAGAAAGAAGACCACAGTAGGACAGAAGGAGACCACAGTAGGACTGAAAGAGACCACAGTAGGACAGAAAGAAGACCACAGTAGGACAGAAGGAGACCACATTAGGACTGAAAGAGACCACAGTAGGACAGAAAGAGACCACAGTAGGACAGAAGGAGACCACAGTAGGACTGAAAGAGATCACAGTAGGACAGAAAGAAGACCACAGTAGGACAGAAGGAGACCACAGTAGGACTGAAAGAGACCACAGTAGGACAGAAAGAAGACCACAGTAGGACAGAAGGAGACCACAGTAGGACTGAAAGAGACCACAGTAGGACAGAAAGAGACCACAGTAGGACAGAATGAGACCACAGTAGGACTGAAAGAGACCACAGTAGGACTGAAAGAGACCACAGTAGGACTGAAAGAGACCACAGTAGGACAGAAAGAGACCACAGTAGGACAGAAAGAGACCACAGTAGGACAGAAAGAGACCACAGTAGGACAGAAGGAGACCACAGTAGGACTGAAAGAGACCACAGTAGGACAGAAAGAGACCACAGTAGGACAGAAAGAGACCACAGTAGGGCAGAAAGAGACCACAGTAGGACAGAAAGAGACCACAGTAGGACAGAAAGAGACCACAGTAGGACAGAAAGAGACCACAGTAGGACAGAAGGAGACCACAGTAGGACTGAAAGAGACCACAGTAGGACAGAAAGAGACCACAGTAGGACTGAAAGAGACCACAGTAGGACAGAAAGAGACCACAGTAGGACAGAAAGAGACCACAGTAGGACAGAAAGAGACCACAGTAGGACAGAAAGAGACCACAGTAGGACAGAAGGAGACCACAGTAGGACTGAAAGAGACCACAGTAGGACAGAACGAGACCACAGTAGGACAGAAAGAGACTACAGTAGGACAGAAAGAGACCACAGTAGGACAGAAGGAGACCACAGTAGGACAGAAAGAGACCACAGTAGGACAGAAAGAGACCACAGTAGGACAGAAAGAGATGTTCATGAGAAGTTAATAGGGTAAATGTGTTTTATCAGAGTCCCTGCGTCATGTGCTGCTGATGAGACATTGATACCAGAAACAAGCATGAATTGTCTCCGGCTCTGTTCAACTCCATCTTGATGCAACTTATTAAAAAGAGGCTCCTTATGTGTGTCATCCTGAGGATTAGTGAGACTCTCTTTGTGTCCCAAATGGCACCCTATTCCCCAGACGGCTCAGGTCATGCCTTAGTCAGACCATTCTAGGTTACTTAAGATTTTATAAGCATGGCCCCTTTCCCATTAACATAAGATTAGCTAGCAGCTTCTCAAGACAAATATATTCTGTGTGAATTCATGTGTTAGATAGATAACGGTGTGAGAGGAAGTTAATTCTCTAAATGTCTGCTAGAGTGGAGGTGGGGAGGAGGGCGTTTGTCTTTACTTGTGTGTTACAAGGTGAGTGCAGGTTGTGTGAGAAAACATGTCTGTGTTTGCATGAGAAAGATGGTTCAAGAGGTCGAGACATTGTGCATTGTGAGAGTCAGAGAGCGGTGAAATAACTTCTGTTCATGTGTGCACGTGCGCACGCATGAAAGTAAGAAGGTGTATTAGGAGAGATGAGGGGTGCAGGCAAAAAGTCCTGTGTGTGTCTGATGTCATAGAATGATTAGTGTCTCTGTGAAATCAGAAGTGGTGTTCTTACTGCTGTGGCTTGGTGTGATATAAATAGACAGAGAATCAAATCCATATCTGCCTTACATGCCAGCACATGTGCTAGCGTGTGTGTGTGTGTGTGTGTGTGTGTGTGTGTGTGTGTGTGTGTGTGTGTGTGTGTGTGTGTGTGTGTGTGTGTGTGTGTGTGTGTGTGTGTGTGTGTGTGTGTGTGTGTGTGTGTGTGTGTGTGTGTGTGTGTGTGTGTGTGTGTGTGTGTGTGTGAGTGTGTGTGTGTGTGTCAGTGAGTGGTGGGGTGATCACTGCATTCTTTCTAAATGATGAAGCTGTAAAGTAACTCATGCAGTGCTCTGGGGCACAGTAACACTGAATGGAAGATTCCTATCCCCTCCCTCTCTCTCACTATGTTTCTCACTCCCTTGCTCCTGCAGTTGCTAGGACAACGGTCCAGGAGAGGGCTGGTCCCCGGTAGAGCAGGATGAGGAGCTCTATCCCCCTCTCAGCTCACCTCAGCTTACCCCCTCACCACACCCCTCTCTAACACCCACTAATGTGTCCCTACCAAACACACCAGGCCAGCCAACACTGTCCACACACGGCTATCTAAAATGAACAAACAGAAACTTTTACAGACTATTACTCACACACTACTACGGACGGACGGACGGACGGACGGATGGACGGACGGACGGACACACACACACACACACACACACACACACACATATACACACACACACACACACACAGTGCTGTGAGCTCTAGTGCCAGGGTGAAGAGAGACAGAAGCAAAAAGAAACACAGGCAAAAAAAATCAATAACCATCGACATGCAATACTGCACCAAGATAGTTCCTGCACAAACAAGGAGGAGAGAGGGAAATAGAAAAGGAAAGAGACAAAATAGAGGGTTCAGAGAGAGAGACTAGAAAGAATGGTAAAGGCAAAAGGATTGGGAAAGCACCGTATGTTCTCCTCTAGACGTGGGTTTATGTCATACGAGCTAAAACGGAATTATCCATTTGAAGGGATTGCACATTATCATCAGGCCTCTATTATTTTTATGAGACCACAGTAGTGTGACACAGAAACAGATGTCAGTATGGGGCTATCTGTCACATACCAGAAGGGTATACTACGATGGAAGCTACAGATGTAGGATCTCAATTTGAGCCAGTTTGATACAGAAGGGAAATAATCCTGCAGCCACAGGAAATGTGAATTATTAAGTGATTATAATTCATCTTTTCAATTCAGCAGGCTATAGTGTGAAATAGGCTTTTAGAAGTGAGGTATTTATTTTATTACTTATTGTTAAGGTCATCTTTGGTGTGCTTATCATTGCACAAGTACATTTTTCCCACTCCTTTCAGCAAAATAATTGTATTGTCATACAAAGGTTTTACTGTATGAAGTTTCAAGTGCATTCTGTCATTACTAAATGTGTAATGTGATAGGTATTTCAACATTACTATTTTTTAACACACAAAAAAAACTTTTAATTTAAAAAATATTTAATCAGTCATCTTCCTCGAATGAAGTGGATGATGACGCAATCTTTGCGAGAGGGAGAGAATTTGATTTCATTGGTCCTCAACTCGAGGCTCAGATACTCAGACACCTGCACCAGAGCAGGTTAGTTCTGAAGGATTCATTGCCATAGAAATGTACCTGGCTAAAAGGTGAGATACTTTCGTGGTACCGGTTATCCCGAGTTGAACTCAGATTTGACCAAAGTTACCTCGGTAACTCCTAAAACTTGATTCGTAGTATCGTGCTCTGGGTTCAAATAATATTTAGGTTTTTTCAGTTACTTTTAAAGACAAGTAGTTGAATATTGGAATTTATTTGAAAATACACTTGGAAAGTATTTGAAAATACTGAAATACACAGACTCAAATACACTCCCATCCATTTAACCCAGGCATTTTAAAATAGTATTTTAAATAAGTATTTGAAAATATGTTAAAATAGTAGGCTATTTATAGGAAATTATTTGAAAATACTCCAGCATTGGAATTGGGCAGCCCTGACTTAGAGGGTCTGACCTCACAGGAGAAATGGGAATTGGCTGTCTATTATATTATACATTCCAATGCACGTACAGTACACTCACAAAGTCAGTCATGCAACATGCTCCCTGCAGTTGCATTCTTTAATGAATTATTATTTACTCACCACCAGGACAGCCCATGCACGAGGGAAGGCAGAGGCGGCCATGGGAGCAGCCCAGAAGGCCCAGGAAGAGTGTCGCCTCGCCAGGGTCACGGCCAAAGAGTTCTCCCCCTCCTTCCAGCACCGCAAAAACGGTGAGTGTGCCACCATCCCCATAACAACCATCAATACACCAGAAGCACCAATTTTGTCACACACAGTCTTTTTATAACCACAAATGTCAATACACTAATGCCCTGAGTCTATTTGGCACTCACAGTGTCACTTTATTTTATCAACTTGAAACGCTGAGAGAAAATACATACTGCATCATATATGAATAAACATACAGTATGTCTCCTGAACATGTAAATAATGGCAAGAGAGAGAAGAGAATGGCCAAGTCAATCAGGTGTCAGTGGCAGGCATGTGGGTGCTCTACTGTATGTGCTCGTGCCCCATGGGACCGGTTACCCACAGTGCAGTGCAAGTCATGAGTGATGGAGGCAGCAACAGGAAGCTGGAGGGAGGTCAACAATGAACTTTCCAACAAGCCCACGCAAGGCAGGCTGACTGACACACACTCTTAAACACACACACACTTCCTGACATATACTCTCCCTTGCTTGTTTGTTTGTTCCACGTACCTGACAATACCTTGATGGCTGTTTTGAATGTCATGACATTATAAAGACTCACAGTTACAGATTCCCTAGGAGGCTGAGTTTATCCTCAGAGCAACAACAACAGCATTTGTCTTAACTGAAACGGGTCATTTCACCAAGCTCTTATGTGCCAACAAAACCCTTTGCACACAATATCTGTGCACTTGCACATGATAAATTAGCACATTGAGCACTGTTGAGGCTCAGAGGGAGAGTGATCGTGTTGTGCTGTGCCTTGCCGTGCTGTGCTGCCTGTTGAGCAGAGTAAAGATTGTGTGAGTGCTGTGACTGGCTGGGTGCAGACGTCTGGGAGACAGCGAGGTAAGGTAGGCAATGCAGAGAGAGAAAGGAGTGTCTGGCGTAACTGAGTAGAATGCTTAACCAGCCCCCCCTCTCTCTCTGGTGCTGCTGACTGAAAAACCTTGAAAAGAGGCAGAGTCTAGTCTAAAGACAGGACAGGAGTGGTCAGGAATAGTCTGTCTGTCTAAGAGGTATTCTATTCTATTGTGTTGTGTGCATGATTGCATAATATAATGGGCACATCAACTACACGCATCTCAGGAAAGGAAATTAGGTCATTTTAAGGGCAATGGTTCCTTCCAAATGCACGTCCCTTTGATTTCCTTTACATAATACTGACATCATCTGGTTTACGTTAGCAGTACAGCTGTTCATGTCATTCATGGGGTAAATTGGCCATGGCCATATCACAGAGATTGGACTTGAAGTCCAAACATGAATATAAAACAAAGAGAACTCTAAATCATTCACTTTGAAATGGGACCATCCCAACCTAATAACTCTAAATCATTTACTTTGAAATGGGACCATCCCAACCTAATAACTCTAAATCATTCACTTTGAAATGGGACCATCCCAACCTAATAACTCTAAATCATTCACTTTGAAATGGGACCATCCCAACCTAATAACTCTAAATCATTTACTTTGAAATGGGACCATCCCAACCTAATAACTCTAAATCATTCACTTTGAAATGGGACCATCCCAACCTAATAACTCTAAATCATTCACTTTGAAAAGGTACCATCCCAACCTAATAACTCTAAATCATTCACTTTGAAATGGGACTATCCCAACCTAATAACTCTAAATAATTTACTTTGAAATGGGACCATCCCAACCTAATAACTCTAAATCATTTACTTTGAAATGGGACCATCCCAACCTAATAACTCTAAATCATTTACTTTGAAATGGCACCATCCCAACGTAATAACTCCAAATCATTCACTTTGAAAAGGTACCATCCCAACCTAATAACTATAAATCATTCCCTTTGAAATGGGACCATCCCAACGTAATAACTCTAAATCATTCACTTTGAAAAGGGACTATCCCAACCTAATAACTCTTAAATCATTTACTTTGAAATGGGACCATCCCAACGTAATAACTCTAAATCATTCACTTTGAAATGGGACCATCCCAACATAATAACTCTAAATCATTCACATTGAAAAGGTACTATCCCAATGTAACTCTAAATCATTCACTTTGAAAAGAGACCATCCCAACGTAATAACTATAAATCATTCACTTTGAAATGGGACCATCCCAACGTAATAACTCTCAATCATTCACTTTGAAATGGGACCATCCCAACGTAATAACTCTAAATCATTCACTTTGAAATGGGACCATCCCAACATAATAACTCTAAATCATTCACTTTGAAAAGGTACCATCCCAACGTAATAACTCTAAATCATTTACTTTGAAATGGGACCATCCCAACATAATAACTCTAAATCATTCACTTTGAAAAGGTACCATCCCAACGTAATAACTATAAATCATTTACTTTGAAATGGGACCATCCCAACATAATAACTCTAAATCATTCACTTTGAAAAGGTACCATCCCAACGTAATAACTCTAAATCATTTACTTTGAAATGGGACCATCCCAACGTAATAACTATAAATCATTCACTTTGAAATGGGACCATCCCAACGTAATAACTCTAAATCATTTACTTTGAAAAGGTACTATCCCAATGTAACTCTAAATCATTCACTTTGAAATGGGACCATCCCAACGTAATAACTATAAATCATTCACTTTGAAATGGGACCATCCCAACGTAATAACTCTAAATCATTCACTTTGAAATGGGACCATCCCAACATAATAACTCTAAATCATTCACTTTGAAAAGGTACTATCCCAATGTAACTCTAAATCATTCACTTTGAAATGGGACCATCCCAACGTAATAACTATAAATCATTCACTTTGAAAAGGAACCATCCCAACGTAATAACTCTAAATCATTCACTTTGAAAAGGAACCATCCCAACCTAATAACTCTCAATCATTTACTTTGAAATGGGACCATCCCAACGTAATAACTATAAATCATTCACTTTGAAATGGGACCATCCCAACCTAATAACTCTCAATCATTTACTTTGAAATGGGACCATCCCAACCTAATAACTCTCAATCATTTACTTTGAAATGGGACCATCCCAATGTAATAACTATAAATCATTTACTTTGAAATGGGACCACCCCAACGTAATAACTCTCAATCATTCCCTTTGAAATGGGACCATCCCAATGTAATAACTCTAAATCATTCACTTTGAAATGGGACTATTCCAACATTGTGTGTCATGCTGTCCTGACTCTCTGTCTCTCTGTTGTGTCTCTGTCTGTGTTTCTCTCTGTCTGTCTCTCTTTCTGTCTGTCTCTCTCGTGTCTCTGTCTGTGTCTCTGTCTGTGTCTCTCTCTCTCTGTCTGTGTCTCTCTCTCTCTCGTGTCCCTGTCTGTGTCTCTCTCTCTGTGTCTCTGTCTGTGTGTCTCTCTCTCTCTCTCTGTGTCTCTGTCTGTGTCTCTCTCTCTGTGTCTCTGTCTGTGTGTCTCTCTCTCTGTGTCTCTGTCTGTGTCTCTCTCTCTGTGTCTCTGTTGGTCAGGAGTAGAGGTCCAAAGGCCAAAACATCAGAACTCCAGTGAGAACGACATTGAGGTGGTCTCCAGTGGCACAGGGCCAGACAGTCCTGAACTCTACATGAAGGGCACTACACCCCCAAACTTGACCCCTGACCTTAGCCCTGGGGCCAGCCACCCCTCCTCGCCCCCCTGCAGCCCTGCCACCACCAAGCCACACTGCACCAAGAACGCTCGCTTCCTGCGGCAGAGTGCTGTGGACGATGCTGGGGGTGGTGGCGGTGGGGGAGGGGGCAGTAGTGGGCAGGAGATCCAGGTGCTGATGGAGGGGCGAGGAGGGGGGGAGTACCTTAGGGCCAACAGCTGGAGTGAGGACAAGGACAAGCACTCTTATAAAGGGGGCAGCAGGGGGGGCAGCTGGGGCAGAAATCGCTCTACCACCCCCTCTGTCCAAGAGGAAGCCAGGGGCAGCGGGCGCACAAATGGCCACGGCCACAAGCACGCCTCCTCCAATCACAAGTCTCGAGAGCATGGTTCGTCCAATCACAAGGCCTCCAGGGACCGGTGGTCGGACTGCCCATCAGCATCGTGGAGGTCCCAGCGGACGCACAGCGGTGACACACGACTGCTGGAGCAGGATGAGGAGAAGCTGAGCAACTACGAGATGGAGATGAGGCCACTGCAGCCAATGGACTCCAACTCCCAGAAGCCCTATGGGCTGGGAGAGGAGGGCCATGGTCACGGGGGCGAAGCCCACTCCCACACGCTGCAGAGACAGCGGCCTAGTAAGAGCCGGGAGGCCAGGGAGGGCAGAGACATGGAGGCGGCACGGCCTTCAGGGGCGCGGGAGGGTAAAGAGGGCAAGGAGGGACCGGCCCCAGACTCAATGCAAAAGATGGACAGTCTGCGCAAGGAGGACAAGCTGGAGGCTAGGCCTCTGCGCAGGGATCTCACCCTCTCCCCCCCACAGAAATCCTCACCCATTGCACTAGAACACGACGATGACAAGAAACTGACCCAGCTCAAAGCAAACTCGGTAAGGAGTCCTCCTCTCAACCACACATTCATAGTCACATTTAGTCATGTAATTTATTATTGTGTGCACACATGCAGAAAATACACATGCATGGGTAATCACTCTTATGTGTAAGGTAGCAAGTGGGAGCATCCCAGGCCCTGGTGTAGTCTCCTGATAGGCAGGTGCTCTACAAAACACAGACACCTTGGTTGGGCTTCTAACCTCCCACAGTCCCCTCCACCGCACCACAGCCTCAGCTAGCTATCTCCCACTGTACTCCCAGCACCTTAGTAACAGCAGATTGGCAAAGTAGCTCCTTCCACAAAGCAGCCCCGCATTGGCTGCCCCACGCTCTGTTGCTAGGGAACAGGTTATGCCTTGCTTCAGCGGTAGCCAATAAGTGGGCGTGTGATGGTGACTGGAGGAGGGGGGGGGGGTGTTTGCAACCGCAGTGAGGCAAGTAATGCAGCGAACTTGTGTAAGACATGAGACACAGACGTAGATTCTGCAAGTGATCACATTGTAAAACACTCTTGGACAAAGATCCCACTATGATATATTTTAACACTATGATATATTTTATTCTAAATATTTTAGATATCATACTATGGACTCAATTGCTTTGATAATTACATCGGTCATTTGTGATGCTTTCTACCTTGTACAATAGATCCAGTCCTGCACATTTTCCATGACAGTGTTACAGTACATCAGTTAGATTTCACTAACAGTCTGCTGTTTAGACATGCTGGCTCTCAATGACACAGAGACTCACTTGAAAATATTGTATCTCTCAAATGAACCTAATTATACAGAGTAAATACCAAAATAAAAGAAAGTACACATTAGCTGTGTATTTGCTTGTGTGTTAAGGCAGAGCTGTGTGTGTGTGTGTGTGTGTGTGTGTGTGTGTGTGTGTGTGTGTGTGTGTGTGTGTGTGTGTGTGTGTGTGTGTGTGTGTGTGTGTGTGTGTGTGTGTGTGTGTGTGTGTGTGTGTGTGTGTGTGTGTGTGTGTGTGTTTACGTTAGTGAAAGTCTGAATGAACATGTTCTATTCTCTCCCTCCCTCCTCCACAGAGCTCCAGCTCAATTCTGGTCGTCATGGTGATTTTGCTCAACATTGGAGTCGCAATTTTGTTTATCCACTTTTTTATTTAAACATGTATTGCCTATTGATTCCTTTTATGATTATACATTATTATGAGTATTATCAGGACTATCAGTAACCAGACCTTGACCATTTGACACTTCTGTAAAGAATATAGTAAGAGGATAAACAATATGGGGATAAAGATGGTTCCCAATGCCCAGATTTCAGATAAGCAGTTATCTGCAAAACATCTGCAAAACATTTTGGATTTCTCTCCCTGAAATGACCTGTTTTTCTTCTTAAATCATAGTTTAAAAACGTATAATTAAAATGATTAATTTGCTCACATATGACATGTTAATATATATTATTTTGTATTCCTTAATTGCCTTTTCTCTCTGTTGATATTGCTGATGTTCTTTTGATTGAGTTTGTTTCTGGTGGTAGACTCAGATGAGTGGTGGCACTGCCTGTATGATGGTGTAGTGGGTCAAATGAGGCAGAAGATAATGTATCTACTCTGGTTGTGACTGTGTCCACCTGACCTGGGTTCAAATACGATTTAATAATATTTTTAAATACTGTATCTGTGCTTGATTGAGCTTACCTGTTGCAGTGGAAATAATAGAAAAGTCCCAAAAGTGCAAAACCATGCCTACCTGACAGTCGAGGCAGGCCCAAGCAAATGATGAAAGTATTTGAAAGATTTCAAGTAGTATTTGAACACAGGTGTTGTCCACCCAGTAATACAAGGTTCAAAGGGATGGGAAACGGCCCCCTGTCCCCTGTCCTACCCAGTGCCCTCCGAACCCACCCCATCCTCTACCCCTGCACATATCACCCTTCTGGCACGTTGTTCCCCTTCACGATTATAAGTTCAGCCTCTCACCACCCATCTTTCCCCTTCCCGGTAGTCCACTCATGACATCACACCATATCTTGTTACCCTCTTTTCCTTGTTTCATGTAACTCTCCTTTCATTTTATACCCCACCGTGCTCCCCAAATCCTAACAACCAACCATTTCCACCAAGACTTCATTTTGTTTCTTTCTTTCATGAAAATATGATTAAATAAAAATAGGGCTGCAAAACTTTTGCAAGTACAGAATCTGGTCAGCAACAGGACATGTTTACAATCTGAAAAACCAGGATGACCAATACAAATTTGCCTCTAACAACTATAACACCATACCTATCTATGTTAGTAAACCGTTTGTAAATTTAGCAACTTGGGTTACCAAGATTGAAACATGCACGAGGATCTACTCTTTATCAACTCTAATCCGTCCGCAACCGGAGTAGGAATAGTTCTGTCTGAAAGGACTTCATCCAGGTCTCTAATGTAAAAGATTCTCTCTATAGTTGACAACAAAAGTCTCTAATGTAAAATATTCTCTCTATAGTTGACAACAAAAGTCTCTAATGTAAAAGATTCTCTCTGTAGTCTACAACAAAAGTCTCTAATGTAAAAGATTCTCTCTGTAGTCTACAACAAAAGTCTCTAATGTAAAAGATTCTCTCTGTAGTCTACAAAAGGAAACAACAAAAGGAAATCATGATCGAAAGGAAAGAACTCTCAAACACACACACACTGTACAATTCCATGTACACAACAGTTACAATACTCATGTACACAACAGGTACAATACTCATGTACACAACAGGTACAATACTCATGTACACAACAGGTACAATACTCATGCACGTCTGTCCAGTGGAGTTATTATACGCTAGATTTGTATAAAATATTGACATTCCAACCAACTTCATCAGTACCTCTCTGGTCTTTAATATACAGGTTGAACTTCATATGAGGACTATAGAGCATGACATTCTGTCAGTTGTCATCTAACTGCCCCTTTGGCCCCAACAGAGTCTCTCTCTCTTTCTCTTTCTCATTACAGTATAATGACTAAAGGTTTCTACCCAAACCTCACCCCACACACCTGGTCTGGAGCCACTGGCTCGCCGTACAGTAAGAGACGGGTGTGCCCAAGTACAAGTTCAGAGACTGTTACATTTCAAACTGCTGCTTTCAAAACAACGATTTCCCAAGACAGAAAAAAATCATCAAAATTTTTAGCTATTTGCAAGATGTCTGAAAAAACGCCAACTGCCTTGTTTTATAAAGTAAGAAAAAAAATATATTCTAAAATGCATGGTCAAGTATGTTTTAGATTTGTATACATTTTTTTTAAAGAAAAAAACGAAAGAAAATAAAAACATTTTAAAATGTCATCCCAATGAGGAAAGGTTGTCTTTTACTGGCTTTGACAATTTCCTCTTAGTTGTGAGCAAGCAGAAGCTTTCCAGGTGTTGTCCAGTACTGTTCTGAGAAGCAGAATCTTCCATAGGATAGCCTGGGCTGGAGCTATAGTACGGTACAGTAAAGGAATCAGACAGTCTACTGCATCCCACTGCTTCTCCATGACCAAGCCCACATCTCAGATGGAACTAAACAACAGAGGGAAAAAAACAGACAAACTAAGAGAGAAATGTTTTGTGTATCTTTTTATAGCTGGCTAACTAACTCAAAGACTCTGAGACATTTATAGCATGTCTGTAATGGGCTAGTACTCCCTCCTGATTGTCCTGGTCCTCCAGTCAGTAATCATTCACAATCTACAGTATGTGTGCTCTCTTCTCTTCCTCCCATACCTCTCCGTTTCTCTATCCAGCAAAGTCAAACAGAGCTGCCGATGTGAAGGAAGAAAGCTGGGGCCAAATGCTTGGAGTTATATTTTTCAAGAACGTTTGCGCCAGTGGAGGCTGCTGAGGGGAGGACGGCTCATAATAATGGCTGTATCGGAGTAAATGGAGTTGCAACAAACACATGGAAACCATGTGTTTGATGTATTTTATGCCATTCCACTAATTCCGCTCCAGTCATTACCACGAGCCCATCCTCCCCAATTAAGGTGCCACCAACCTCCTGTGGTTTGCTCCCCCAGTCTTGACTTACTGAGGTACTGTTGGAAACTGGACTGATACTGTAAGATGGTTAAGGCATATTATGGGAAATGGTTCACTGATTCAAAGAACAACTATGAATATTGGTCCAGCGGGTCTTGATGCTGAGAGGTGCAGAGGTGATCTATCTGTTCCTGTGGTTTTTCTACCATTCCGACTGGAAGTACCCATCACCTTGAGAGCCCATCGCATGCCCAAGCATGCCCAGTTCTTTTTCTCTCTCCTCTCCTCTTTAATTTATTAACTTTTTGGGGGTCTGTTTGTTTTTGAGTTATGTGGAGAAAATAATGAAAGTGTTTGAAAGAAAACTCATTGTTTGTGGTTATTGAATCCTTGTCTTCTCCCTCTTTCTTCAAGTCTTATTTTGCTCAGATCTTCTCCAACTTTGATATTGTATTATTCACTCAATTCTTTCCATATACAGAAACAGTACTGATGATATCAGCTATAAAATGCATTTTGTGTGTGTGTTTTCCAGGGTGTGTGTTTGCGCATGCGCAATGCATGTGTATGCAGGTTTACACAGCATATTGTTAAACTGTTAAGGTATACAACATGTTAGATACCAAAGTATGATAAAGATGCAGAGGGAGTAAACCAAACTGCTACTTCAAACTGCACCATTGGAGGGGGGTCACCATGGCCACCATGATTTAGTATTCCTCTCTTTCACGTGAGGGGTGTGGTCAGACATATGGGGGTGGGGCTAGTTTCCTGGGACCCATCTGGGACCCATCTGGAACCCATCTTCTCAATAAAAGAGAGAGTGATAAAAAAGGGAAAAGGCAGAGGAAAATGCTGTATCAAACTCAACACACTTTAATTTCCCTTTAATCAGTCTTGCCTCTATGCCATTTCAATGTGAACTATTCCTCTATACTCTCCCTTCTCTAGCCTTCTTTCTGTACTATGCTGCTGGATTACAATAATGCAGAGAAGAATAGCTGATGAAGCACAGACAACAATTCCCCTTGAATAGAATTTAAATGGTGCATTCCACCTTGGTTTATACTGGCTACCTGTCAATAACATTACACTGTGTGTGTGTGTCCGTGCCTGCTCGTGTGTGTGTGTGTGTGTGTGTGTCCTATACTGTATGTTGCTACATCAGACAGCAAGACCACACAATGAAGATCAACAGGCTGCAGCTTACATAAAAATAATACTGTATCTTGTTATCTTACTATACTGGTAAATCATAGCACAGTTTGTATTGCTAGTAGTGTCGTACCCCTGTTGCAGGTTAGTGTTTTCGGTCATGAATCTTGTTCTGGAGGCAGCTCTGCAGAGTGGTTATTAGCCTGGAACAGCCACAAAGTCATAAAATATGATTTTAAACCTAACCCTAACCTTAACCACACTGCTAACCTTAATGCCTAACCTTAAATGAAGACCAAAAATATATATTTTTTGTTTTCATAAATGTTTACAATATAGCCAATTTTGACTTTGCAGCTGGTCTATCTAAGGGGAAATCGCTCAGTTCTGCCTCCAGGACATGACTCTTGACAATAAATGTCAACCTGCACTGCTGTCAACTCCCAGTAAGCCCTTTCTCTGTTGCTCTGTTGCCAGACTCTGGAACCACTGTCTTGTTCTCATTGCAGCTCTCTGTATGTCTTGTTGTGTCTCTGATTGCCTCCCTGTCTGCTTGCTGTCTGAAGGGAAGCTAAGCCAATTTCACCAGAGATTACTGTAATAAAATCACTGTGTGGAGTTTAGCCGTGTCCCACCACTAGAAGAGGATTATGGGTCATTCCTCTAAATCTATTGGAGGAGGTAGAGAGGGGTTAGAGAGAGAGGTAACAGTCTGTCAAATATCTATCCAGCTAACAGCTGGGTGTATGATCACAACTACGCCCATAAAACACACACACAAATGGCTACAAAATGTGATTATTTGCCTTAACTGTGTAAGCATAATGTTATCATGAATCACTAATACTGGGCCTGAACAATCTTAGCGGGACAACATTGAAAAGGGCTGATAATGAGTGATGGTGAATATCATCTAGTCGGTCTGTAATCTGGAAAAAACCCATCCAATATGGTGTTATCAAAGAGGAGAAGTGTAAATGATGAAACACCAACAAGATCAATATCTGATATTATACAACTAATTGATGGAGGCAAACTCCATGGGTGTGAGTCTCACTTCTCACACACACAGGACTCACGAGACCACTGACTGCATGTGCCTTGACATGTCAGTGGCACTGAGCCCAAAAAAGTGTATTTTTATTTATAATATCAGTCTTGTTTACAGGATTTAAAATAAATAAGGGAGTGAGTGAAAAAAAGATTGGGAAAACATCTGCAGCATCCCAGTAACTTCATCCATCTCTCCATCTATTATTCATAATTGCTCTCTTCATCCCTCCCTCATTCTTTTCAGGGCTGATTTGATTGAACCTTTATTTAACTAGGCAAGCCAGTTAAGAACAAATGATTATTTACATGGACTGCCTACCCCAGCCAAACCCTAACCCTGATGACGCTGGACCAATTGTGTGCGCCCTGTGGGACTCCCAATCAAGGCCAGTTGTGATACAGCCTGGAATCGAACCAGGGTCTGTAATGACGCCTCTAGCACTGAGATGCAGTGCCTTGGACCGCTGCACCACTCGTAAAACACATTTTTCACTGGCAATTGATGAGACTATAGCTGACTAAAGAAAAAAATATAACTAAATGAAAATTATTTTTAATTTCAATTAAATAAAAAGAGGTGAGACAAAATTATCTCTGCGACTAAATCTGACTACTAAGTGAACTGGACAAGCATTTTTGGAGAGATTGAGAGCTTTTCAGTGACAAGCACAATTAATATTAGCAGCACAGATGCGTAGCGCAGTTCTGTTCAGCAGTAGGAAGAATGCACCACACACAGTCTACATCAGCTGGTGAGCTGTGGGGGAGTAAGCTATGTGTGGGCAGACAGGCAGACAGGCTCCGCTCCAGCTCTACGTCTGATTATACACATTGCACAGGCGACTCTCTTGCTTCCCCGTAGCTAACCAGTCACCACCAACCTTCTAGTTTGCTACCCTTGCCTGGTTAAGACTCTCAAGGTGCTATACGAAATGAAAAACAATAGCAGCATTGAGTTGAATAGTAGAACACCAGTCTAGCTATGTTTCTCCCTTGAGTATAGAAAAAATAGGCTGTGTTTGAATTTGTAGTCTCGCTCAACCCTCCCATGTTCCCCACTGCATTTCATAGCCAGGTTCTGTAGCCAAGTCTCCCTGTTCTCCTCAGAGAAAACGGCTTGATTCTAGCTCTTAACTTTAAAAACAACCTGGGGCGCTTTCAGCAAGCATCGTTTTGGAACATTCAGATAGAGATATGCTATGTAGAACAAACATGCCTCTGACATGTTGAATAAGGAATAACGTTGGCTCTATTCATGGAATTTCTATCTGCAACGGTCAAGGACATTTTCCAGCTGAACGTCGTTCCATGTCAATTCAGCAAGCCATGACACTCATATTGTTCCGAAATCGTTTCTGTAGTTAGAAACAGATAAGATTAGCATTCCTGCAACATATTTTGTTGAAATATAGGTTGATCTCCAAGAATCTAAGCTAATTGATTGCACCCAAATTGGACATATGAATTGATCGGATTCATAGAATATTGAAAAAAGTCAGCTTGATTAACAATTAACTTACTTTCTCAGAGATCAAATTACATTTCAACAAAAATGCTAAATCTGTTTCTAACTACAGAAACAATTTCAGTGCATCTGAGTAGCCTATATGCAAACATTTGTTGGCATAGAAGGAAAGGATAATGGATAGCAAACAATTTGACTAAATTCCTCTTGCCACTACACTATATATGACTGTGTAAATAACTTTATTTGGAATGAATGTGGACCCAGTGAGTCAGACTTGAGCAGTTGGACCAGGACTCGAACATGAGCACAGTGGACTTATGGCTCGATTCGGACTCAAGTTTTAATGAATCGACAACATCACAACAGTCATAGCTCCTGTTCAAAGTCATTCCCCCATTCTACTTTTGGACATCAATGTGGCTGCGGCGTCTGTGGAACTTTGATAACAATGATGCGACCGAGTGACATTGTCAATACTTTGCGGCACCATCTGGTGATTGAGCTACGCTCTCTCTCTGCAATTGTGAGTCTGTTTGTATGTAATGTACAATATCTATGTTGGCTGAATTAGGAATTTACATGGCCAGATAATTCTTATACAGTGTATGTTTGTCATATCTCTGCTGTTGGGAAAATAGGATGGTATGCAGAAAAATATGTTTGTGCACATGGAAGCCAGTCATTTATGTTTATTTTAGTGTAATGAGGCAATGCAAATGTGATGTGACTAAAATGAAAGGGTATTTAGTTGACTAAAATGGCCCACTTTTCATCATTTTGACAAAATCATTACTCAAAGGACACAAATGTGACTAAGACAATAATTTTGTCAAAATCTTAAAGAGTGACAAAATGAACACTGAATAAAATAGGTCACTCTGAGATAGTTACATGTAACTAGGTTGTGTTTCATTTGGAGGCACTGATTTCCTCCCTGGCTCTGGCGCTTGTCTGGCCAGAGGTGTCATGCCCATAGGGGGCACAGGGCACGTGCCCCTTCAGATTTGTCCATTTTGTTATGGTTTCTGTGTAATACTAGTAGCAACTTTATGAAGTTCGCTTTAGCTAGCCCAGATAGGTTCCTAACCTCAACTACAGTAGCTACCAAGAAGCCATTTCAGGCTATCAATGAAGTTAGAGTAGCTAACTTGTCTAACTATTTTAGCTAGCATGCCTGCTGGTGACATTGATAAACTTTAGAAAAGCAAGAATTACTAAATGCACTGATTAAGACTCACATTCCTTTCAATCATTTACCCAGATTTTAACAGATATGCATATTTAGCTTATTTAAACAAAATAAAACAGTCAGGAGGATATAGACAGCTCAAGTGGTATGCTTAGATATGCATAAAAATTTGAGAATGCTAAATTCTCTAACTTCGGGACAGGCGACAGAGACCCCCTCCTAGCCTAGTCGCGATCCAGGCTTCCCTAAAACATGAAGCCTGGGGAGGTTCCTTGGCAGAAATCAGCTAACAAGGGATTGGAAACTGTGCAAATCAGTGAAACCTCACAACACTTCTGTCACGTTGGTATGAAGGGTCGGGAGACAGGCGCAGGAATGCATAATAGTTTTTTTATTTCATTTTTTATTTCTTACCCAAATAAAGGCGCGGGGACGAAGACCTAACAAACACTATACAAAACACAGGGTTGAAACCCAAACAAAAGAGCGAGGAGTACCTCAAATAAATCACACAAGCGCACAATGATTAACACACGGGACGAGACCAGTATCGACCAGTACCATCATCTGCGCAATTCACAATGGCACGAAAGCCAAAACACACAGCACAGGTACACACACAAACCAACGGACATTGTAACAACAATCAACAGGACACTGTAAACCGAGGGGACACGTATACAATTACTAATCACTGGGAATTGGGGCCAGGTGTGCATAATGAAAGTTCCGGAGGGATCAGTGACAAATTCAAACCAATCAAATGCCTTGCTTGGGCGGAACTCCAAAGGTGCTCACTAGATTAATGCCATAGGAGCAACAGTGTGTGAGGACTAAAAAGGACAATGAAACAAGCACTGGTGACAAAACATTTTGGAATGTTTGCAGCACGCTGGTTTTCACATCAGTTCTCTGTTATCTAAATGGTCTACAATGCTGGCCATATCAATATTTTACATTTTGACGTTTCTGGCATGATCCAAAAAACATTCCTTAGCCCAGGACACTTCAACTGGTGACTATCCAGAAAAAAAAGACAAAGGAGCACTCTGTTTCTGCGTAAATCTGATAGATTTATTGACGGAACAAACAAATAACAGTTTCTGAAGTGATATTTGGCTCTAAAGGCTAGCATGAGGGACAAGAACTAGCCAGCCACACCGAGGTTCATTTGAGACTAGCTAGCCAACCTTGCTTCACTGATACCTGACCTATTGGGTGAGCAGACTTTTAATCCAGCCCAGCAATAGCACACTTGATTATCTACTCATTAGGTTTGATAAGTTGAGTTAGGTGTGTTATTGCTGGGCTGAAACAGAACCCTGCATACCCAGCAGACCTCCAGTAGGGTTGGCCTGCTCCAATTGTAATAGGTTTATACAGTATATTGTGTGTGATGTTTAACTGTATTTCTTTATACAACATTTGCTAAAATAGGTAGGCTTACATATATAACCCATGGCATATAGGATATACCCTTAGTCTCTTGGGTCATTCATTGGGACCTCTCTCTTCATCTGCAATCAGGCTTTCACAGGATTCCATATCTAAGGACAGAAAACATCACAAAGAAACAGGCTTCATTTGACTAAAATTAGACATTGTTGAATATTATGTTGCTCTTATCTCTCTGTCCTCAAACTTTTTCCCTCTAGGTACTGGAACTGGAGAATGTTTTCATAATGACCACAAAATGGCCTGCCCTATCCAGTAACCTACACTCTCCCTTTACTGACAGCTGGAGCTGTAATGTCAACCTCTTTCATGGATGTTATTTACAAATGCATTTAGAGACTGTTTTTACAATGATCACATCAAGATAGCCAGCTACAGTAATAAGAAGTTAAGTAGCTCATTACATTTAATTCACTTAGCTAAACAGTGTGTAAATCAGTGTGTAAATCTAGCTAGCAGATCAGTTGAGTTAGCCTACAAAATGGCCTACTGTAGCCAGCTAGCTAATAATACATTGGTTTTTTTACATAAGAAACATGTATTTACTTACGTGAATAGGTTCTCCCACTGCTTTAGTGTTTTGGGGTCATTACGAAATGAAATAATGGACAATGTTTCCGATTTTTCGGATGGTAGCAAAGCACAGCCAGCAACCACGTAGACAAATTGAGACAAGGCAAAAAGTGTGTTTGTCACAGAGAGAATTTTTTTATAAATTGCAGACTGTGGGACACACTTGATAACTAGCTTGCACTTGAAACTAGCATGTGCAACAACTCTCTACAACATTTGTTTCACCTTTATTTAACTAGGCAAGTCAGTTAAGAATAAATTCTTATTTTCAATGATGGCCTAGGAACAGTGGGTTAACTGCCTTGTTCAGGGGTAGAATAACAGATTTGCACCTTGTCAGCTCAGGGTTTTGAACTTGCAACCTTTCAGTTACTAGTCCAACACTCTAACCACTAGGCTATGCTGACAGCTATGCTGACAGTCCAAAATGTGACGGAAAACAGTGATGCATATAACACACAGCACCCAGAGCTATAATACTGATTGAACAATGAGCCAGATGTTTCACTGGGTGTATAAATCTGTAGCATCCAGTTGGCATTTCCACTCACCACCAAATATGGTATGATGATGAGAGGAAGCCCAGTGGCCAGCAGTGGGTGAAGATGGAGCAAGATGGATTTTGGCCGACATCCTGGGAATTTGATCTCAATTCAGTTTTCTGTTCCCAAAACTAAAATCTGTTATGTTGCTAAACAACCAACCCCTCCATATATTCAGGCAAAGCTTTGGCACAAATCAGCAGTACCCAGTTTTTCATAAATTATCTATCTGGATTTTGCCTATCGGATAGTATTAAATGCATAGAAATAGAATGAATAGAACGGATTAATTTCTGACTTGAATGGGGACTCCCATTCTATTTCTATTTATTTAATCCTATCCAATAGGCTAAATCCAGATAGATAACTTTGAAAAACTGGGCCCAGGGTAGAGCAGTGTATTCCATAAATCCCACCCATAGTCTCAATAGCCAATAACAGACTCATTGTCAGCCAGATAATTTTTTCCACTTTTTACTTTTTGTGCGCTCTGGTTGGCTGCAGTCAAATTTATTTACACAGAATTTTTTTTCAGGGAGGAGGGAGAGCATGATGCTTCTTCATTGGCTCCTATGAGTGAATTTAGATGTCCAGTGTAATGTAAGTGGTAACAATGAATTGAAATCCACTTAATTGTTTTGTGGCGTATCCATTTATTTTCTTTTGTCTGTTTCATAGGCCTACTATAGTCATGGCACATGGGCTATTTATGGTGCTTTGATATACGACCTAACAGCAGCAAGTGTTGACTAGTTTTTAAAATGTGTTGAATTGAATGAATAAAGTCAATCTCCTATCCCTTTGCTACAGGGGTCGATTTGGGCCCTATTTTCATCACTATTTATATAAATAATATGTTTCTGTTAAAACCTGTAACATTCATCTCTACGTGGATGATACAGTTATTCACTCCTGTGCCCCGTCAGAACAGCAGGCCATTTATGACCTTCAGCATGGTTTACTGCTGATCCTAAACTAGTGCTAAATGCTAATGAAACTAAGCCAACCCTGTCTGTTTTGCCCAATAGTTGGGCACACGTCGGTTCTGTTGCTAAACAACCATCCCTTCTCATAACATTGACCCTGGGGACCTGCATATTTGCACATTGAAGGGAGCCAATTATAAGTACTTGGGTATTTGGATTGATGATAAACTCTCTTTTAAAACAAACATTGAAAAACATACAAAAAACATTCAAAAAGTTTATAGAAATAAATCCTGCCTCACTTTTGAAAATAGAAGGAAGATTGTTCAAGAAACACTTCTCCCAGTACTTAATATGGTGATATAATGAACAAAAATACTATTTAAACGCAACATGTAAAGTGTTGGTCCCATGTTTCTTGAGTTGAAATAAAAGATCCCAGAAATGTTCTATATGCACAAAAAACGTTGATCTTTGCCAAGATATCCATCCACCTGACAGGTGTGGCATATCAAGAAGCTGATTAAACAGCATGATCATTACACAGGTGCACCTTGTGCTGGGGACAATAAAAGGCCACTCTAAAATGTACTGTTTTGTCACGCAGCACAATGCCACAGATTCCACAGATTCCACAGATATGCGTGAGTGTGCAATTGGCATGCTGACTGCAGGAATGTCCACCAGAGATGTTTCTAGATAATTGAATGTTAATTTCTATATTATAAGCTGCCTCCAACATCGTTTTAGAAAATTTGGCAGTACGACCAACAGGCCTCACAACCGCAGACCGTGTGTAACCACGCCAGCCCAGGACCTCCACATTCGGCTTCTTCCCCTGCGAGATGGTCTGAGACCAGCCACCCGGACAGCTGATGAAACTGTGGAATTACACAACTGAAGAATTTCTGCACAAACTGTCAGAAACCATCTCAGGGAAGCTCATCTGCATGCTTGTCATCCTCACCAGGGTCTTGACCTGACAGCAGTTTGCCATTCATCACCTCATGCTTTAGTATGATAATGCACAGCCCCATGTCGCAAGGATCTGTACAAAATTCCTGGGAGTTGAAATGAAAATGTCCCAGCTCTTCCATGGCCTGCATAATCACCAGACATATCACCGATTGAGCATGTTTGGGATGCTCTGGATCGATGTGTAAGTCAGCGTGTTCCAGTTCCCGCCAATACCCAGCAACTGTCGCACTGCCTAAGGCAAATGGTGGCCACATCAGATACTGACTAGTTTTATGATCCACGCCTGTAACTTTTTTTTAAAGGTATCTGTGACCAACAGATGCATATCTCTATTCCCAGTCATGTGAAATCCATAGATTAGGGTCTAATTTATTTATTTCAATTGACTGATTTCCTTATATAAACTGTAACTCAATAAAATCCTTGAAATTGTTGCATGTTGCTTTGGCTCATGGAATAGCCTTCAGGTCACTTTAAAATTAGACTCGCTGGTCTCCATTGGAAAGTTTATATCGAGTTTAATTGAGGTGATATGTGAGAGTTGTTTGTTTTGATTCATATTTTTGAATTTATTGTATTGAGATTATTTATTGTATGTTCATAGGGCTTACTTGCAAATGAGACCCTGGTCTCAATGGTGACCCACCCTGTATTAAAAAAGTAAACAAATAAAATACAAAAAATCATACATCATAGTTATACAGTGGGGCAAAAAAGTATTTAGTCAGCCACCAATTGTGCAAGTTCTCCCACTTAAAAAGATGAGAGAGGCCTGTAATTTTCATCATAGGTAAACTTCAACTATGACAGACAAAATGAGAAAAAAAATACATTTATTTGCAAATTATGGTGGAAAATAAGTATTTGGTCAATAACAAAAGTTTATCTCAATACTTTGTTATATACCCTTTGTTGGCAATGACAGAGGTCAAACGTTGTCTGTAAGTCTTCATAAGGTTTTCACACACTGTTGCTGGTATTTTGGCCCATTCCTCCATGCAGATCTCCTCTAGAGCAGTGATGTTTCGGGGCTGTTGCCGGGCAACACGGACTTTCAACTCCCTCCAAAGATTTTCTATGGGGTTGAGATCTGGAGACTGGCTAGGCCACTCCAGGACCTTGAAATGCTTCTTACGAAGCCACTCCTTCGTTGCCCGGGCGCGAAGTGTTTGGAATCATTGTCATGCTGAAAGACCCAGCCACGTTTCATCTTCAATGCCCTTGCTGATGGAAGGAGGTTTTCACTCAAAATCTCACGATACATGGCCACATTCATTATTTCCTTTACACCGGTCAGTCGTCCTGGTCCCTTTGCAGAAAAACAGGCCCAAAGCATGATGTTTCCACCCCCATGCTTCACAGTAGGTATGGTGTTCTTTGGATGCAACTCAGCATTCTTTGTCCTCCAAACACGACGAGTTGAATTTTTACCAAAAAGTTCTATTTTGGTTTCATCTAACCATATGACATTCTCACAATCTTCTTCTGGATCATCCAAATGCTCTCTAGCAAACTTCAGACGGGCCTGGACATGTACTGGCTTAAGCAGGGGGACACGTCTGGCACTGCAGGATTTGAGTCCCTGGCGGCGTAGTGTGTTACTGATGGTAGGCTTTGTTACTTTGGTCCCAGGTCTCTGCAGGTCATTCACTAGGTCCCCCCGTGTGGCTCTGGGATTTTTGCTCACCGTTCTTGTGATCATTTTGACCCCACGGGGTGAGATCTTGCGTGGAGCCCCAGATCGAGGGAGATTATCAGCGGTCTTGTATGTCTTCCATTTCCTAATAATTGCTCCCACAGTTGATTTCTTCAAACCAAGCTGCTTACCTATTTCAGATTCAGTCTTCCCAGTCAGGTGCAGGTCTACAATTTTGTTTCTGGTGTCCTTTGACAGCTCTTTGGTCTTGGCCATAGTGGAGTTTGGCGTGTGACTGTTTGAGGTTGTGGACAGGTGTCTTTTATACTGATAACAAGTTCAAACAGGTGCCATTAATACAGGTAATGAGTGGAGGACAGAGGAGCCTCATAAAGAAGAAGTTACAGGTCTATGAGAGACAGAAATCTTCATTTGCAAATTAATTAATAAAAAATCCTACAATGCGATTTTCTGGATTTATTTTCCTCATTTTGTCTGTCATAGTTGAAGTGTAGCTATGATGAAAATTCACACCCTGACCAAACAAAACATAGAACATACAACGCAAACTATGGTCAGGGTGTGACAGATGCAGACCTTTGGAACATCTACATTTTAAAAAGTCTAATACATCCATGTAATATAGCCGACACCTTCACAATAAATTAATTAATTATTTTAGACAGGTCTAAAGAAACATGATATGAAGAAAATGTAGTATATTATGTAGTATAGCATACTCTGAGTTGTCCTTATGTTAGGTCCTGATCTGGCTATGCCAAATGGCTGTGGGCTACACTATTTCATTTAGCAGACGAGATTTGCTTAAAACTCCATGACATTATTTTATATTATTTTATAATATGAAGAATACAATTGAACAAAGCTGAATAAAATCGAAAATATATTTTCTCCAAATGATTTGAGGGAGTGCACACATGCAGCTATTCTGTGTTGAGCGGTTAACAAAGAAATAGGTGCTCCTATATTCTTAATTTATGGAAATTATTATTTTATTTATTTATTTTTGTTGTTATATTTCAGCACCTTTTTCTCCCCAATGTTGATCTTGTCTCATTGCTGCAACTCTCCATCAGGGTTGGAGGCAAAGGTTGTGTCATGCATCCTCCAAAACATAACCTGACAAACCGCGCGTCTTAACACTCGCCCATTTAACCCGGAAGTCAGCCGCACCAATGTGTCAGAGGAAACAACTTCAACTGACAACCGAGGTCAGCTTTGAGGTCGCCTGGCCCACCACAAGGAGTCACTAGAGCGCGATGAGCCAAGTAAAGCCCCCTCAGCAAAACCCTTCCCTAACCTGGACGACGCTGGGGTAATTGTGCGCCACCCTATGGGACTCCATATCACGGGCCGGTTGTGATACAACCTGAGTCTGTAGTGACACCTCTAGCACTGCGATGTAGTGCCTTAGACCGCTGCACCAATCGGAATGCCCCTAAGTTATTAATGTAACTTTAGTTGTTCTACAAATGTTGGGCTATATGTTTTGATTTTTAATACATTGTAAGGCTGTACAACTCTAATGATGATTTGAAAAAAGTTGCTTGAAAGGCATGTGCTCTGCTTCGTTTTTTTTGGCGCTGGCTGTACACACTTCATCAGTCTCTCATTCACAATTTGACAAGCACTTGATAATGCCTCGAATTTCCCGGCGGCATTCCCTTTGTGTGGCCGTAATGCCTCCTAAAACAATCCATGCCTTTTGCGGCCAGTGGCCATTGTGACCTTGGGTTAAATATAATGATTATAATTCCCTTCTCCCTGAATGCTGTGTGCTCCGAAGCACCTCTCACTCACATGGCTCTCCATCACATGATCAGGTCTTTTTCACAGGCTACAAGGGAAGAGAGCAACATCAGGAATGCAACTGTGCACATCTTGAATATTGGAAGTACTTACTTTTCATCAGCCAACAAGATGAGTAGGTCTAATGAACAACAAAAGCCCTAGCTTATGTCAATCTACTATCCCCAATAGAACAAAAGTTTACCTATTCTATACTACTTTTTACACCTTTTCGTGATGTCCAATTGATAGTTACAGTCTTGTCCCATTGCTGCAACTCCAGTACAGACTCGGGAGAGGAGAAGGTCAAGAGCCATGTGTCCTCCGAAACACGACCCTGCCAAGTCGCACTGCTTCTTGACACACTGCTTGCTTAACCCGGAAGCCAGCCGCACCAATGTCAGCATGCATGTGACCGGCCCGCCACAGGAGTCAATAGAGCGCGATGGGGCAAGGACATCCCAGCCGGTCAAACCCTCCCCTAACCCAGACGACGCCGCCTCATGGATCTCCCAGTCGCGGCCAGCTGCAACACAGCCAAGGAATCGAACCGTGGCTAACCGCTAGCATTGCAACTGGGAAGACTGGGAAAATATGTTTTGAAGGTCAACCAACTCAGAATGTTTTTTTTCTCTGATGACAAAATTTGCCAACGAAGGACTGCCGCACACAACAAGTTGAGTCCAAAAATGTCTTATATGCTGCTGCATAAATGATGTAATATGCCAGGGAGATATGGTATGTTATGCCAGCCATATCAGCTATGTTTTATAAAAAGGCAGTAAATGAGGCTGAATGAATTGTTTCGCCGCCAGACAAGACCCCGCTGATAGCCTGGTGTAGCGTGGTAAGGATTCACTCCATTGTGCTGGAAAGAAAGCTCTGCTGTTGGGACAGCTTTATGTAGGCGCTAACAGTTTGTGGGCACAGCTTGTCGTCGTTATAATGTATTGTTTAGTGCATATACATTGTTTAATGTATATGCAATTAATGTATTGTTTAGTGTTATGTTGTGTTGTGGCTTTGCTGGCATGCATCAAAACAAAAACAAAAAATTGCGTTTTCCCCACCAAGATTAACATGCTAAAATTGCCACTGGCTCAGGTGCATTCTGTTTCCATTGATCATCCTTGAAATGTTTCTACAACTTGAGCTGAGTCCACCTGTGGTAAATTCAAGTGATTGGACATGATTTGTTTGGAAAGGCACACACATGTCTATATAAGGTCCCACAAGTGTCAGTGCATGTCAGAGCAAAAACCAAGCAATGAAGTTGAAGTAATTATCCGTAGAGCTCTGAGACAGAATTGACACAATCCTGGCACAGATCTGGGGAAGGGTACCAAAAAATGGCTGCAGCATTGAAGGTCCCCAAGAACACAGTGGCCTCCATCATTCTTAAATGGAAGAAGTTTGGAACCACCAAGACTCTTCCTAGAGCTGGCCGCCCGGCCAAACTGAGCAATCAGGGGAGAAGGGCCTTGGTCAGGGAGGTCAAATGGCCACTCTGACAGAGCTCCAGAGGTCCTCTGGGAGATGGGAGAACCTTCCCGAAGGACAACCATCTCTGCAGCAATCCACCAATCAGGCCTTTATAGTAGAGTGTCCAGACGGAAGCCACTCAAAGACACGTTGCATAACTCTCAATATCATAATGCTTAAATTAACATGCACAGACTTAAGACCCTCTTGCGCACACACGCACATGCACAAACACACACACACCACTTTGGAGTAACCGCCGTAGATGATGACCTCGGAGCCATCAGGGGCAGAGGTAATCTGGCAGGCAGAGTGAGGGGATAGGGGGGTACCAGAGGGGAAGAGGCGACTAAAGGTGAAGGAGTCCAGACTGAAGCTGTGCACGTCGTTGTAGTAGATAAAACCCATGCAGGAAAATAAATTGACTAACAGAAGTGTAATCTAGTAATCTAGAGTTCATACCCTCAGATTATCATACATTTTCCATATTTCAATAACAGCGGCAGGCCGAAAGCTTCTAAAAAATATTGTGAAATTATATTTTAGCCTCAGCAATAAACTCTCCAGAACTATTTTCTCTCCTCTTATTTCCTACAATTACAATTAGTCCTCCTACCACCTGTAATTACCTGAAACAATTGCTCCTCCCATCATCTCTCCTTACCTGGCACTTTTGTGGAAACCTCCAAACACCAGCAGCTGTCTCTTACTCAGGACCATACGATGGCCACTCCTACCAGAGGGAGCACCTGGAACCCTTGGTTACAGACACACACTGACACAGACAAGGTTCACCTACTGTAGTAGCACCTCAAACACAAACCCAGTCTACTACTACAGTAACAGCATGGCACGCAAAGACACCTGGCCACTCCCTTGATCTGTTCCCAGGTGTTTGTGGAAAGATGATGCCCCCAGAGGTCTCTGAACTGCTCCACTTCAGGGGAAGCAACCCCCCCCCCCCCCCCCCCCCCAATCACCGACAGCTACCCCTTTCCTGGGGAACTACCACAGCCTCCAGGAGGGGGAGGGAGAAATAAAGAGAGTTAGAGGGCGGGATAGTGATCAGATCGATACCATCTACCCTGGCTATCTCTCAAATCTCTTCATAGTTGTATCAGAGCATAGTCTGCCCCTTGGTGTCCAAATGGGAGAATGACAGAACAATGGGCAGGCTGCCAACAGAGACCCGCAGTGAGAGGAATCCTTGTTGTGGACTGGAATCACCAGTTCAAAGTTCATACCATTCGCAACCAAAGCTCACGCTGATGTTGGCTTCGTTCTGTAGTTATTATCTGAACCATTCTGACATCAGACCGTCGTCCTCACGTCCTCAGAACAGGAGGTTATATTGTCATCAAGGGCTTATATAGGAAGGGAGAGGAGGGCGTGTTAAAAAAGTTTTATAGCCCATGTCCCTTCACAGGGGCTGGCCACTGATTGAGCAGAGCCCTATCTTATGAAAACCCAAATCTCACATTTTAGAAGCTAAAATCAAATTTCATCCCATCACAAATAATTTCATATTCAAACATTTAAATTGAACAAAAATTCCATGTGAATCCGATAACTCTGATGTGTAGACTTTCCACTGTAGAGTCATCTTTATGTATTCTTATCATTGATGACAATGTCTCAGATGACAACCGAACTGACATCATATTCATTAAGTACCACCGCATATGTTCAGTTGATCGGATAACCAGAATATAGTTCATTTCCCCCCACCTTCTGATGTTCCCGGGGGGGGGGGGGGGGGCTTAGAAAGGCATTCTACTCCAAAATGCATGAAAATGTAATTAAGTGGACACAATCTGAAATATAACTAATTCGTGCCACTGCACTGTAGGGAAAGAGGAGCAAGCTCACGACCATGCTCACTCGGTTTCCTACAAGTATACATTGTAACTTGTCACTCTAATTTTAAAGGGATATTGCGAGATTTCATTGTAACTTGTCACTCTAATTTTAAAGGGATAGTGCGAGATTTTGGCAATTAATTAATTTTGGCCTGACCTGTGGGCGAAAACAGCTCATTGATGAGAGAGGTCGAAAATGGCAAGAATTGCGCAAGCTAACAGGCGGGTCGCAAACAGACCAATAAGGGTGCACTACAACAGTAGTGTACAGAACGGCATCTCAGAACGCACAACTCGTCCATCCTTGTCAAGCATGGGTTACTGCAGCAGAAGACCACACCTGGTTCCACTCCTTCCAGCTAAAAACAGAAGAAGCGGCTCCAGTGGGCACACGATCACCAACATTGGACAATTGAGGAGTGGAAAAATGTTGCCTAATCCGACGAATCCCGGTTGCTGTTGAGTCATTCTGAAGGCAGAGTCAGGATTTGGCGTAAGCAGCATGAGTCCATGGCCCCATCCTGCCTGGTGTCAACGGTACAGGCTGGTGAAGGTGGTTTAATGATGTGGGGAATGTTTTCATAGCACACATTAGGTCCCTTGATACTAATTGAGCAACGTTTGAACGCCACACCTTGTAGAATCCATGCCATGAAGAATTCAGGTTATTCTGGAGGCAAAGGGGGGTCCGACCTGGTACTAGATGGGTGTACCTTATAAACTGGCACCTGAGTATATATTCAGTCAATAAAAACAAGATCCATTTGAGAACCCTTCATTGAAACCATAATGAGCTGTGTTAAATGCTTGGGTCTGGCAGGGTCTACAGAGGCGCTTTGCAGTGGCAAAAGATGTGATGTGAGATTGCTGCTGCTTGTTTCATTCCAATAACGTTTCTTTGCAATGAGCATATGATTTGTCAAGAAGCTAGTTATACTGTGATAGGAGAGCTTAAAAGTGATAGGGGACATATTTAGCATAATCCTGGTGTGCAGGTCAGGCAGCCTACATTTCTGCGCACTCATGCGTTCACACATCAGTGACAAGACAGAGAAACTAGACATGTGCTCCAAACGAAAGACAATGAAGAAATGTAAATACAACTGGTAATTAAATAAATTATTATCACAAGTATTGCGCCGTTCGTGAGCTCCCCAAACAAGGTCCACTAAGAGAATGAGAATGGTATGCAGTATTAATACATTTAATGAACAGAAATGACCTTAACCAAACATTCTAGAAACGGCAATGATTAACGGTAGCCTACATATACTACTGGTGAAACTTTTGCTATATAGTGGGGAATGCATAAACACTGGCAAGCAATTAAAACCATGAAAACTATGAATGCACAGTTGGTGCGCATGGAGAGAGACGTGCCTAAGAGCTTTGTCGCCACAAAGTACTTGAAAAGAATTGCACCTCTTGAAATTTTCCGGATTGACTGACCTTCATGTCTTAAAGTATTATGGACTGTTGTTTCTCTTTGCTTATTTGAGCTGTTCTTGCCATAATATGTACTTGGTCTTTAACCAAATTGGGCTATCTGTTGTATAATAACCCTACCTTGTCACAACACAACTAATTGGCTCAACGCTTTAAGAAGGAAATAAATTCCACAAATTAACTTTTAACAAGGCACACCTGTTAATTGAAATGCATTCCAGGTGACTACCTCATGAAGCTGGTTGAGGGAATTCCAAGAGTGTGCAAAGCTGTCATCAAGGCAAAGGGTGGCTACTTTGAAGAATCTCAAATATAAAATATATTTTTCATTTGTTTAACACTTTTTTTGGCTACTACATGATTCCATATGTGTTATTTCATAGTTTTGATGTCTTCGCTATTATTCTACAATGTAGAAAATAATAAAAAATAAAGAAAAACCCTTGAATGAGTAGGTGTGTCCAAACTTTTGACTGATACTGTATGTAAATGTAATTTTTCATTTTTCTTTTTTATACATTTTCAAAACTGTCTACAAACCTGTTTTTGCTTTGTCATTATTGGGTATTGTGTGTAGATTGATGAGGGATATTTTTTAAATCCATTTTAGAATAAGGCTGTAACGTAACAAAACGTGGAAAAAGTCAAGGAGTCTGAATACTTTCTGAAGGCACTGAATATTCGGCAACGATTTACCAGCGGCGGCACGCCTCTGCTTAATGACTGTAGTGGAAGCACTGAGGTTTATAGGAGGTACATAGTTACCCGATGACCCAGGTGTTCTGCTTTATGTTATAGAAGAACAGGTCATTGTAAAGGTAAGACTGAAAAAAACCTATTCATCCAAAGTCAACAAGGATTTGTCAAAAACATTTTTTTAAGGATATAAAGATGTTCAAGGTATATCAATCTTACCTTTTTGAGGTTGAAGAATTCACCCCCAAACAAGATCAGTTCTTCCTTGTCGGGGTATGCTGACAGAGAGGAATTCAACCTGAGGAGTGATGAGACAGACAGTGATGAGACCAACAGGATACTGACACTGGATATTAATATCCCCTGACACATGGTCTGGATCAATATGGGTATGACCATCTGAAATCGCAAAACTCGGGCAAAACACCATATGGTAATTGCCGTCTGGGCCACCATTATCATGTTTTTTCAACTGGTCGTTCAGTACAGTACCGTTTCTATTGAATTCAATGTTGCACACCGTTTGTTTTCATACTAAATGCAACCCAGGTTTCAAAACACTTTCCCCCATTTTGTGCCTATTGAACACAGACCAGGGGTGTATTGATTACATCAATGGAAACTGTCTACCGTTGAATGTTTTGTAACAGAATCAGCGTAATGAATACACACCAGGTCAATGTCCAGGACTTAAAGGTCCAATGCAGTAATTTTTTCTGGGTAACAATTAAAGCTGCAATATGTAACTTTTTGGACGATCCCAATAAATTATCATTGAAATCAAGTCTAAGAAGTGGTAGATCTGTTCTGTGTGTGCTATTTTGATGCTTCCTGTTCTTAAGTTTTGTTTTTACGTCTTTTACTTTCAGTTTTGTACAATATTTTTATTTATGGAAAATATATTTCACTGCGGTTTAGATGGTACAATGATTCTCTACATTATATTTGCTTATTTTCTTTACATAAACTGAAATTAGGCGAACTATTCAAATTTTTGCAACCAGGAAATGACAGAGTGATTTCTGCATAGTGCATCTTTAAGTACCTTACTGTGATTGTTTTCAATTAAAATGGTAAAAAAAAAATTTTTTAAAAAGAGCTTATCAAAGAGCAATTTCTCAGGCATGAATTTTGCTGGGACTGTCTGCGAGTGGTGTGAGTGGGAAGGAAAAACAAGATGTGTCAGGAGAAGTGCAGGATCATCATAAGGAGACATATATTTGGAATACAGAAGAGGAATAGAGGGAAAAAGAGAGGCAGAGGAGGTCTACGAGAGAGAGGGAGGAAGATGGTGAGCTTGAGTCTGTTAAAAATGGAGGGAAAAAGGGAGATGGTTTGTTAAAGAAAGTAGAAAGTGTAAGCAGAGTGAGCTGAAGACAGGAGGAGAAATGGAAGTGAAAGAGGGCTAAGTTCTCGGAGCGCGAGGATTGCATCGAGTGTCAGAATAAAGATGAGTCTGTGGAAAAAGTGGACCCTTGCCTTTTGGCTGATCCATTTGTGGTTTCAGGGTGGGTGAAAACAGAGTTGGGTACTGTGGAATCGGTGAGGGTAACCAGAAGTAGTCTTGTGATAATTGTTTGTGTTTCTGCTGGTCAGAGGAAGAAGGCACTCGGCATTAAACAAATGGGTGCAAGAAATGTGAATTGTTTCGCTCTCAAGAAATGGGCGCCATTGAAAGGAGTGATTACTGGGGTAGCAGTAAATGTTAAAGTTCACCAACTGAAGGGGAAGATTCCCGGTGTTTGTGATGCTCTTCGTTTGGTGCAAATGCAGACAAGGTGGCGAGAGTGGTGAAACAGAAAAGTAATTGTCTGTTCTTTTGAGTTTTGATGTTAGGTCTTTGCCTGACAAAGTGATGTTAGGATATATAAGTTATCCTGTACGAGCTTTTGTGCCGAATACATTACGTTGTTACAGGTGTCAAGCTTATGGGCATGTGGCAGCAGTGTGTAGGAGGGAGGTTCCTAGGTGTGAGACGTGTGCAGAAGGCCATGAGATAAAGGAATGTGTAGCATTGGGGATAGTAGTGGTATGTGTTAATTGTAGGGGTGCCCATGAGGATGGGGATCAGAAAGGTTGTGGTGGCAGCTGCAGAGAAGTATTTGGGTGTGCGAGACTTGACATCAGAAGAGTTACAGGGTGTGTTAAGTGGGGATGTCCCATCCTTTCAGGTTGTTGGCATGAAGTAGGACTAAATCTATTTAAATAGTGTAGTAGGGTGGTGTTATTTTAATTACATTTATTTTTAGAATTGTATGTTTTTTGTGTGTGTGTGTGTGTGTGTAGTGTTAGGTGGTAGGGTATTTGTTTACTTTTAATTATTTTCAAGCAAATGTCACCAGGCAGACCAAAACTCCATCCCACCAAACAGGCAGATATTTATTTTCAAACAGCTCTTACATTAAAAGGCCATCATAATCATAAAATCATAATTTTTCATATATCATAATTTTTCAACCTCATAGTGTGGAAATATATATAAAACACAAGTATATCACGTTTTTGACTGTACTGGGCCTTTAAATGAATCACCTGAGTGAGAGCAGGCAGTCTCCACAACTGTTGTCTTCTTGGCATCCATGGACTGATACTCAGGTATCAGTGTCGCCAGGCCAAATGCCAGAGGAAATTGTTCACTGTGTACAGTGTTGGTAATGTGTACTGTAGACAATGGCATTCTGTGATTGATTTGCCATTTCACACATGCCAAAGTTAAGCCATAAAAACATATTTCTCGACTTTAAAGTTTAAACTGTAAGTAGTAGCTAGCAGTTGGTAGAGGTGACAATGACATGCAAAGCCTAGCTAGGTACCTCTTCTCATTTAAGCATCTGAAACCTTTGTATCAATTTTCGTCGCTGTCTTCTTGGCTCCTTTCAGTTTGTGTATTGTCAGCTAAACCAATCACTTCCGGGTAGACATTTTCAAAATAAAAGTCCACGACATAATAGTAGAAAAGTGTCAATAACCTGTATTCATTCATGATATCAAAAATGATTAGATAAATATTAACAATGATTCATATTTAAGTGACATCTGCATTACATTTGGGTTTTAAAACATGTTCAAAGGTCAAATAAAGAACTAAATGTCTGTATGCAGCACATACAAATATAGCTGGCATGGACAGGAAAAACGATTAAAATCAAAATCAAATCAAATGTATTTATATAGCCCTTCGTACATCAGCTGATATCTCAAAGTGCTGTACAGAAACGCAGCCTAAAACCCCAAACAATAAGCAATGCAGGTGTAGAAGCACGGTGGCTAGGAAAAACTCCCTAGAAAGGCCAAAACCTAGGAAGAAACCTAGGTCCACCAGAGCGGTTTCCAGATCATTTAATATTAATTTCTCTACCATAAGCCACCTCCAATGTTGTTATAGAGAATTTGGCAGTATGTCCTCACACCCGCAGACCACGTGTTACCATGCCAGCCCAGAATCTCCACATCTGGCTTTTTCACTGGCGGGATGGTCTGAGACCAGCCACCCGGACAGCTGATGAAACTGTGGGTTTTCACAACTGAATAAGTTTTGTACAAACTGTCAGAAATGTCTCAGGGAAGCTCATCTAAGTGCTCGTTGACCTCACCAGGGACTTGATCTGACTGCAGTTCGGCGTCGTAACCGACTTTAGTGGGAAAATGCTTACCTTCTATGGCCACTGGCACGCTGGAGAAGTGCGCCCTTTACAGATGAATACCGGTTTCAACTGTACCAGGCAGATAGCTTGTATGGCATTTGTGGGTGAGCGGTTTGCTGATGTCAACGTTGTGAAGAAAATACCCCAAGGTGGCGGTGGGTTTTGGGATGGGCAGGCGCGGACAATGAACACAATTGCATTTTATCGATGGCAAATGTAATTTCAGATACTGTGACGACATTCTCAGGCCCACTGCCGTGCCATTCATCCGCCGCCATAATATCATGTTTCAGCATGATAATGTATGTCGCAAGGATCTGTGCATAACTCCTGGAATTCCTGGAAGCTGAAAATGTCTCAGTTCTTCCATGGCCTGCATACTCAGACATGTCACCCATTGAGCATGTTTGGGATGCTCTGGATCGACGTGTACGACAGTGTTCCAGTTCCCACCAATATCCAGAAACTTTGCACAGCTATTGAAGAGGAGTGGAACAACATTCCACAGGCCACAATCAATAGCCTGATCAACTATGTGAAGATGTCACTCTGCATGAGGCAAATGGTGGTCACACCAGATACGGACTGGTTTTCTGATCCACGCCCCTACCTTTTTTTTAAAGCTGTGACCAACTGATGCATATCTGTATTCCTAGTCATGTGAAATCTGTAAATTAGGGCCTAAGGAATTTATTTCAATTGGACTGATATCCTTATACGAACAGTAACCCAGTAAAATCTTATTCAGTATAAAGCAACAGAGTCAAAAAATCACCATCAAAATCTGTCAATTTAAGCAAAATACATTTTTTTGGGATGGGCTGCATCAAAATCTACTGCATCCATCAATGTCAGCCTTCTGCATCTGTGGAGGAATATGATCACTCTGTGGAAAGCGGAGACTGATGATGGTGTTCTCCATTTTGCTCTCCACAAGTGTTATACAGGGACTCTTCTGAAGGTAACCCATACAAACAAAATGAAGTATGCTGGTAGTTCGGTGCTAACAAAAACAAGGGGTTCAATTTGTTCCCCCATAAAAGATATACAGTACCATTCAAAAGTTTAGAAACACCTAATCATTCAAGGGTTTTTCTTTATTTTGACTATTTCCTACATTGTAGAATAATAGTGAAGACATCAAAACTAAGAAATAACACATATGGAATCGTGTAGTAACCAAATAAGTGTTAAACAAAACAAAATATATTTTAGATTTTTCAAAGTAGCCACTCTTTGCCTTGATGACAGCTTTGCACACTCTTGGCATTCTCTCAACTAGCTTCATGAGGAATGTTATTCCAACAATCTTGAAGGAGTTCCCACATAGGCTGAGCACTTGTTGACTGCTTTTCCTTCACTCTGCGGTCCAAATCGTCCCAAACCATCTCAGTTGGGTTGTAAAGGTGATTGTGGAGGCCAGGTCATCTGATGCAGCACTCTACCACTCTCCTTCTTCGTCAAATAGCCCTTACACAGCCCTGAGGTGTGTTTTGTGTCATTGGCCTGTTAAAAAACAAATGATAGTCCCACTAAGCGCAAACCACGTGAGATGGGCATATCGCTGCAGAATGCTGTGCTAGCCATGCTCTTTAAGTGTGCCTTGAATAAATCACAAGACAGTGTCACCAGCAAAGCACCCCCCGCACCATCACCCATCCTCCTCCATGCTTCACGGTGGGAACCACACATGTGGAGATCATCCGTTCACCTACTCTGTATCTCACAAATCTCAAATGTGGACTCATCAGAACAAAATAACAGATTTCCACTGGTCTAATGTCTATTGCTTGTGTTTCTTGGTTCCAACCGCCATGCCTTTGTGAGACGCGGTGTGGGTGAATGGATGATCTCCGCATGTGTATTTCCCAACGTAAAAAGCAATGAGAAGGTGGTGTTATGGTGTGGGGGTGCTTTGCTAGAATTCACACTTAACCAGCATGGCAACCACAGCATTCTGCAGCAATAAGCCATCCCATCTAGTTTGGGCTTAGTGGGACTATCATTTGGATAGGAGGGCTTTCTCCTATAGAGCTTCATTTTATGGAATGGTCTGCCTACCCATGTCTTTACTGAAGACATGTCTTATCCAGTGTACTGTGTGAATTTAAGTATGCTCTCTCTAATTCTCTTTCTCGCTCTCGGAGGACCTGAGCCCTAGGACCATGCCTCAGGACAACCTGGCATGAGGACTCCTTGCTGTCCCCAGTCCACCTGGCCGTGCTGCTGCTCCAGTTTCAACTGTTCAGCACCTGAGGTGCTGACTTGCTGCACCCTCGACAACTACTGTGATTATTATTATTTGACCATGCTGGTCAATTATGAACATCTTGGCCATGTTTTGTTATAATCTCCACCCGGCACAGCCAGAAGAGGACTGGCCACCACTCGTAGCCTGGTTCCTCTCTAGGTTTCTTCCTAGGTTTTAGCATTTCTAGGGAGTTTTTCCTAACCACCGTGCTTCTACACCTGCATTGCTTGCTGTTTGGGGTTTTAGGCTGGGTTTCTGTACAGCACTTTGATATATCAGCTGATGTACGAAGAGCTATATAAATACATTTGATGTGGATATATTGAAGCAACATCTCAAGACCTCCAGTCAGGAAGTTCAAGCTTGGTCACAAATGGGTCTTCCAAATGGACAATGACCCCAAGCATACTTCCAAAGTTGTGGCAAAAATGGCTTAAGGACAGCAAAGTCAAGGTATTGGAGTGGCCATCACAAAGCCCTGACCCTCAACCCTATAGAACATTTGTGGGCAGAACTGAAAAAGCGTGTGCGAGCAAGTCCTACAAACATGACTCAGTTACACCAGCTGTGTCAGAAGGAATGGGCCAACATTCACCCAACGTATTTTGGGAAGCTTGTGGAAGGCTACCCGAAACATTTGACCCAATTTAAATAATTTAAAGGCAATGCTCCCAAATACTAATTGAGTGTATGTAAACTTCTGACCCACTGGGAATGTGATGAAAGAAATAAAAGCTCAAATAAATCACTCAACTATTATTCTGACATTTCATTCTTAAAATAAAGTGGTGATCCTAACTGACCTAAGACAGGAAATTTTTACTAGGATTAAATGTCAGGAATTGTCTAAAACTGAGTTTAAATGCATGTAAACTTCCAACTTCAACTGTATATTTCATGAGCTTTCATATATCTTCTAGATATAGGACAGACACTTCAAATATATATTCCTTGTATTTTACTGTCTTTGCCATTTATGAACGTGCTATTCAATGCGTTTCTATGGGCTATAGTATTAAATGTCAAATTCAATATCTTATCAAAACGTATTATAAAAATGTATATACACACCTAAAGGGTCCTAAAATCCCAAATTAAAATTTCAGTTGAAGACTGCCAAAGTAAGCAAACAAGTGAAGTCATGAGATAATCCTAGTGTGCTGGTCTCTTACCTTTCCTCCAAGGATGTGTAAACCCTCCTTAGCTTGATCCCAAAGAATGAACATGACCACCAGGGCCATCATTAACTTGGGACTCCTGTCCTGTTCATTCTAATTGTATGCATTTAATTCTATCCAATAGGTGAAATCCTGATAGATAAAAACTGGACCCAGCAGACTGAGGATAAGGCCATCACAATACTCAATTAATACTTAATTAATCTGTGTTGGGGTCATTTCTAATAAATTAATTCAATATTATCACAACAAATCAATTTCAAATTAAATTCCTTCAGGCTAATCACATCACTGTTCAAATAGCCTAGCTATACTGGAAATGCAATGATACAAGTTGAAATGATTGAAAACAAATCCTACAGTAAATGTTTAATACAATGCGCATTAATTCCATTACCTGGGAGAAGATAAAATGTTTTTACAATTGCAATTCCAAAAGTCAAAAAACAGCCTAATTCCAATTAAATTCCATTACTTGAAGATTTTAAAGTATATTCTCCACTTCATGGCTGAATTCAAATGTCTAATTAAATTGACCCCAAATCTGGGAGACATTACACTCACCTTAATCAGGAGGACATATGGCACAAAACGGTAGATAAAACTGAAAATACTGATTAAATTGTATTGACACTAAAAGAATAATGTTTTGTACAAAATAAATGCTATGTACCATTGCCATCTAGGCCTTTTGGGCTCCCGAGTGGTGCAGTGTTCTAAGGCACTGCATCTCAGTGCTAGAGGCGTGACTACAGGCTGTATCACAACCAGCCGTGATTGATTTATTTTTTAAATGCAAGTTATTCAGTGGGCTGCTTCTCCACCTAGTGGTGACACTCCATCACTAAAGATGGCCATTATCAGCAAAAAGCACAGAAGCATCCAAAATCACATTTCCACTGCCTCTTGTATTTAGAAAATACACTAAACAAAAAATATAAACATTTAAAGTGTTGGTCCTGTGTTTCATGAGCGAAAATAGAAGATCCCAGAAATGTTTCATAATCACAGAATAGAATTTCTCAAAAATGTTGTGCACAAATTTGTTTACATCCCTGTTAGTGAGCATTTCTCCTTTGCAAAAACAATCCATCCACCTGACAGGTGTGGCATATCAAGAAGCTGATTAAACAGCGTGATCTTTGCACAAGTGCACCTTGTGCTGGGGACAATAAAAAGCCATTGCAAAATGAGCTGTTTTTTCACAACACAATGACATAGACGTCTCAAGTTGAGGGAGCGTGCAATTGGAATGCTGACTGCAGTAACATCCACCAGAGCGGTTGCCAGAGAATTTAATGTTAATTTCTCTACCATAAGCCGGCTTCCAATGTCGTTTTAGAGAATTTGGCAACAAGTCCAACAGGCCTCACAACCGCAGACCACGAGTAACCACGACAGCACAGGACCTCCACATCTGCCTTTTCACCTGCAGGATCTTCTATGACCAGCCACCGGACAGGTGATGAAACTGAGGATTATTTGTGTCTGTAATAAAGCCCTTTTGTGGGGAAAAACTCCCCAGTGGGTGAGCGCAAGCTCTCCAAGGCCCAGCCATGGCTGCACCCCTGTCCTGTCATGTAAAATCCATAGATTATTGCCTACTTAATATATTTAAATTGACCGATTTCCTTAAATGAACTGTAACTCAGTAAAATCTATGAAAATGTTGCGTCAATATTTTTGTTCAGTATATACACTGCTCAAAAAAATAAAGGGAACACTTAAACAACACAATGTAACTCCAAGTCAATCACACTTCTGTGAAATCAAACTGTCCACTTAGGAAGCAACACTAACTGACAATAAATTTCACATGCTGTTGTGCAAATGGAATAGACAACAGGTGGAAATTATAGGCAATTAGCAAGACACCCCCAATAAAGGAGTGGTTCTGCAGGTGGTGACCACAGACCACTTTTCAGTTCCTATGCTTCCTGGCTGATGTTTTGGTCACTTTTGAATGCTGGCGGTGCTTTCACTCTAGTGGTAGCATGAGACGGAGTCTACAACCCACACAAGTGGCTCAGGTAGTGCAGCTCATCCAGGATGGTACATCAATGCGAGCTGTGGCAAGAAGGTTTGCTGTGTCTGTCAGCGTAGTGTCCAGAGCATGGAGGCGCTACCAGGAGACAGGCCAGTACATCAGGAGACGTGGAGGAGGCCGTAGGAGGGCAACAACCCAGCAGCAGGACCGCTACCTCCGCCTTTGTGCAAGGAGGAGCAGGAGAAGCACTGCCAGAGCCCTGCAAAATGACCTCCAGCAGGCCACAAATGTGCATGTGTCTGCTCAAACAGATTCCATGAGGGTGGTATGAGGGCCCGACGTCCACAGGTGGGGGTTGTGCTTACAGCCCAACACCGTGCAGGACGTTTGGCATTTACCAGAGAACACCAAGATTGGCAAATTCGCCACTGGCGCCCTGTGCTCTTCACAGATGAAAGCAGGTTCACACTGAGGACGTGACAGACATGACAGAGTCTGGAGATGCCGTGGAGAACGTTCTGCTGCCTGCAACCTCCTCCAGCATGACCGGTTTGGCAGTGGGTCAGTCATGGTGTGGGGTGGCATTTCATTGGGGGGGCCGCACAGCCCTCCATGTGCTCGCCAGAGGTAGCCTGACTGCCATTAGGTACCGAGATGAGATCGTCAGACCCCTTGAGACCATATGCTGGTGCGGTTGGCCCTGGGTTCCTCCTAATGCAAGACAATACTAGACCTCATGTGGCTGGAATGTGTCAGCAGTTCCTGCAAAAGGAAGGCATTGATGCTATGGACTGGCCCGCCCGTTCCCCAGACCTGAATCCAATTGAGCACATCTGGGACACGATCCCTCACGAGACCATCCGCCACCTCATCAGGAGCATGCCCAGGCATTGTAGGGAGGTCATACAGGAGGACACACACACTACTGAGCCTCATTTTGACTTGCTTTAAGGACATTACATCAAAGTTGGATCAGCCTGTAGTGTGGTTTTCCATGGGTTGATACTCCATGGGTTGATAAATTTGATTTCCATTGATAATGTGTGTGTGCTTTTGTAGTCAGCACATTCAACTATGTAAAGAAAAGTATTTAATAAGAATATTTCATTCATTCAGATCTAGGATGTTTTATTTTAGTGTTCCCTTTATTTTTTTGAGCAGTGTATATCATGCTACTAGGTAACTAATGTAACTGCAGCTAAGTCAATAAGTCTAGTTTATGGTCAAGTCCTATTGCTGCACCATTGTCCACTTTCACTACAGATGTCATATAGGCAGGTAAGTGGCATTGTATCTACTTTTTGTTGATGGGGCTTTTTACCCCCCCATATTCGTTGCTGGGTGGTGCTTTGAACAATGTTAAATTATAATTTCTTCTACATTGTAACCATCTAAGCCAATAAGGTGGTGCTAGTACAATTAAATATATTCGGTATTGTAAATATTTAGAAATGCAAGTAGAACTGATGCAAGGTTTGAGCAGAAAAGGAACGATTATTATTATTTATTTTTTTATAAAACTTTAGCCAGCATTCCCAGATTGGCAATAACCTGCCTGCCCAATTTAATTTAATCAAGCACAAAAAAAAGATACGGTCAATTTAAATAAGAATTGTTTTAAAAACAAGAATTCATTCAACTTTTGCCCAATCAGGCATTACCTTTGCAGTCACCTGCATAACTCACCTAGGATCGGGCAGCCTTCTGAGAATCTGGAGGCGAGCAAGTAAACTCCCACTGCCATCAGTTCCTTCTCCTTGCTAATGTGCAATCATTGGAAAATAAAATTGATGACCTACGATTAAGATAATCCTACCAACGGGACATGAAAAACTAACATCTTATGTTTCACCGAGACGTGCTGAACGACGATAAGGACAATATAGAGCAAACAGGATTTTTCTCGCACCGGCAGAACAGAGACACTACCTCTGTTAAGACGAGGGGAGGGGGTGTGTGTCTATTTGTAAGTAACAGCTGGTGCGCGATGTCTAATATTAAAGAAGTCTCGAGGTATTGCTCGCCTGAGGTAGAGTACCTTATGATAAGCTGTAGACCAGACCATCTAGAGTTCTCATCTAAATTATTCGTAGCCGTCTATTTACCTCCACAGAACGAAGCTGGCACTAAGACCGCTTCTCAACCAACTCCATAAGGTCATAAACCAAGAAGAAAATACTCCCCCAGAAGCGGCGCTCCTAGTGGCCCGGGAACTTTAATGCAGGCAAACTTAAATCAGTTTTACCGAATTGTACCAGCATGTCACATGTGCAACCTGAGAAGAAAAAAAAAATCACCTTTACTCCACAGACAGATGCATACAAAGCACTCCCCTGCCCTCCATTTGGCAAATCTGACCATAATTATATCATCCTGATTCCTGCTTACAAGCAACACTAAAGCAGGAAGTACCAGCGACTCACTCAATACGGATGTGGTCAGATGATGCAGATGCTACAGGACTGTTTTGCTAGCACAGACTGAAGCATGTTCCTGGATTCATCCAATGGCATTGAGGAGTACACCACCTGTCATCGGCTTCATCAATAAGTGCATCGACGACGTCGTCCCCACAGTGATTGTACGTACATATCCCAACCAGAAGCCATGGATTACAGGCAACATCCGCATCGAGCTAAAGGCTAAAGCTGCCGCTTTCAAGGAGTGGGAGACTAATCGGGATGCTTATAAGAAATCCTGCTATGTCCTCAAACGAACCATCAAACAAGCAAAGCAGGATTCAGTTTGAATTCTACTACACCGGCTGATGCTCATCGGATGTGGCAGGGCTTGAAAACTATTACGGATTACAAAGGGAAAACCAGACGTGAGCTGCCCAGTGACGCGAGACTACCAGACGAGTTAAAATGCCAACTGTCAAGTGTCTTCACTGACATTTTCAACCTCTCCCTGACCGAGTCTGTAATACCTACATGTCCCCAGATCATCAAAAGGTTCTACAGCTGCACCAATGAGAGCTTCCTGGCCGGTTGCATCACCTCCTGGTATGGCAAATGCTCGGCATCTGACCATAAGGCGCTACAGAGGGTAGTGCGAACGGCCCAGTATGTCACTAGGACCAAGCTTCCTGCCATCCAGAACCTATACAATAGGCGGTGTCAGAGGAAAGCCTATAAAATTGTCTGAGACTCCAGTCACCTAAGTTAGACTTTTCTCTACTACTGCATGGCAAGAGGTACCGGAACACCAAATCTAGGACCAAAAGGCTCAACAGCTTCTACCCCCAAGCCATAAGACTGCTGAAAAATTTATAAAATCGCCACCGGACAATTTACATCAACCCCCCCCCTTCTTGTATACTGCTGCTACTCACTGTATATTATCTATGCAGTCACTTCATCCCCCCACCTACATGTACAAATGACCGCAACTAACCTGTACCCCGCACACTGACTCAGTACCAGTGCCCCCTGTATATAGCATCATTATTCTTATTGTGTTACTTTTTTATTTTAGTCTACTTGGTAAATATTTTCTTAAATCTTCTTGAACTGCGCTGTTGGTTAAGGGCTTGTAAGTAAGCATTTCACAGTAAAGTCTACACTTGTATTCGGTGCATGTGACAAATAAAGTTTGATTTGATTTAGGGGTCTATAGTTAAGCAATAAGTCACGAGGGGGTGTGGTATATGGCCAATATACCACCGCTAAGGGGTGTTCTTAGGCACGACGCATCATGGAGTGACTGGACACAGTCCTTAGCTGTGGTATATTAGCCTTATACCACAAACTCCCAAGGTACCTTATTGCTATTATAAACTGGTTACCAATGGAATTAAAGCAGTATAAATAAATGTTTTGTCATACGCGTGGTATACAACAGCTATCAGCCAATCAGCATTCAGGGCTCGACCCACTCAGTTTATAACTTCACATGAATTATGTGTTTATTGATTTACACAATATGAACAAATGAGAATTTGGGCTCATGAACATTAACCCTTTGATTTATAGCAAGATCTCCAAGAACTACAGCAAGCACATATCTAATTTCCTAAAGCACGCTCTCATTTCATACAAGGCTTTCCAGACACTCACCCGAGAACATTTCACACTACTGAATAAATCCCCATTGTTCATGACATCTGTAAGCAGGAAGTTGCACCACTGTAGTCTACAGTCTGTAGATAATATCACTGAGTCTACAAAACAGCAGCATTATGGCAAGCACTCCTGTCTAACTCCTTTTCTACTTCTGAAAGTGCTGTCAGAAGATTTACGATAATTATCACCATCACAGTGTGTGCGTGTAACAGCCACACCATCACAGCTATGGTTTTTGTAGTGTCTTATGTCAGAAAAGCCTTTTCCACATCTCTTGCAATAGTAAGGCCTAACTCCAGTGTGGACTTGCATGTGGGCTTTAACATTGTTGGCTTGACTGAAACCTCTCCCGCAAACATCACATTTGAATGGCTTCTCTCCTGTGTGGATTCGCTCATGCCTTTTCAGATTGGTGTTGACTGCAAAAGTCTTGTCACAATAACTGCATTTGAAGGGTTTTTCACCTGTATGGGTCCGCTCATGTCCTTGAAGAGCTTGCTTCAGAATAAATGTCCTTCCACAGTATTTACATTCATGGGGCTTCACTCCACTGTGAACTCTCATGTGATAGTCAAAAGCATTTTTATATGCAATGGTCTTTCCGCAAATGGAACAAGAATATTGCTTTTGTCCTGTGTGAATTTCTTTATGCTTTTTCAGAGTTAGCATGGAGCTGAAGCCGTTCAAACATATTTTGCAACTGAATGGCTTTGTTGATGTTCCTTCTCTCCCAGGAACCTTATCTCCTTCAGCCATGTGCCATTGTAGATTATGTTGTCTCATTTGGTAATTGTAAATAAAAGTCTTTCCACATAGGTCACACATAAAAGGTTTGGTTGCCCCATGACGGTGCATGTGAGCTTTTAAGTCGGTGGACTGAGGGTAGCTTTTCCCACACACTTTACATTTATATGGTCTCTCCCCCGTATGAAGTACTTGGTGTCGCACAAGGTTTCCTTTATGGCCAAAAGCAGCTCCACAGGTCTCACATTTAAATGGCTTCTCCCCTGTATGAATTCGCTTGTGCTTTTCAAGGACGGATTTTGTCCTAAAGCTTTTACCACACTCTGAGCATAAGTGTGGACGTATGTCTGCACCTGTATGTCTTCGCATATGAATTCTTAGGTCATAAGACTGTCTGTAACTCTTCCCACATTCAGCACAGCTGTATGGTTTTTCACCGGTGTGGATTCTCTCGTGCCCCATAAGTATGGTCCTTTTTGTGAAACCCTTTCCACAAGTCAGGCACTTGAACGGTCTCTCCACTGCATGAACTAGCCGATGTAGTGTCAGATCTGTCTTGGTAGAGAATGTATTTCCACAGACTTTGCAACTGAAATTGTTTTCTTTGTGATGCAACATGTGACGTTCAAGCTGCTTGGACATTCTGAATGTTTTGCCACATTGACCACAAGCAAATGGCCTCTCTCCTGTGTGAATTAGCTTGTGACGTAACAGCATGCGGTTCAGGCTGAAGGTCTTGTCACAAACATCACAGGTGAAGGGTCTTGTGTGAATTAGCTTATGACCTTCCAGTAACCCTTTCCTGCTGAAGGTCTTCTCACAAATGTCACACTTGAAAGGTTTTGTGTGGATTAGCTTGTGAACTCTCAGCAACTCTTTCTTGCTGAATGTCTTCTCACAAACATCACACTTGAAGCGTTTGTTTTCTGTGGATCCTGTCACATTAGTAATATTAGTGTTTTTATGTCTTTCATGGCTGTCTCTACCATTGTCAGTGCCCTCTGGAAGAGCAGCTCTCATATGCTCAATGTTGGATTCAGTATCTCTTGGTGAGGGCTCTGTATTCAGTCCATGTGTGTCTCCCAGAGATGAGTCATACTCCAATGAAGTCGTCTCTGTAGGTTTACTGCAAACTTTGGTAGGACCTAAACATAAAAGGAATGTGAGCATACACATAGTTAAACTATAGCCTAAGTTAATTAAGAGAATTTAACAAAATGATTAGGTTATACTAAATGTATTTAGTTAGACAAAAATCAACCAATATATGTCTATATCAATATTTTTCCTTAAAATAAACATGCTTTTTAACAGTCTGTGTATTGTTTTCGAACAACTGGGTCATATTCATTAGTGCACACCACAGAAAAATGTTATGCAACAGAAAACAAACAGGCGTTTCTTATTGGCGTTCAGGTAGTTACTCCCCATTTTCTTTTGTTTGGTTCTTACTGAATATGACCCTGGACCACGTTCAGCAGAACACAACTTTATAACATGAGATTCAAAGGTAACGGTGCTATTCTGAAAAAACTATGTTTAGTAAGCCAATGGTGTGGACTGTTTGAGGGAAACATTTAGTTCAGTACAAACTATCACAGCAAACATTGAACTGAACGCACACCTGGTTTGGCAACGATTATTCAAATATAACACCACTGAGGATATTACCTGCACAGACGGATGTTGCGTTAGTGACTGTGTTTGCTTGACTGACATTCCCTGGAAATGCTGAAGCCGCTGTCATTCCAGGCAACAATGGAAGATCTAAAGAACAAGAAAAGTTACATTGAAACATGTTCAAAACTCTCTCTCTCACTTTTTCCTTTCAACAAAATGATGTGTGGGAAGTTAATACAAACAAAACTATCAAAGATGGGGAACAAAACAATCAGTACATCTACAACAGACCTACTTAGCTACCTTATTATAGGCAGGAACCTAATGACTGGAGGCCTACAACACTCACCTACTGGTTTTATTGCAAAGATCATTCCGTTGTGCAGAACATGGGTTGGCGTCTGTACTTTCGGTTCAGCCTCCACTTTAGCCAGAGACGTTCTATAATGTTCAGCCTTCTCAGTAATTTCCTTCATATATTCATCCATCTGCTCCACCTTGGTCTTCAGTTTCTCGTTTTCATTTTGCAAACGTGAGGAGGCCACAAGGAATAGTTGGCAGACTTTACGAATACCCTCCCCCATCAACAAATTCATAATGGTGCAGAGCTGTGTAGAGCAATAGAAACAAGTGAACTAGTTAGTTACTGTATACAGCCAGCTTAAGCAGAGGATGTGGAACCAGTAACGTTGGCTAGCAACCTAGCTGAGGGCTAGCTAGTAGTACTAGTTAAGTAACGTTGTACCAGGCTGTTTCACAACCGGCCGTGGTTGGGAGTCCAATAGGGCGGCGCACAATTGGCCCAGCGTCGTCCGGGTTTGGCCAGTGTAGTCTGTCATTGCAAATACGCATTTGTTCTTAATTGACTTGCCTAATTAAATGAAGGTTAAATAAAACAAAATTAAAAATTAACGTTCGCCAGGCAGTCGGCACCCTCAGCGCGATGGTTGAAAACCAAAAACATCCGGTTTTCAGGGATACGGTATCTTCAACCTAGCTTCCTATAACCTGAAAATCAGAATCGGGGCCACGTTCAGGTTAATTTAGGTTACAGACGGTAGTTAACGATCTAGGTAGTTAAACAAATTTATTCTGATAACTTTTGCTCGTTAGCTAACGTAGCTGGTTGTAGTCACTAGGCGCCCGTCATCATACTGCTCAATGCCAGAAATATTTTAGAATACTCACCTCTCTCCCCGGATTAACGTCGTTGTTAGCGTCAGAGTTTGGCAAAAATTTGTATATTTCTGTCATTGCCGTCTCGACGACGAAGGCCATAATCGATGTTGTTTCTGACTGGAACATATTGTAAATTGTAGCCATCTTGACCTTCGACTAATTCAGGTAACGTTAGAATAAAAACTACAAGTCGCAGCTACATTTATTTTAGGTAGCATATTTTTGCTAACTTGCTGACACTGTCATCCGCGTGAAGCCAATTGGCGTCTTGTCAGATCCCTTCCGGGTCACGGATTTTTAGAAACGTTCCAAATTAGAAAAGTGCATGAGCACGAACAATTATTCAGATTTGTTCATATTTAAATATGCACTAGTTTTACAAAAAGTTTTAGAACACCTACTCATTCAAGGGTTTTTGTTTATTTGGACGATTTTCTACATTGTAAAAAAAGTAGTGAAGACATCAAAACTATGAAATAACACACATGGAATAATGTAGTAACCAAAAAGTGTAAAACAAATCTAAATATATTTTATATTCTTTAAAGTAGCCACCCTTTGCCTTGATGACAGATTTGTACACTCTTGGCATTCTCTCAACCAGCTTCATGAGGCAGTCACCTGGAAGGCATTTAAATTAACAGGTGTGCCTTCTTAAAAGTTAATTTGTGGAATTTCTTTCCTTCTTAACACATTTGAGCCAATCAGTTGTATTGTGACAAGGTAGGGGGGTATACAGAAGATAGGTTCTGTTTGGTTAAAGACCAAGTCCATATTTTGGCAAGAACAGCTCAAATAAGCAAAGAGAAACAACAGTCCATAATAGTTTAAGACATGAAGGTCAGTCAATTCAGAACATTTCAAGAACTTTGAAAGTTTCCTCAAGTGCAGTTGCAAAACCCATCAAGCGCTATGATGAAACTGGCTCTCATGAGGAGCGCCATAGGAATGGAAGACCCAGAGTTACCTCTGCTGCAGAGGATAAGTTTATTAGAGTTATCAGCCTCAGAATTGCAGCCCAAATAAATGCTTCACAGATTTCAAGTAACAGACACATCTCAACATCAACTGTTCAAAGGAGACTGTGTGAATCAGGCGTTCATGGTTGAATTGCTGCAAAGAAACCACTATTAAAGGACACCAATAAGAAGAAGAGACGTGCTTGGGCCAAGAAACACAAGCAATGGACATTAGACTGGTGGAAATTGATCCTTTGGTCTGGACTCCAAATTGGAGATTTTTGGTTCCAATCGCCGTGTCTTTGTGAGACGTGGTGAGGGTGAACGGATTATCTCTGCATGTGTATTTCCCACCGTAAAGCATGGAGGAGGAGGGGTTATGGTGTGGGGGTGCTTTGCTGGTGACACTGTCAAGGCACACTTAACCAGCATGGCTACCACAGCATTCTGCAGCGATACACCATCCCATCTGGCTTGGGCTTACTGGGCTAATCATTTGTTTTTCAACAGGACAATGACTCAACACACCTCCAGGCTGTGTAAGGGTTAATTTACCAAGAAGGAGAGTGATGGAGTGCTGCATCAGATGACCTGGCCTCCATAATCCCCCGACCTCAACCAAATGGTGATGGTTTGGGATGAGTCGGACCGCAGAGTGAAGGAAAAGCAGCCAACAAGTGCTCTGCATATGTGGGAACTCCATCAAGACTGTTGGAAAAGCATTCCAGGTGAAGCTGGCTGAGAGAATCCCAAGAGTGTGCTAAGCTGTCTTCAAGGCAAAGGGTGGCTATTTAAAGAATCTCAAATATAAAATATATTTTGATTTGTTGGTTTCTACATGATTTCATAGTTTTGATGTCTTCACTATTATTCTACAATGTAGAAAATAGTAAAAATAAAGCAAAACCCTTGAATGAGTAGGTCTCCATAAACGTTTGACCGGTAGTGTGTGTATATGCACAGATGAAGTCGGAAGTTTACATACACGTAGGTTGGAGTTATTAAAACTCATTGTTCAACCAAGCCCTGACCTCAATCCTATAGACAATTTGTGGGCAGAACTGAAAAAGCATGTGCGAGCAAGGCCTACAAACCTGACTCAGTTACACCAGCTCTGTCAGGAGGAATTTATTGTGGGAAGCCTGTGGAAGGCTACCTGAAATGACCCAAGTTAAACAATTTAAAGGCAATGCTACCAAATACTAATTGAGTGTATTTAAACTTCTGACCCACTGGGAATGTGATGAAAGAAATAAAAGCTGAAATAAATCATTCTCTCGACTATTATTCTGACATTACACATTCTTACAATAAAGTGGTGATCCTAACAGACCTAAGACAGGGACTGTTTACTAGGATTAAATGTCAGGAGTTGTCTAAAACTGAGTTTAAATGTATTTGGCTAAGGTGTATGTAAACTTCCGACTTCAACTGTATATGTTTTTATTGCAGAAAAAACAGTATACAAACAGACAATGATAACATATACTAGGGGTTACAACAAATTACAGATTATACAAAGACTTTAAAGGAAGCACACATATTGATTGTTTTATCAGCTTTCTTATTAGAATAATGTAGAATGGTCTTAATGTACTGCTCAAATTCCTTATAGAAAACATGGAATAGTGTTTTTTTTATTCGTGAATTTAAAATCATGAATATGACATTTTGCCATTTGCACAATTAGATTTCAGATAAAATTGTTTTTTTTTAATCCTTGTTATAGTTAAGAAAACCGAGCAGCACATTCTCCCATAACAAACTAAAGTCATCAAGAATATTAACAATTATAAAACTATAAATATCTTGCCATCATTTCTTTACATGTAGACAATGACAAAATAAATGCAAAACTGTTTCTGGATGCTCAACACAAACAGTACAGTTAATGTTTTAGCTTCTTCAGGTAATTATTCGCAGGGTAATACTTACATTATGGATCATTCTGATAGAGACCTCTTTGATCTTGTTAAAACTACCAGGTATTTGTGTGGTAATAACCAGACTTTTTTTCCAACAGATATTATTGACAAATGTATTCCAGTAAGTTGTGACATAAGGAATGGATACAATATCCCTTTGAAATAAAGCATGTATAGATCTGTTGTTCTGAGGGAACAAGAAGAAACACATTTTTCCTATTGGTGAGTCAACTGGATTAAGCAAGGATAGGCCAAGAAGCTGAGGTCTTGTTACACCTCTAAACAACATGAGAATTCAAGATGGAATAGCATCAAAAACTATGGCGAAACAAAAATTCAAATAGTTCACCTAATGTCAGTTTAATTGACAAAACAAGCTGTTTGACGTTGTTGTACAAAACTTAAAGTAAAAGACACAAAAACGAAACTTAGAAATAGCAACGCTTTTTATAACTATCCCACAGACCATTGTTCTATCTGTGGAAATAGGGCACATAGAACATACAGTGCCTTGCGAAAGTATTCGGCCCCCTTGAACTTTGCGACCTTTTGCCACATTTCAGGCTTCAAACATAAAGATATAAAACTGTATTTTTTTGTGAAGAATCAACACAAGTGGGACACAATCGTGAAGTGGAACGACATTTATTGGATATTTCAAACTTTTTTAACAAATCAAAAACTGAAAAATTGGGCGTGCAAAATTATTCAGCCCCTTTACTTTCAGTGCAGCAAACTCTCTCCAGAAGTTCAGTGAGGATCTCTGAATGATCCAATGTTGACCTAAATGACTAATGATGATAAATACAATCCACCTGTGTGTAATCAAGTCTCCGTATAAATGCACCTGCACTGTGATAGCCTCAGAGGTCCGTTAAAAGCGCAGAGAGCATCATGAAGAACAAGGAACACACCAGGCAGGTCCGAGATACTGTTGTGAAGAAGTTTAAAGCCGGATTTGGATACAAAAAGATTTCCCAAGCTTTAAACATCCCAAGGAGCACTGTGCAAGCGATAATATTGAAATGGAAGGAGTATCAGACCATTGCAAATCTACCAAGACCTGGCCGTCCCTCTAAACTTTCAGCTCATACAAGGAGAATACTGATCAGAGATGCAGCCAAGAGGCCCATGATCACTCTGGATGAACTGCAGAGATCTACAGCTGAGGTGGGAGACTCTGTCCATAGGACAACAATCAGTCGTATATTGCACAAATCTGGCCTTTATGGAAGAGTGGCAAGAAGAAAGCCATTTCTTAAAGATATCCATAAAAAGTTTTGTTTAAAGTTTGCCACAAGCCACCTGGAAGACACACCAAACATGTGGAAGAAGGTGCTCTGGTCAGATGAAACCAAAATTGAACTTTTTGGCAACAATGCAAAATGTTATGTTTGGCGTAAAAGCAACACAGCTCATCACCCTGAACACACTATCCCCACTGTCAAACATGGTGGTGGCAGCATCATGGTTTGGGCCTGCTTTTCTTCAGCAGGGACAGGGAAGATGGTTAAAATTGATGGGAAGATGGATGGAGCCAAATACAGGACCATTCTGGAAGAAAACCTGATGGAGTCTGCAAAAGACCTGAGACTGGGACGGAGATTTGTCTTCCAACAAGACAATGATCCAAAACATAAAGCAAAATCTACAATGGAATGGTTCAAAAATAATAGAATGGCCAAGTCAAAGTCCAGACCTGAATCCAATCGAGAACCTGTGGAAAGAACTGAAAACTGCTGTTCACAAATGCTCTCCATCCAACCTCACTGAGCTCGAGCTGTTTTGCAAGGAGGAATGGGAAAACATTTCAGTCTCTCGATGTGCAAAACTGATAGAGACACCCCAAGCGACTTACAGCTGTAATCGCAGCAAAAGGTGGCGCTACAAAGTATTAACTTAAGGGGGCTGAATAATTTTGCACGCCCAATTTTTCTGTTTTTGATTTGTTAAAAAAGTTTGAAATATCCAATAAATGTCGTTCCACTTCATGATTGTGTCCCACTTGTTGTTGATTCTTCACAAAAAAATACAGTTTTATATCTTTATGTTTGAAGCCTGAAATGTGGCAAAAGGTCGCAAGGTTCAAGGGGGCCGAATACTTTCGCAAGGCACTGTATCTACCACTTCTTAGACTGCTTTCAATGAGAATGACAGATCTATAACTCACATTTCTATGTGAATTTGGTCGGGGTGGCCCAAAAAGTTGCATATTGCAGCTTTAAGTGACATTTGCATTAAATGTGTTTTTTAAAAGAAGGTTAAATAAATAATAACATTTCTGTATGCAGCACATACAAAACGCAGTCCACTCTTTGTTACAGATTCTAGTTTTGGAAACAGAAAACTGTATGGATATCAAATGTTTCCTCTATGAGAAAATGAGCATAATGTTGGCCAAAATCCATCTTCTCCCATTGCTGGCCACTGGGCTTCCTCTCATCACCATAATTGGTAGTGAGTTGAAACGCCAACCAGACGTTTCACATTAAACATCCGGTGAAATATCTGTGTCATTATTCTATCTGTGATAGTGCCCTCCAAGCTCTTCATTAAAAAGGAACCTGGGATAAAACACCTCCCTCTGCAACTGGGCTCCTGAATGGCGCAGTGGTCTGAGGCACTGCATCCATTCCTTTACTTAGATTTGTGTGTATTAGGTAGTTGTTGTGGAATTGTAAGATTACATGTTAGATATTGCTGCACTGTCGGAACTAGAAGTACAGGCATTTCGCTACACACGCAATAACATCTGCTAACCATGTGTATGTGACCAATAAAATTTGATTTGATTTTAAGAGTACACAGTCTATCGGTAAATAGCCCACCCAATTTTACCTACCTCATCCCCATCTGTTTTTATTTATTTACTTTTCTGCTCTTTTGCACACCAATATCTCTACCTGTACATCTGATCATTTATCACTCCAGTGTTAATCTGCAAAATTGTAATTATTCGCCTACCTCCTCATGCCTTTTGCACACAATGTATATAGACTCTCTTTTTTTTCTACTGTGTTGTTGACTTGTTAATTGTTTACTCCATGTGTAACTCTGTGTTGTCTGTTCACACTGCTATGCTTTATCTTGGCCAGGTCGCAGTTGCAAATTAGAACTTGTTCTCAACTAGCCTACCTGGTTAAATAAAGGTGAAATAAAAATACATTTAAAAAAGAGGCATCACTACAGTCCCTGGTTCGAATCCAGGCTGTATCACATCCAGCCTAGATTGGGAATCCCATAGGGCCCAGCGTCATCTGGGTTTGGCCGGGGTAGGGCTGGTTTGAACTTTCCCTAATCTTACTACATTTGCACACACTGTACATAGATTTTTCTATTGTGTTATTGACTGTACTTTTGTTTATCCCATGTGTAACTCTGTATTGTTGTTTTTGTCGCACTGCTTTGTTTTATCTTGGCCAGGTCACAGTTGTAAATGAGAACTTGTTCTCAACTGGCCTACCTGGTTAAATAAAGGTAAAGTACCAATAAGCAAGTTTTAGAGTTCTGGGAATATGGGAAAAAATATTGTTAGGCTTAATTAAAGGGATATCAATCTGGAAAAGGTATTTCTGCAGACCACTGGAAGGACAGTAAGCAATGAGTTTAAACTTCACTCCATCAAGGGGAAATATAGTATTCTATCTAACAAAGATATCTACATGTATTGGTGTGTAATCTTGAAAATAATAATAATTCATGAAAACATTACAGTTTTGTAAAAAAGTGATCTCTTGGCATAACTTATGTGGTAAGTTGAGCCACTGGACAGGTTAAGTTAAGACACCTAAACATTTCTATATTTAATTCAATATTGCCAATACCTTTTAAAAATCAACTCCATCTTTATTTCCCAAACACAATTTAACATATTCACAATTGCTTTTTTGTCTTTGAATCATTTAATATTTTAACAGACTAAACACCTAACAAATACTTTACTCTTTTAAACACTTTTAACATAGGCCCTGTTGTTACCTCATATCCCAGCGAAAATGCCTTGTAATTACGCCTGGAAAGAAAACACTTCAATTTGCTTCAATTACTCATCTAAACAATATCACTTTCTCTCCCTTCTACACACACACACACACACACACACACACACACACACACACACACACACACACACACACACACACACACACACACACACACACACACACACACACATCTTATGATGACAGCCACCCCGTTCAAGTCTAATGGTGTTCATTAATTGCATCCAGAAAGATTGCCTTGTCCTTGTGTGATGAGCAAGGCAGGTTAAATTAAATTATGAGAGTAGGTGGTTGGATATGAGGAGGATATGAAGGGAAGGCCTATCCATGGTGGAGATACCAGACTGTAGCAGCTGCCAATTCTGCCCACTGGGTGTTCCTCAGAGGAAATGTTGTGCTGGAGTTTACATACAGGAGAGGAGGAGGGAAATAACAAAATATGAAACGCCTCTCAGTCTCAGTCAGTTACAGTTCAACCCAGATCTCAGGAAGACTCCTGGTGCACTGGGACTGGAACTGAGACTGGCCTCCTCCTCTGTCTCCCCTTCAAACCAGCCCAACAACAGACTGTAACAAATCCTAGTTAAACAGACAATGTTTGATCCCCAGAGCACCCTCTGTTTGTGTTGACACAGGGAAGTGAAAATCAGAGCAACTCTTTCTGCCCCTCACACCTGTGAAAATCCCCTCCCTGCAGAGTCAATATTGGGTGGCTATTGTTAAACCCTATCTCATTTCCCCCTCGCGTGCAGCAGGCAACGTTTCACCAGCAAGCTCACAGTGTGGGAAAGAGAGAGAGAGAGAGAGAGAGAATTAGAGAGAGCATACTTAAATTCACACAGGACACCAGATAAGACAGGAGAAATACTCCAGATATAACAGACTGACCCTAACCCCACGACACAAACTACTGCAGCATAAATACTGGAGGCTGAGACAGGAGGGGTCGGGAGACACTGTGGCCCCACGGACAGGGCCAAAAAGGCAGGATATAACCCCACCCACTTTGCCAAAGCACAGCCCCCACACCACTAGAGGGATATCTTCAACCACCAAATTACCATCCTGCGTCAAGGCCGAGCATAGCCCACAAAGATCTCCGCCATGGCACAACCCAAGGGGGGGCGCCAACCCAGACAGGAAGATCACGTCAGTGACTCAACCCACTCAAGTGACGCACCCCTCTTAGGGACAACATGGAAGAGTACCAGTAAGCCAGTGACTCAGCACCCGTAATAGGGTTAGAGGCAGAGAGAGAGGGGAATCGGCCAGGCAGAGACAGCATGGGTGGTTTGTTGCTCCAGTGCCTTTCGTTCACCTTCACAGGGCCAGACTACACTCAATCACAGGACCTACTGAAGAGATGAGTCTTCATAAAGACTTAAAGGTTGAGACCGAGTCTGCGTCTCTCACATGGGTAGGCAGACGATTCCATAAAAATTTAGCTCTATAGGAGAAAGCCCTGCCTCCAGCTGTTTGCTTAGAAATTCTAGGGACAGTAAGGAGGCCTGCATCTTGTGACCGTAGCGTACATGTAGGTATGTACGGCAGGACCAAATTGGAAAGATAGGTAGGAGCAAGCCCATGTAATGCTTTGTAGGTTAGCAGTAAAACCTTGAAATCAGCCCTTGCCTTAACAGGAAGCCAGTGTAGAGATGCTAACGCTGGAGTAATATTATACAATTTTGGGGTTCTAGTCAAGATTCTAGCAGTCGTGTTTAGCACTAACTGAAGTTTATTTAGTGCTTTATCCGGGTAGCCGGAAAGCAGAGCATTGCAGTAGTCTAACCTAGAAGTGACAAAAGCATGGATACATTCTTCTGCATCCTTTTTGGACAGAAAGTCTCTGATTTTTTGCAATGTTACGTAGATGGAAAAAATATGTCCTTTAAACAGTTGATAAGCCCTGCCTCCTTGCTTAGAATTCTAGGGACAATTAGGAGGCCTGCGTCTTGTGACCATAGCGTATGTGTAGGTAGGTACCAGGACCAAATCGGAAAGATAGGTAGGAGCAAGCCCATGTAATGTCTAGGAGCACAAGTACAGATGCAGAGCCTCGGTCTGACGCCATCAAAAGGTCACTTATCATCTTCACAAGTGGAGTCTCAGTGCTATGATGGGGTCTAAAACCAGACTGAAGCGTTTTGTATACATTGTTTGTCTTCAGGAAGGCAGTGACATGATAAAGCATGTATTTAAATGATCAGAAATGTCAATAACAATTTTTTTTTAACCAAATGTGCAGTTACTGCTATTTTGCTTTGTAGGGCAGTATACACCACCCATGTTTAATCTGTTACAGGTTAATTGCAAGAACATAGAATCCCCTCTACTGAATTTCCAAAGATTCCAGAGCACTAAACAACTGTTTTAATGCACAACGCTCCATTTACAACACATCTCTTGTCTTTTAAGAGAACTACATAATGGTTTATTATCTTTAGTAGATTTTTTTAAATACCAGCATGGGTAACAACATTAAGTTGCCTCTATTTTTCCCTTTATTCAGATTACAACCTCTCTCTTTCTGTTATTTTAAAATAAAATAATCTCGGAAATATCGCTATTTTTAAAACAAGCCATGGAAAGTTGGTTGCAATTTCAGTTTAATCCACCAGAAAATACAAAACATATATTACAATAAATATTATAGTTAAACTCAAGATATATTTTTTAAAGGTATTAACTTTGTAAATTATATCATAAATAGGACTGGTGAAGTTATGTCACACATGCGGCTATCACAATATATGGAAATGTCTGCTCTACTCAAGATTACAACAAACTAATTGTAGCATGACAAGTGGAAGGGGGAGAAAGTAAGGAACTTGTGACAAATATAGAGTATACCAGTTTCATTTAATGACCAAAAAATTGACAGCTGTGCCAGACAGCTGTGCCAGACAGCTGTGCAGAATAGTAGGGAAGAGATTTGTGATGTACCGATTAACACATGGTTTATGAACAGATTATCTAAATGGCGTTTGATGGGGAGCACGTGATGCCACGGAGCTGAGCAGACGTTGACAAACTGAGCTCTTCAAAGTTATTCTATTTTTACCTAAATAACAACGTTGAAACAATATTCTAACATCGGCTGATAAATTGTCAAGTACTTACCTTCCCAAAGAGCCATGGACCTCCGACCGAGAGGCAAGAAGGATGACCAAAACGTAGTTGATACCCAAGTTCACGATAACGCTACAGCTAGCAAGATTAGCATTAGCCCTCATTTCAGACGACAGTTCCAGACTGTTGCTTTCAGCAGCCTCTTGCGAGCCTGCCGACATGCTGGCTACTCTCCTCCGGGAAATTCAGGACGGTAACAAAGGTCTTTCTATGAAAATTGATAAGAAGTCGCCTGAAATCCTCCATGAATGATCTCCTTTTGAGAACGACTGAGGCAGAGTTGCGCATTAGCACAGTTGAAGATACCATCGCTCGACATGACCAGGTCTTGATACAACTGCAAAAGGACAATGCCTACCTCAAAAACAAGGTAGATCAGATGGAGAACCAGAGTAGACGTAGTAATATCCGTGTGGTGGGATTGAAAGAGGACAGCGAGGGCCGTGACCCGGTCCGTTTCTTCACTCAATGGATCCCGGAGGTCCTAGGCATAATCAACTTCACCAAGCCGCTGGAAATCGAACGAGCCCACAGAACATCAGCGCCAAAACCCCGGCCAGATGAGCCCCCACGGGCCGTCCTGATCAGGTTCCTCCGTTTCTAAGACAGAATGAAGATATTGCAACCACTCAAGAGCCAAAGGGGACATCACCATTGATGGAAAGAGGGTCAGCCTTTTCCCGGATATGAGCGTGGATCTCGCCAGACGTCGCAAGCAGTTCAGACCTGCCGCCAAAGCACTGAAGGAGAAGAACATCACCGGCTACCTCATCCACCCTGCTCGGATGAAAGTTCAGTACAAAGGCAGAAGCCATCTCTTCAACACACCGTGAGAAGTGCTCTGGGGGATAAAATGCAGTTTGTTTGTTTTTCTGCTTTTTGTGACTCCTCTCTTTGGCTGGAAAAATGGCCGTGTTTTTCTGTGACTAGGTGCTGACCTAACATAATCGCATGGTATGCTTTCGTCATAAAGCCTTTTTGAAATCGGACACTGTGGTGGGACTAACAAGAATTGTATCTTTAAAATGGTGTTTAATACTTGTATGTTTGAGGACTTTTAATTATGAGATTTGTGTTCTTTGAATTTGGCGCCCTGCACTTTCACTGACTGTTGTCATATCGATCCCGTTAACGGGATTTCAGCCGTAAGACCTCAGGGGCACGTGCTTAATCCCCTCCTATACTCCCTGTTCACCCATGACTGTGTGGCCAAGTCTCCAACACCATCATTAAGTTTGCCGTCGACACAGCAGTGGTAGGCCTGATCACCGACAACAATGAGACGGCCTATAGGGGAGGTCAAAGACCTGGAAGTGTGGTGCCAAGACAACAACCTCTCCATCAACGTGATCAAGATAAAGGAGGTGATCGTAGACTACAGGGACTACAGGAAATGGAAGGCCAACCACTCCCCAATTCTCATCGAAGAGACTGTAGTGGAGCAGGTTGAGAGTTTCAAGTTCCTTGCTGTCCACATCACCAACAAACTATCATGGTACAAACACACCAAGACAGTTGTGAAGAGGGCACTACAATGCCTATTCCCCCTCAGGAGACTGAAAAGATTTGGCATGGGTACTCAGCTCCTCAAAAAGTTATACAGCTGCACCATCGAGAGCATGGTTGCATCATCACCTGGTATGGCAACTGATCGACCTCTGTCCGTAGGCACTACAGAGGGTAGTGCGTCCAGCCCAGTACCATCCAGGACCTCTACACCAGGCGGTGTTAGAGGAAGGCCCTAAAAATTGCCAATGACTCCAGCCACCCTAGTCATAGACTGTTCTCTCTGCTACCGCACGGCAAGCGGTACCGGAGCGCCAAGACAAGGTCCAAAAGGCTTCTTAACAGCTACTACTCCTAAGCCATAAGACTACTGAGTAGGGTAGCTAATCGAATGGCTACCCAGACTATTTCCATTGACCTCTCCCTTTTTTTATACTGCTGCTACTCGCTGTTTATTAAATCAAATCAAAGTGCACTTGTCACGTGCGCCAAATCCAACAGGTGACGACCTTACAGTGAAATGCTTACCTCCAGACTCCAATATTGCGAGAAAAAAAAGTGTGTGTGTGTGTAAGTAAAAGAGGGGTTGGGGGACACACACAATGCAAATAGTCCGGGTAACCATTTGGTTACCTGTTCAGGAGTCTTATGGCTTGGGGGTAAAAACTGTTGAGAAGCCTTTTTGTCCTAGACTTGGCACTCCGGTACCGCTTGCCATGTGGTAGTAGAGAGAACAGTCTATGACTGGGGTGGCTGGGGTCTTTGACAATTTTTAGGGCCTTCCTCTGACACCACCTGGTGTAGAGGTCCTGGATGGCAGGCAGCTTTGCCCAGTGATGTACTGGTTCGTACGCACTACCCTCTGAGGCCGAGCAATTGTCTTACCAGGCAGTGATGCAACCGGTCAGGATGCTCTCGATGTTGCAGGTGTAGAACCTTTTGAGGATCTCAGGACCCATGCCAAATCTTTTTAGTTTTTAGTTTCCTGATTATTATTTAATCAGTCACTTTACCCCTACCTACATGTACACATTACCTCAATTACCTCGACTAGGGCCTCCCGGGTGGCGCAGTGGTTAAGGGCGCTGTACTGCAGCGCCAGCTTTGCCACCAGAGACTCTGGGTTCGCGCCCAGGCTCTGTCGTAACCGACCGGGATGTCCGTGGGGCGACGCACAATTGGCCTAGCGTCATCCGGGTTAGGGAGTGTTTGGCTGGTAGGGATATCATTGTCTCATCGTGCACCAGTGACTCCTGTGGCAGGCCGGGCGCAGTGTGCGCTAGCCAAGGTTGCCAGGTGCATGGTGTTTCCTCCAACACATTGGTGCGGCTGGCTTCCGGGTTGGATGCGCGCTGTGTTAAGAAGCACATACACATAGGGCAACTTCATGTAAAGCGTGACCCTGTGCATTACATAGCTTACAGTGTGTCTGTTTGGGTGACAATATCAGCAAGCAACAGAGGCTCACAAGTTAGTGAGTGATTGTTACGCCCTACATATATTGCTTGCTTATATTGTCACCCAAACAAAAGAGACAGTCCACACAGTAGTAAGCTCTGTAATGCAGAATACTTTTCTTTACTCTCAGAGAGAGCTCAGTACTGAATAATGTGCAGACTACAGACTAAGGTAGAATGCACAAGAGCTTTACAGAGACTTAAGCACTCCAAGTAATAAAGAAAACTCACAACAAAGAGCTTTGCACAAAGTATCATGGCAGGAGAAAAGGAGGGAAATAGAAGAACAGAGGCTACAGTGGGAGATAGAAAACAGTCCCTGATCTGGAGAAATTCACATTGGGTGGCTGTTGTTGAACCCTATTTAAATTCCCCCTCACGTGCAGCAGGCAACGTTTCATCAGCAAGCTCACAAGTGTGGCAAATAGCTTGATTGAACATTTGTTTCTTCCCTTCCAAATGTCTTTATGTTATTAGGTTATGGAGAAGACAGTCCAATCAACTGATGAATGGTTAGAAATGAACACCTGCCCACTCACTATGCAGCCCTGAGAAAGGGTGTTATAACAATCAATTAAAGAGAGATTATCATACATGAAATACCCTCCACTGCACCACTCAATACTTCAATGTTAATACCTTTTGCCCAGTCTTCTTTGCTCTAATTGACCTGTGTGACTGGCATTGGCATGTCATAATTGTGTGGAACATATTTAATGCAGTTCACCAAATTTTCTCCAACTATTAGGAATGTAAACACATTGCTCTGATGTCACGTGAATGCTTAGCAAGATTATCTGCACTCCTAGGCCACAATTCCTTGAATGCAATACACATGCACAACCTTCTATTTTTACCTACCTCTTCTCTTACAGACTTAGCATCATGTTCATCATCACTTCAATGGGTGACAATGATGGAAAATGTGTGAGCTGTCTTCAGGAGACTCCGAGACCCTATGTTAAGGCAGAAAGACAGCCCTTGGTCAGTTAGGGCCTGCATGCGAAATGTGGAGGCAACACCCAATGCCATGTTTTAGATGACCAAGTAGTTTCATGCACCACATGAACACAACTTCAAGTATAAGGTTAGTAATACATGGCTCGGCATGATGCCTGCATAACTCTACTGTGCCATTCCCAACAAGCGCAGTTCACCAAGTGCACGTTGTGTTAGCTAATTATGAATTAAGAATGATCTTTCCTAAAGGAAGTATGTCAAAGGCCAATGTGGCCATCCTCTGATCATTCACACCAACATCCATCAATGCCAAGTCATATCCAGTAACACATCCAGAGTATTGTATAGCCTGAAGCATCAAATACAATGACAATATACACGTTTCATTTGTTACAGATCAATTGCAAGAACATACATTTTACTCCACTCAATTTCTAAAGATTCCAGAACACTAAACAATATTTTTAATCCATAAAAATAGCATAGCCAGAAATGTGTTGGTGGGTGGACATTTTTGGGGAAAAACATTTAACTTCTATAATAATAATTTGCAATTTTATAGCTAATCTCATGCTATTCTACACATTTTGCCACGAGTCTGAGAGAAAATGTTGCTGTTCCCAAGTGGCCCACCCAGGCCCACCCATTCCTAAGAGGCTGTTACAACACACACCCCACTATGAGTCTTGTAAGAGAAATACACAATGGTCTATCATCACACCACCCGATGTCACAGGAAGGCCATAAAGATCATCAAGAACAGGAACCACCCGAGCCACTGCCTGTTCACCCCGCTATCATCCAGAAGGCGAGGTCAGTACAGGTCCATCAAAGCTGGGACCGAGAGACTGAAAAACAGCTTCTATCTCAAGGCTATCATACTGTTAAACAGCCACCACTAACATTGAGTGGCTGCTGCCAACACACTGACTCAACTCCAGCCACTTTAATAATGGGAATTGATGGGAATTGATGTAAAATATATCACTTGCCACTTTAAACAATGCTACCTAATATAATGTTTACATACCCTACATTATTCATCTCATATGTATACGTATATACTGTACTCTATATCATCTACTGCATCCTTATGTAATACATGTATCACTAGCCACTTTAACTATGCCACTTTGTTTACATACTCATCTCATGATTCCAAGACGGACCAACAAAATGGCGGACGGAAGACAGGGTGGTGCGGCAGGTGCCGCTTCTCATTCGAATGCTGTAATTTTATCTAAACCATCAGGTGTACGCCGATCCCAGCTAAGTAACTCATGCAAAGAGTTAAAGCGCAATTATGTGTTTTATCTCCAGTACTCTGCCATGATTGTCAGTTATGTAGCTGCTCTACTGATAATCTCAGTGAGTCCTTGCTGGGATGACACAATCTGTCAACTACTGGAGAATATCAACACCAAACACGTTCCACGGGAGCGGACAGTACACAGCATACCATAATGTTCTGAATAATGGCCAAGTCTACCTCGCTCCTTATTCTACTGAACCGCTTAGGCGTAACAAACACAAGTCCAACATTTATCGGAAACTGTTAAACTACCTGTTCGCTACCCTCCTGCTCTCCGGGGATGTACAACTCAATCCTGGGCCCAATATCACCGAGCCAGTGATACGCACCGGAGTGGAGAGCGGTGGATGGCCTTGTCCACTGGTCGTCGCAGCAGTGGAGGTGGGTGAGTGCTATGGTCCTATGGTTTCTCTCGACTCACCCGGTTCCAGGATAGATTTTGACTCTTCAAACATACCAGAGTTGCTATATGCGATCCCTGACTCTGCTTCTGGTACGCAAGCTATTTTAATTAGTTCCCCGCATCCAGTGCAGGCGGGAGGGATTGTTAATTGCGCTACCGAACTGCCCCTAATCAAAACGAAACAAAACGGCCTAAACCCAGCCGTCAGAAAACACAGAAAATGTAACTTTTTTCAATGTGTCAATCACTCTCGAGTCATCTGGGACCCACGAGCTAAGCCCAAGGGACTACTAGGGGGGCACTTGAACATTCGTAGTGTCATTCCAAAAAGTGATCAAATTCAACATCTACTCACAGACTCCAACCTTGACTTTCTCTGCCTCTCAGAGACATGGCTTCATAAACACTCTCCATGTGCTGCTTTGGTTGTGCCTGGCTACAATGTTTTCAGGAGAGACAGGATTGAGGGAAGAGGAGGGGGTGTGATGATTTACATTAAAGAACATATCCGATGTAAACAAATTGAGTGGTCATGTGATAATGAACTAGAATGTATCGGCCTGAACGTTACACTGTCTCCCCAAATGTCTTTTACCCTCATTGGAACGTATAGGCCACCTTCCACCAAAAGTGTGTTTTTTTATCAGTTTAATACCATGCTTAGGGAATGTGATTTTGGGAAAGAGGTCATCTTAATGGGAGATTTTAACATTAATTATGAAGACAAGTGTTGTAGGAAAACCCTCAAACGGATCACTAATACCTTTGACCTTACACAGCTAGTTAAAGGGCCAACCAGGGTGACTTGTTGCTCTAAAACACAGATTGATTTGGTGTTCAGTAATAAACCAGAGAGAGTGACTAAATCATTCAATATGGTTACTGGGCTGTCTGATCATAATCTGACACTTATAGCCAGAAAGCTGTCTAAGAGCAGGTTTAACCTCTCTACTGTTAGAAAGCCGGATTAACTCAGAATACCTAAGAGTGAATTAAATAATTTTGAAAAAGCAATTAAGGGAATAAACTGGAATGATCTCTTGTCCTATACAGACGTGGAAGCTGATAGTCAGGTTTTTCTATCCACAATCCAGACTACAATAAATGGCTTCCTAAAGAAAATCAAATCCAAACCTGGCCAAAAGAGCACTCTTCCTTGGCTAAATGGAGAAATCTGGAAATTGATGAAAGACACTCAACCTGTCTTCATCATAAGGGAGGTTTCTGAGTCAAAGGTGAACAAGGTGATTAGCTCACTAAAGAACTCTAAAGCCAAAGATGTGTTTGGGATGGACTCTACCTTTCTTAAAAACTACAAAGAGTCACATTACTAAGGTCACCAACACATCTATTGGTCTCGGTGTGTTTCCAAGGGTATGGAAGTCGGCCATAATAACGGCCATCTTTAAATCAGGAGACCCTGCTAACGTGAGTAACTACAGGCCCATTAGTATATTACCTGTGGTGTCAAAGGTTGTTGAAAAGTGTGTAGCAGAACAACTGATTGCCCACCTCAACAACAGCCCCTTCACATTACACTCCATGCAGTTTGGCTTCAGAGCGAAACACTCCACAGAAACGGCGAACTGCTTTCTTCTGGAAAATGTGAAGTCTGAGATGGACAAAGGGGGTGCTGTTGGGGCTGTGTTTCTGGACCTAAGGAAGGCTTTTGATACTGTTAACCATGAGATTCTCATCACAAAATTGTCCAAGTTCAACTTTTCCCCTGATGCCTTGAGATGGATGAAATCATACCTTGAAGGCAGAACTCAGTGTGTCAGAGTGAGCAATGAGCTGTCGCCCACTCGTAGCTATGATGTGGGCGTGCCCCAAGGGTCAATACTGGGGCCCCTCCTGTTCAGCCTGTACATTAATGATCTGCCTTCTGTCTGTACTGGGTCTGAAGTTCAAATGTATGCAGATGATACAGTGATATATGTGCATGCAAAGAGCAAACAACAAGCTGCACAAGAACTCACTACTGTAATGGTCCAGGTTACAAAGTGGCTCAGTGACTCGTGTTTGCATCTCAATGTGAAAAAAACTGTTTGCATGTTCTTCACAAAGAGGGCAACAGATGCTACTGAGCCAGATGTCTATGTGTCAGGGGAGAAGCTCCAGGTGGTATCCGATTTTAAGTACCTTGGCATCATACTTGATTCCAACCTCTCTTTTAAAAAGCATGTGAAAAAGGTCATTCAAATAACCAAATTCAACCTAGCTAATTTCCGATTTATACGAAATTGTTTGACTACAGAGGTAGCAAAACTGTACTTCAAATCTATGATACTCCCCCACTTAACATACTGCTTGACTAGTTGGGCCCAAGCTTGCTGTACAACATTAAAACCTATTCAGTCTGTCTACAAACAGGCTCTCAAAGTGCTTGATAGGAAGCCCAATAGCCATCATCATTGTCACATCCTTAGAAAGCATGAGCTCTTGAGTTGGGAAAATCTTGTGCAATACACCGACGCATGTCTTGTATTCAAGATCCTCAATGGCCTGGCTCCCCCTCCACTCAATATTTTTGTTAAACAGAAAACCCAGACATATGGCAGCAGATCCACAAGGTCTGCCATGAGAGGTGACTGTATAGTTCCCCTAAGGAAAAGCACCTTTAGTAAATCTGCATTCTCTGTGAGAGCTTCCCATGTCTGGAATACACTGCCATCAGACACACATAACTGCACCACATATCACACTTTCACAAAATGCTTGAAGACATGGCTAAAGGTCAATCAGATTTGTGAACATGGTCCCTAGCTGTGTGTTGCCACTCCATGTTGTCTGTTGTCTGTAGCTTGTGAGGTGTGGAAACACTTTGTTGCTTTTATGAATTTTGTCTTGCTGCTTTCTGTTTTATGCTGCTCTGTCTGTATGCTACGTCTTGCTTGTCCTATGTTGCTCTGTCTGTATGCTATGTCTTGCTTGTTCTATGTTGCTATTGTCTATATTGTAATTGTTTTTAATAACCTGCCCAGGGACTGCGGTTGAAAATTAGCCGGTTGGCTAAAACCGGCACTTTTACTGAAATGTTGATTAATGTGCACTGTCCCTGTAAAAATAAAAATAAACTCAAACTCAAACTCGATCTCATATGTATATACTGCACTCAATACCATCTACTGTATCTTGCCTATGCCGCTCTGTACCATCACTCATTCATATATCTTTATGTACATATTCTTTATCCCCTTACACTTGTGTCTATAAGGTAGTAGTTTTGGAATTGTTAGCTAGATTACTTGTTGGTTATTACTGCATTGTCGGAACTAGAAGCACAAGCATTTCGCTACACTCGCACTAACATCTGCTAACCATGTGTATGTGACAAATAACATTTTATTTTATTTGATTTATTTGATTCTTCCAAATAGGAACAGGTAAAATGAATGTAACAATTACTCAATAATAGATACTCTACACATATTGCTTGCAGTAGAAAGCTCTGTAATGCAGAGTACTTTATTTTACTCTCAGCAAGAGCTCAGAATCGACAACAATGCAGAGTACAGACAAAATTGCTTTACAGAGACTTAAACACTCAAGAGTAATAAAGAAAACTCACAACATAGAGCAAATTTGAGGAAAATGCTGCCAAAGTTCTATCAACACATTGACTGTAGGTCAAAGCTTAGGAAAAACACTACACCACTGCTACTCACCTTTTCGAGATGCCTACAAAGGCCCTCCAACTCCCTCCCTTCGGACAAATCAGATCACGACTCCATTTTTCAAACAGGAAGTACCCGTGCTAAGGTCTATTCGACGCTGGTCTCACCAATCGGAAGCCATGCTTCAAGATTGTTATGATCCAGCAGACTGGGATATATTCCGGGTAGCCTCTGAGAATAAAATTGACGTATGCACAAACACGGTGATTGAGTTCATCAGGAAGAGTATAGGGAATGTTGTTTCCATGGTGACTATTAAAACCTACCCAAACCAGAAACCGTGGACAGATGGCAGCACTCGAGCAAAACTGAACTAGGGAATCAGTTATTCCCTCCGTAATGCAATCAAACAGGCAAAAGATAAAGTGGTGTGGCAATTCAACGGCTCCTGTACGTGTCAGGGTCTACAGACAATGCCGGATTACAAACGAAAACCAGCCACGTTGAGGACACCAATGTCTTGCTACCGGATGAGCTGAAAACCTTTTTCGCCTGCTTTGAGGATAACACAGTGCCACCGACGCGGCCCGCTACCAAGGACTGTGGGCTGTCCTTCTCTGTGGTCGATGTGAGAAAGACATTTTAAACTTGTTAACCCTCGCAGGGCTGCCGGCCCAGACGGCATCCCTAGCCGCGTCCTCAGAGCATGCGCAGATCAGCTGGCTGGAGTGTTTACGGACTTATTCAATCTCTCTCTATCCCAGTCTGCTGTCCCCACTTCAATATATCCACCATTGTTCCTGTACCCAAGAAAGCAAAGGTAACTGAAATAAATTACTATCGCCCTGTAGCACTCACATCTGTCATCATGAAGTGCTTTGAGAGTCAAGTTAAGGATCATATCACCTCTACCTTACCTGACACCCTAGACCCACTTCAATTTGCTTACCACTCCAATAGAGCCACAGACGATGCAATCGCCATCGCACTGCCCTATCCAATCTGGACAAGAGGAATAACTATGTCAGAATGCTGTTCATTGACTATAGCTCAGCATTCAACACCATAGTACCCTCCAAACTCCTCATTAAGCTCGGGGCCCTGGGTCTGAACGCCGCCCTGTGCAACTGGGTCCTGGACTTCCTGACGGGCCTCCCCCAGGTGGTGAAGGTAGGAAACAAAACCTCCACTTCGCTGATCCTCAACACAGGGGCCCCACAAGGGTGCGTGCTCAGCCCCCTTGTGTACTCCCTGTTCACTCCCTGACCATGCACGCCTCCAACTCAATCATCAAGTTTGCAGACGACACAACAGTAATATACCTATACCAACAATGACGAGACAGCCTACATGGAGATGAGGGCCCTGGCGGGGTGGTGCCAGGAAAATAACCTCTCCTCAGGAAAAATATGTTTCTATTTACTCCTCAGATACCCTAAAATGCAATCAAACTATAATATTTATTACGGAAAGAAGTATGTTCAATAGGAAACCAATTTTAGCAGGTGCGTAATGTCGTCATGGTGCGCGCAAACACACATTTCCAAGACTGTGTCCCTCTACTTAAACAGTTATTTCTTATTAGTTTTTCCACACCCTGTGGAAGCCATGGTAATTGCATAAAGGGAGCTAATTTTCAATACGACCCTTCTCTTGAATTTCTAAGAGGATGGTCTCTCAAAAAAAAACAATTCTGGTTGGTTTTTCTCCTACCATATATAGTGTTATATTCTCCTACATTATTTTAACATTTCTACCATCTTCAAAGTGTTCTCTTTCCAATGGTACCAATTATATACATATCCTGGGTTCAGGGCCTGAGCAACAGGCAGTTTTTGGGGCACGTCATTCAGACAGGAAGTGGAGAAAAAAGGGGCCTAGCCCTAATGAATAATGTTTACATACTGCTTTACTCATCTCATATGTATATATTGTATTATATTCTACTGTATTTTAGTCAATGCCACTCGGACATTGCTCATCCTAATATTTAAATATTTCTTAACTCCATTCTTTTACTTTTAGATTTGTGTATTGTTAGATACTTCAGCACTGTTGGATAGGTAAACAAACATTCCACTACACCCGCAATAACATATGCTAAATATGTGTATGTGAACAATACAAATTTGATTTGAACAAATGACAGTACGAGAAAGGGAGGGAAAACAGAAGAACAGAGTGTCATGGCTTCCTTCTATTGAAGGAGAGCAGACCAAAACGCAGCGTGGTTATTGTGATACATCTTTAATAAAGATGAAAATAGAACAATATACAAAAACAAGAAACGTGAAAAACCGAAAACAGCCCTATCTGGTGTAACAAACACAAAGACAGGAACAATCACCCACAAAACCCACCACCAAACAGGCTACTTAAATATGGTTCCCAATCAGAGACAATGACTAACACCTGCCTCTGATTGAGAACCATATCAGGCCCAAACACAGAAACAGACAAACAAGACATTCAACATAGAATGCCCACTCAGATCACACACTGACCAAACAAAACATAGAAACATACAAAGCAAACTATGGTCAGGGTGTGACACAGAGGCTACAGTGGGAGGAAGAAAACATTGGTCCCTGGCCTGGGGATATCTGGATCTGCCCTTAGGCATGATCATTTGTGTGTGTCAGATCTGGGTTAAATACACTGAACAAAAATATAAACGCAACATGCAACAATTTCAAAAATGTTACTGAGTTACACAGTTCATATGGAAATCAGTCAAATGAAATACATTAATTAGGCACTAAGTTGTGGATTTGCATCGGTTGGTCAGATACCTTAATAAAAAGGTAGGGGTGTGGATCAGAAAGCCAGTCAGTATCTGGTGTGACCACCACTTTCTTCATGCAGCGCAACACATATCCTTTGCATAAAGTTGATCAGGCTGTTGATTGTGGCCTGTGGAATGTTGCCCCCCCTTCAATGGCTGTGCGAAGTTGCTGAATATTGGCAGGAACTGGAACACGCTGTCGTACACGTCAATCCATAGCATCCAAATCATGCTCAAATGGATCAAATCAAATTTTATTTGTCACATACACATGGTTAGCAGATGTTAATGCGAGTGTAGCGAAATGCTTGTGCTTCTAGTTCCGACAATGCAGTAATAACGAACAAGTAATCTAACTAACAATTCCCAAAAACTACTGTCTTATACACAGTGTAAGGGGATAAAGAATATGTACATAAGGATATATGAATGAGTGATGGTACAGAGCAGCATAGGCAAGATACAGTAGATGATATCGAGTACAGTATAACATATGAGATGAGTATGTAAACAAAGTGGCATAGTTAAAGTGGCTAGTGATACATGTATTACATAAGGATGCAGTCGATGATATAGAGTACAGTATATACGTATGCATATGAGATGAATAATGTAGGGTAAGTAACATTATATAAGGTAGCATTGTTTAAAGTGGCTAGTGATATATTTACATCATTTCCCATCAATTCACATTATTAAAGTGGCTGGAGTTGAGTCAGTGTCATTGACAGTGTGTTGGCAGCAGCCACTCAATGTTAGTGGTGGCTGTTTAACAGTCTGATGGCCTTGAGATATAATCTGTTTTTCAGTCTCTCGGTCCCAGCTTTGATGCACCTGTACTGACCTCGCCTTCTGGATGACAGCGGGGTGAACAGGCAGTGGCTCGGGTGGTTGATGTCCTTGATGATCTTTATGGCCTTCCTGTAGCATCGGGTGGTGTAGGTGTCCTGGAGGGCAGGTAGTTTGCCCCCGGTGATGCGTTGTGCAGACCTCACTACCCTCTGGAGAGCCTTACGGTTGAGGGCGGTGCAGTTGCCATACCAGGCGGTGATACAGCTCGCCAGGATGACATGTCTGCTGAGTATGCAGGCCATGGAAGAACTGGTACATTTTCAGCCTCCAGGAATTGTGTAGATCCTTGCTACATGGGTCCATACATTATCATGCTAAAACATGAGGTGATGGTGATGGATGAATAGCACGACAATGAACAACAGGATTTCGTCACGGTATCTTTGTGCATTCAAATTGCCATCAATAAAATGCAAGGGTGTTCGTTGTCCATAGCTTATGCCTGCCCGTACCATAACCCCACCATGATGCACTTCGTTCACACGTTGACATTAGCAAACCGCTCGCCCACATGACGTCATACACGCTGTCTGCCATCTGCCTGATACAGTTGAAACTGGTATTCATCCAAGAAGAGCACACTTCTCCAGCGTGCCAGTGGCCATCGAAGGTGAGCATTTGCCCACTGAAGTCAGTTACAATGACAAACTGCTGTCAGGTCAAGACCCTGGTGAGGATGCTCACGCAGGTGAGCTTCCCGGAGATGGTTTCTGACAGTTTGTGCAGAAATTCTTTGGTTGTGGGTTTCAGGTTTCATGGTTTCATCAGCTGTCCGAGTGGCTGGTCTCAGATGATCCCGCAGGTGAAAAAGCCAGATATGGAGATCATGTGCTGGAGTGGTTACACGTGGTCTGCGGTTGTGAGGCCGATTGAATGTGCTACCAAATTCTCTTAAATGACATTGGAGGCGGCTTATGGTAGAGAAATTAACATTAAATTCTCTGGCAACAGCTCTTTTGGACATTCCGGTAGTCAGCATGCCAATTGCACGCTCCCTCAAAACTTGAGGCATCTGTGGCATTGTGCACACAATTTGAGAGAAGTAAGCTTTTGTGTGTATGGAACATTTTATATATATATATATATAGATAGCGTTTATATTTCAGTATACATGTGTATTTGAGTATTTGTTATTTAAAAAATTTTCTGTGTACACTGCCCAAAACAATCACTTTTATTTGAGTACTTGAATGGTTAATGACAGGCAGTGGCTGAGACAGCAGATTTTCTGACTTTATACACTGCAATCTTTGAGAGAGGTAGTTAGCAAGCCAGGCCAAAGACCCCTCAGACACCACTACTCCTTAGCCGGCCCACAAGAATGGAATGGTCTACCGTATCAAAAGCTTTGGCCAAGTCATTTAAAATAGCAGCACAACATTGCTTAGAATCAAGGGCAATGGTGACATCATTTAGGACCTTTAAGGTTGCGGTGACCAATCCATAACCTGAGCGGAAACCAGATTGCATACCCGAGAGAATACTATAGACATCAAGAAAGCCAGTCAGTTGATTATTGACAAGTGTTCAAACACCGAGGAGAGGTAGGGGGGAGGTAACGATTCTTAACAGTAATGTCATTAAGTCCCCGGTAGTCAAGGCACGGACGTAGGGTCTTGTCCTTCTCCACAACGAAAAACCCTGTGCCGGCAGGCGATGCAGATGGCCTCAGAGACTCCTACATAGCTTTGGTCTCTGGTCCAGGCAGAGAATACAATCGACCCCGAGGTGGTGTAGTGCCTGGGAGAAGAGCAATGGGACCATCTTAAGGACGGTGCGGGGGAAGGGAAGTAGCACGTGTCTTACTGAACACTTCCAGGAGGTCATGGTATTCTGTGGGGATAGCAGAGACATCCAGTCTTGCTAACATCCTGAGAAGATGACTTGAGGAAGGCTGTGCTGCTTGAAGGCAGTGGGAATGACAAAATGGGTTCCAACCCAGGATGGAACTTGTGGACCAATCAAACAAATTGTGTTTTTGAAGCCAGGAAAATCCCAAAACCACCGGAACATGGGGAGAGGTAATGAGGAGGAACTGTATTGTCTCACTGTGATTACCAGAAACCCGTAATTGAATGGGCACAGTACTATGGGTGACTTCCCCTATAGAGTGGCCGTCCAGTGCCCTAGTATCCATGGGCACAGCGAGAGGCTGAGAGGGAATACCAAACTCCGAAGCTATCGTGGCATTCATAAGATTTGTATCAGCCCCAGAGTCAATGAGCACTTGAAGAGATTTAGATTGGTCTCTCCACAGTACAAGAGCAAAAAGTGGTGTGCAGGTAATGGGAATTAGGGAACTCCCAGTCTGACTCACCATAGTACTGGTACCCACTAGAGGCAAAGGTTTCCTAATAGGGCAGGTAGCTATAAAATGTCATATCCCTCCACAGTACAGACAACAGTTATTATTCATCCTCCATGAGCGCTCCCAAATTGATAGCCTAGTTCTTCCCAACTGCATAGGCTCAGGAGTATCCAACTCACCCGTAGTAGATTTAGGAGAGCTCGTGTGGCTTCGACTCCTCTGGGAAGAGCTGCCTTCGGAAACCTCCAGATTCCATAGGAGGTGAACGCTCCATATCGGATGCACGAGTGTGCCCTAGACCAAACCTCTCACTCTTGCGTTCCCTTAGGCATCCATAAATTTTAATGGTTAAGGCGATAAGGGAGTCGAGGTCCACCGTTAGTTCGCGAGCAGCTAGCTCATCCTTAACCTCCTCAGATAATCCATGCAGAAAAGTATCGAAAAGAGACTCCGGATTGCAGGCACTCTCGGCGGCCAACATGCGAGAGTCCACTGCGTAGTCTGCCACACTACAGGAGTTGACGTAAGTCAAGCAGTTTGCTGGCCGCCTTTCTCAAAAACGTCTCACCTCTGCCATGAATTCCTCCAAATGCCCGCAAATGGCAGATTGTTGTTCCCAAACTGCCGTAGCCTGACATTAGCGTAATTATATCTGTCATCTTCGATAGGTCTGAAGTAAACGAAAATGGCTGTAGCTCAAAAATAAGCAAGGACTGGGAAAGAAAACCCAGGCAGGCACCAGGATTCCCTAAATATTGCTCTGAAGGTAAGCAGGGTTCACAGGGAGTCGGGATAGGCTGTACCAACTCACCACAGATAAGGAAAAACATTACTGAGTGATTGATGTTTTTCAGAGGTGGCAGACAGTCTGAGCTAACTCCCTGATTTGCTCCATAATAGCCTGTAACCAAGGAACCGAGCCCTTCCAAAAGGCCCTGTAGCAACTCCCAATGGTGTTTCCCTGCAGGGAGACAGTGTGGCGAAGCTAGTCCAAGTCTGCTGGGTCTGTCATGGCCAGTTCGTACTATCAAGGCACAAGGCAAGACCCAAATGCAGACAGTAAGCAGAGGGTTGGAGTCTTACTGTCACGTAGCTAGGAGTGGTGGCTGCGGAGTCAGGCGCAGAGAGCAGAGGGTTTTGGGTTTCCGTAATTTATTCCGGACCGAACAAGGTCACGTCAACAACAATAGGCGACAAACACTGACCTACCTAAAACAGGACACCAAAACAGTCCAACAAATAAACAAACATAACCATCCATAAACAGAACAGCAAATAAGCCTGCACAAAAGCAAGCGAGCATAGACGGCTTAAATAGCCCTGAACAAAAACCCCAAACGAGAAACAGGTGAAACCAATAAAGACATAACCAACAGAAAAGGAAAAGGGAATCGGTGGCAGCTAGTAGACCGGTGACGACGACCACCGAGCGCCGCACGAACAGGAAGAGTACCACCCCCCCACCTCCGACGCGCGGCTCCTGCAGCGCGCCGCCACCAGCCTCGAGGGCGACCCAGGGGACGAGGCACAGGGCGATCCGGTTGGAGGCGATGGAAATCCCTCAGCAGTGATGGATTCAAGATGTCTTCCACCGGTACCCAGCTCCTCTCCTCCGGAACGTAAACCCCTCCCAGTCCACGAGGTACTGTAGGCCCCTCACCCATCGTCTAGAGTACAGAATGGAATGTACTGTGTACGCCGGGGACCCCTCGATGTCCAGAGGGGGCGGAGGGACCTCCGGCACCTCACCTTCCTGCAGGGAACCAGCTACCACTGGCCTGAGGAGAGACACATGAAACGAGGGGTTAATACGGTAGTTAGAAGGGAGCTGTAACCTATAACACACCTTGTTTATCCTCCTCAGGACTTTAAATGGCCCCATACACTGCGGCCCCAGCTTCCGGCAGAGCGGGCGGAGGGGCAGGTTTCGGGTCGAGAGCCAGACCCGATTCCCCGGTGCGAACACGGGGGCCTCACTGCGGTGGTGGTCAGCGCTCCTCTTCTGCCGACCACCAGCTTGTTTGAGAGATTCCTGGACGGCTCTCCAGATCTCCTGTGAGCGCTGCACCCACTCCTCCCCCGCAGGAGCTTCGGTCTGGCTCTGATGCCACGGTGCCAGGACACGCACTGGAAAGGTGACATGTTTGTGGAGGAGTGGCGGAATGAGTTCTGAGCCAACTCCGCCCATGGAATATACCTCACCCATTCTCCTGGCCGGTCCTGGCAATATGACCGCAGAAACCTACCCACATCCTGGTTCACTCTCTCCACCTGCCCATTACTCTCGGCGTGGAAACCCGAGGTCAGGCTGACCGAGACCCCCAGACGCTCCATATACGCCCTCCAAACTCGGGACGTGAACTGAGGACCCTGATCAGAAACAATGTCCTCAGGCACCCCGTAGTGCCGGAAGACGTAGGTAAACAGGGCCTCCGCAGTCTGTAGGGCCGTAGGGAGACCGGGCAACGGGAGGAGACGGCAGGACTTAGAAAACCGATCCACAACGACCAGGATCGTAGTGTTCCCCTGAGACGGGAGAAGGTCAGTGTGAAAATCCACCGACAGATGAGACCACGGCCGTTGTGGAGCTGTAACTTCCCTCTAGGCAGGTGTCTAGGAGCCTTACTCTGAGCACACACCGAACAGGAGGAAACATAAAACCTCACATCCTTAGCCAAGGTGGGCCACCAGTACTTCCCCCTAAGACCCCGCACTGTCCTCTTAATACCTGGATGACCTGAAGAGGGTAGCGTATGGGCCCCCTGAATCAATTGGTCACAAACACCAAGCGGCACGTACTGAAGACCCGCTGGACACTGTGGGGGAAAAGGTTCCAACCGTAACGCCCGCTCGATGTCCACGTCCACCTCCAATACCACCGGTGCCACCAGACACGAAGCTGGAAGGATGGGAGTATGGTCGATGAACCGCTCTCCGGTGTCATAGAGACGGGACAGCGCGTCGGCCTTAGTGTTAAGGGAACCTGGTCTATAGGAGATGGTGAACCTAAATCTGGTTAAAAAAACATGGCCCACCTTGCCTGACGATTCAGTCTCCTCGCTGCCAGGATATACTCCAGATTACGGTGGTGAGTCCAGATGAGGAAAGAGTGTTTAGCCCCCTCAAGTCAGTGTCTCCACACCTTCAGAGCTTTTACCACAGCTAACAACTCAGGTCCCCCACTATGCCGGACTGAGCTTCGTGGAAAAGAAAGCAGGTGCCTTACAGAGTTAGCTGACAATTATAATATCAGTGGAGGCTGCTGAGGAGAGGATGGTTCATAATAATGGCTGGATCGGAGCAAATGGAATGGTAATTGATATTCCACCTATTCTACCACAGCCATTACCATCAGCCTGTCCTCCCCATTTAAGGTGTCACCAACCTACTGTGAATGAATTTGCATTGGATTTTTAATAGCCAAGTAATAGGGCATTTTTATATTTTCATAATGAATAGGCTGGCAAATTACCTTAAACTACACAATATCTCCTCTCTCTTTCATTCCTTTCTCAAGAGTGCAGAGAGAGGGGCTGTCAACAGTTTAAGGAAATATGTTTCGCTGTGAAAACATCTTACTATCGATGTCGCGGAACAGATTTCATTCGGTTTCCCAAATTAAGCACTGGGTAGCTGCAGGAACAAGATTGGAGAGCCCCTGGTATACAGAGTTTGGGCGGAATATCACCTGTCGCGCAGCAATAGGCTGCATAGTCCTCAAGCAGTGGTTGATGCGTGGAGTGAAATAGGCTAGGTGTTCTTATAAACCCAGACATTTCTATATGCAATCCCATATGAAAGCAGCTACTATATTTCATTTTCAGCTTTTAAAGAAAACCGGAGTAGCCTACCCAGCACATTGAAAAACGAACTCCATTCACTATTTGAATGTATGCAGATTATGTATTTTTGCCCCTGTTCCTGCCCATTTGATAATCAGGCATTCTAAATCTAAACAAATTTTTTAAAAACATTTTTTTTACAAGGTAAGTTGACTGAGAGCACATTCTCTCTAACAGCAACGATCTGGGGAATAGTTACAGGGGAGAGGAGAGGAGATGAATGAGCCAATTGTAAACAGAAACATTAGGTGGCAATAATGGTATGAAGGCAAGAATGGGAATTTAGCCAGGACACCAGTGTTAACACCCCTACTCTTACAATAAGTTCCATGGGATCTTTAGTGACGACAGAGAGTCAGGACAGCCATTTAATGCCCCATCCGAAAGACAGCACACTACACAGGGCAATGTCCCCAATCACTGCCCTGGGGCATTGGGATATTTTTTTTAGACCAGAGGAAAGGGTGCCTCCTATTGGCCCTCCAACACCACTTCAACAGCATCTGGTCTCCCATCCAGGGACTGACCAGGACCAACGCTGCTTAGCTTCAGAAGCAGGCCAGCAGTGGGATGTAGGGTGGTATACTGCTGGCAAACGGTAGGGCATGCTGCTAGTAAAGACAATATTAAATTGAGAATCGTCTGATGGGTGAAAATATGATCAGTTGATGAAAGAACAGAGTGTGCAGCCTGAGGTAAGGAACAGAGCTTTTTTTGTTTAGCAATTCTTACAATCATCAATATCGTATAGTTGCATCATGCAGCCCATATATGTATTGATTTCTAATATATTTTAAGGTTTGTATCATTCACAACTAAAGATGCCAAATAACTCTAAATCTATCATATAGAACCTGTTTCAAATGGTCACTTTAATGCTCAACATAGCCACTTCATACGCGCAATCGCTACTGAATGGAAAACATATCCTTTCTATTAAATGTAGGTGTAATGTTCGTCGTCTTCCTCTGATGAGGAGTAAGATAGATCGGACCAATTTGCAGCGTGGTAAGTGTCCATAATTTAATAAGAAAAACTGAACACTCAAAATACAAAATAACAACGTGAAACAAACGAAATAGTCCCGTGTGGCTCAAACACAAACACAGAAAATAAACACCCACAACTCAAAAGTGAAACCAGGCTACCTAAGTATGATTCTCAATCAGGGTCAACGATTGACAGCTGCCTCTGATTGAGAACCATACTAGGCCGAACACAGAAATCTCGGCGTTTGGCGGTCGATGTCACCGGCTTTCTAGACACCACCGATCCATGTTTCATTTTCGTTTTGTTTAGTCTTAATCATACACACCTGATTTCCATTCCATTGATTATGTTCCTTATTTAACCCTCTGATTTGGTCCAAACACACCAAGAAAGTTGTGAAGAGAGACTGAAAATATTTGGCACGTGTCCCCAGATCCTCAAAAAGTTCTACAGCTGCACCATCGGGAGCATCCAGAACAGTTGCATCACCGCCTGGTATGGCAACTGCTCGGCATCCGACCCGTAAGGCGCTACACAGGGTAGTACATCAAGGTGCCAAGCTTCCTGCCATCAAGGACCTATATAGTAGATGGTGTCAGAGGAAGGCCCAAAAAAATGTCAACGACTCCAGTCACCCAAGTCATAGACTGTTCTCTCTGCTACTGTACGGCAAGTGGTACTGGAGCACCAAGTCTAGGTCCAAAAGGCTCCTTAAAGCTTCGACCCCCAAGCCATAAGACTGCTGAACAATGAATCACATGGCTACCCAGACTATTTGCATTGACATCCATCCCCCTTGTTTTTACACTGCTGCTACTTGCTGTTTATCTATGCATAGTCACTTTACCCTTACCTACAAGTACAAATTACTTCGAATAACCTGTACCCCCACACAGACTCGGTACTGGTACCCCCTGTATATAGCCTCATTGTTATTTTGTGTTACTTTTTATTTTATTTTTTATTTTGTTTGTTTAGTAAATATTTTCTTAAGTCTATTTTCTTAAACCTGCATTGTTGGTTAAGGACTTGTAAGTACAGTGGGGGAAAAAAGTATTTAGTCAGCCACCAATTGTGCAAGTTCTCCCACTTAAAGATGAGAGAGGCCTGTAATTTTCATCATAGGTTCACTTCAACTATGACAGACAAAATTAGAAAAAAAATCCAGAAAATCACATTGTAGGATTTGTTATGAATTTATTTGCAAATTATGGTGGAAAATAAGTATTTGGTCAATAACAAAAGTTTATCTCAATACTTTGTTATATACCCTTTGTTGGCAATGACAGGGGTCAAACATTTTCTGTAAGTCTTCACAAGGCTTTCACACACTGTTGCTGGTATTTTGGCCCATTCTTCCGTGCAGATCTCCTCTAGAGCAGTGATGTGTTGGGGCTGTTGCTGGGCAACACAGACTTTAAACTCCCTCCAAAGATTTTCTATGGGGTTGAGATCTGGAGACTGGCTAGGCCACTCCAGGACTTTGAAATGATTCTTACGAAGCCACTCCTTCATTGCCAGGGCAGTGTGTTTGGGATCATTGTCATGCTGAAAGACCCAGCCACGTTTCATCTTCAATGCCCTTGCTGATGGAAGGAGGTTTTCACTCAAAATCTCACGATATATGGCCCCATTCATTCTTTCCTTTACATGGATCAGTCGTCCTGGTCCCTTTGCAGAAAAACAGCCCCAAAGCATGATGTTTCCACCCCCATGCTTCACAGTAGGTATGGTGTTCTTTGGATGCAACTCAGCATTCTTTGTCCTCCAAACACGACGAGTTGAGTTTTTACCAAAAAGTTATATTTTGGTTTCATCTGACCATATGACATTCTCCCAATCTTCTTCTGGATCATCCAAATGCTCTCTAGCAAACTTCAGATGGGCCTGGACATGTACTGGCTTAAGCAGGGGGACACGTCTGGCACTGCAGGATTTGAGTCTCTGGTGGCGTAGTGTGTTACTGATGGTAGGCTTTGTTACTTTGGTCCCAGCTCTCTGCAGGTCATTCACTAGGTCACCCCGTGTGGTTCTGGGATTTTTGCTCACCGTTCTTGTGATCATTTTGACCCCACGGGGTGAGATCTTGCGTGGAGCCCCAGATCGAGGGAGATTATCAGTGGTCTTGTATGTCTTCCATTTCCTAATAATTGCTCCCACAGTTGATTTCTTCAAACCAAGCTGCTTATCTATTGCAGATTCAGTCTTCCCAGCCTGGTGCAGGTCTACAATTTTGTTTCTGGTGTCCTTTGACAGCTCATTGGTCTTGGCCATAGTGGAGTTTGGAGTGTGACTGTTTGAGGTTGTGGACAGGTGTCTTTTATACTGATAACAAGTTCAAACAGGTGCCATTAATACAGGTATTGAGTGGAGGACAGAGGAGCCTCTTAAAGAAGAAGTTACAGGTCTGTGAGAGCCAGAAATCTTGCTTGTTTGTAGGTGACCAAATACTTATTTTCCACCATAATTTGCAAATAAATTAATTAAAAATCCTACAATGTGATTTGCTGGATTTTTTTCCTTCTCATTTTGTCTGTCATAGTTGAAGTGTACCTATGATGAAAATTACAGGCCTCTCTCATCTTTTTAAGTGGGAGAACTTGCACAATTGGTGGCTGACTAAATACCTTTTTGCCCCACTGTAAGTGTTTCACCTGTTGTATTTGGCGCATGTGACAAATAAAATTTTAAATATGATTTTAATCTATGCTGTTTCCATGTCACTTTAACAAAAAAATGCAATGTGACGACATTGAATCAACGTTTTTTTACCCAACTTTAAACTTAAATCCAATGACATGGTTTATATTTTTGTTGATTTGAAGTTGAAGTCACGTTAGTTGACAACTCTATAAAACTAGATGTTGAATGGATGTTTGTGCCCAGTGGGTTTGTCCAGACAAGTAGTCAATGTGAAGCACGTCCTGCTGTGTATTTAAAAATCAGTTACAAAGAGGATTGCATTGGAACATATTTTATTAACATGATAAGAACACATGATAAAGGAGACAAAAAATTTGACAATACATACATGTATGAGAAAAAAACAAGATTTATTCATAAAGCACTTTAACAAATGCCCTGTAAAAAAATGTGGGGACTAACAGATCCTACAATAAATAAATAAAACCTTCTACAGTACTATTTTAATTAGTTAACATCTTCTGATGGCTGGAGTGTTAGCAAGCTATTCTGCTGTTCTACATACAATGACACATCCTCCAGGAAACCAATGGTAAGTCAGACTCATGAGCTATATGGTTACCACAGTGACCACGTGGTCTATAGCACAACACATGTTATTGGCTTTACAAAGCTTTACCGTGCCACAATGTGGAGGAACACATTCAAATAAACAGGTCTGGACAAGCTTCTGCAGGATGATTTTTGTTAATATAGTACACTGAACATTTCTTTTCAGCAAAAAAAACAACAATGAATTAATAATCTTGTCAACCATCCACCTCCAGTCCTGTGTCTCCCCTGTCCCACCCTCTGAGGCATCTGTATCCAAAGACTGTGGTTTTAACCTTTGCTCTGCTATGCCCTGCCCGCCTACCCACTTTTTGACGGGGAAACCACACATTTCCAACAACCATAGTCCATACCTCATTAAACCTTTACCGCACAAATCTCATCATCACACTTAAATGTAGAAATCCTTTTATGAAGTTGATAGTTGCTGACAGTAGTGACAACGTACAGTAGACACATGCAAGCACAGAAACAGACACACTAAAACAATGAAATCATCTTTACAGCTGTGACCCTATTCTAAGACATATACACACCCACAATAGCCCATTCTAACCCAAAATTCTGAGGTTATTAGCCAGCCTTGTCACAGGTAAAAAGTAGTCACTGTGACAGTGTTCCTATTGGGGGCCTTGGTTACAACCTGTCCTGTTTTAAAACTCTTTGACATAACAGTAGTTAATAGCAACAATACCCATGTGCATCTGATGATACCCACAAGATCATTGTGATCTAAGAACAAAGTAAATCCTTGCTCGTAATGTATGTAGTCTGGATTGAGCTCAAGCAGGCAACTATTATGTTCACAAGTTTGTATTACATCAGCATAAAAAAAAAACATGATGTTATATTTGTTAGATTTACAACCAGCTATATTATATTCCTGTGATACTGTAGGTCCACTGAGGTAAGACATGGTACAGTCGGAAGGCTACTGGTGATTTAATGACAAATCTACAGACAAGCAAAAGGGTCTCTGTAATTTGTATACTCGGAATAGTTGTAAAAATAACTATAATTATAATAATTATGTCCCATGCATGGTCTATTTGTGAACCAGAAATCTCACGGGAAACTAAGACGTCCTTGGATATACAAAAAAGTTAATTGACAGCATTAAAAAAAAGCTCCACTGCATCTACCTCATGAAAGTAGAAATTCATATCTACAAAGATTTAAAAAATAACGGCCAAAGCAGGGATTTACAACATGGTGCACAGGGTGCAGTGAGCCAGTCTGATCTGCCGTAGATGGGGAGGGGTGCTATCTTATAAGAATTATAACACTTACGCTCCAGTCACTGTTACACGTCCATTTCCCTGTCTACCCTCAGTTTTCAGCTTCTCAGGGGTCAGATGAGTTCAAGTGTGTCTGTAGTCAGGGAACTGAATAGCCTTGGCTTTATCAGAGGCACTAGTATAATCAAATTGATATTTCGCTATCCTTTACAGATACATTAAACCTTTCCCCCAAAAAAGCTGAAAACAAAAGCATACAGAAAAACAAACACCCAGACTACAACACATAATGTCTGCGTTCAACTGCCTGTAAGCTGCTGAAATAGAAGCCATGGCAACAAACAGACACGATGCCCTTCTGGGAAGCAGTTGACTCACTAACTGGGTAATGGCAGAACTACTGTGAAACAGTGAGTCAGTGAATCTGAACAACAATTCTAGCTTTGGCCTACCAGGAATTAGCACCAAGCCAGGCCACACATCACAATTGACTGAAAGCAGAGATTGCAACTATATGAACACAGGGATGCCAAACCTTCAGTGAAAGAATAGTTTGAACGAGATGACATTTTTCTGTAAACAGAAGTAACATAATCCTTATAAATACAACACTTGTGAGGCGTGGTTCGGTACAAAGACATTCTAAATCAACAAAATCTTGAAGACTGAAACAACGTTTGCAGTGAAAACCTGTCTGAAGGTATCCCAACAGCTACAGTATGTGCAGGGTAGAGGGCGACCGTGCTGGGCACAGCAGTCTAGCAGCATGGCTCTCCTGCACTAGAACACTAGGAGATCAGAAGGAATGATTAGACCTAAAAAACATTGATGGGGGCTGAGTGAGGGTGTAGACTGGGAGCAGGTGCCTCCAGGGGTGAGGGGGTAGATAAGTGGTCACTGGGGTTGTATGTCGAGGGGCTTCGTCGCTTTAGCTCCTCTTCAGGATTCCTGTGGTACCACCCCAATCAGCTTCTGGCAAAGCGCCGTGGAAGAGACTGGAGAGAGAAACACACTGTAAGTCACAATCACTGTATAATCAGAAACAGACTACAATCATGCAGATAGGTCCAGAGAGAGCATTGAAGCAATTCATAACGGAAACTTACAGATAAACTGAAGGAGCCATTTGGGCTTGTTTTGCCACCAAACGCCAATGTAGTAGACTGGCACTCCAGTGGCAATGATGCCAAAGCCAATGGCACACTCCACAGGTGTTTTCCAGATGGACACCACGATGAGGAACATACAAGCCAGGACAAAGCTGATAGGCAGCAGGATATTCACCTGGGGGAAACATTTAAATGTGACACTGAATAAATAAACCAGGACAGACAAACACACTGACACTACCGTTAACAAAACACACAGAGAATGACTGGATTCAAACTAAACCCATCTTGAGGGAATGAAAATAGGAAAATATTGTGAAATTGTATGACAGTAATTCACAAAGTAATTCACAAATAGAATATTTAAAATAGAATATTTTAAAAGTAGAAGATAATACATAGCAAATGGGCCTCTCTCAAATGCTTAAGGTTAAAACTCTGAGGAGGGTTAGATGTGAAATGCTGAGTGGAGAGGGAAGGGGAGTGTTTGTGCACTTTCGTCAAACTCTGATCAGAACACTGACTCACATCCAGCTGAATCTGGACCATCGGACCAATAACTGACATTTTCAGAGGCTGCCAAATGCAGTCTGATGTTGATCCACACTAACTAAATGAGTACCAGCAAGCGGGTATACGAGAGCGAGATATTCAAAGGCAGAGAGTTGAATGGTCAATGTTGAAGAACCCCTCCAGCCCCTCCTTTATTGTGGCACAGAGCCACAGTAAGGTCATCTGTCCCAAACCCAGTCCCAACACACACAGGACAGAATTATCTGTGATAGATAGAGATCTGAACTGTGCAGCGCTGGCCTCTTTCACTTCACTGCCTCTCTCGGCCACTCCCCTCATTAACACATCGCCATGTCAACCAGACAGATGGGTTCAGGCCATTATAGGTCCATTTTGGGGGCAGGCAGAGGACCCACAGTCACACAAAGGGTCTCTGTGTGTCCAACAGTCCTAGGGCGACTGTCTCAGTGCACATGCTGCTCTACCTTCTATAGCCAATAGCTCATGCCAATGGCAGGTCACACTGCGGTCTACGCCGCCAAGTAACCAGTTCAAGCTCCTTCTTTTCTTTCTTCTTCTTCTATCGTCCTCCCCCTCTCTCTCTCTCTGGGCTCTATTGGGCGACGATGACATGGACATCGATTAAGGCAGCCCCCCGCACTGCTCTGATTCGGAGGGGTTGGGTTAAATGCGGAAGACGCATTTTGGTTGAATGAATTCAGATGTGCAACTGACTAGGCATCCCCCTTCCCTTGCAATGGTAAATCTTACTGTTGGCAGTAGCGCTGTAGGTTTTGATAAATAAACAAGTTGTGGGTGTGTCGACGCTTGGCCCCTCACTGGCCAATCGAAGCGTGCTCCATGGCTAAATATGTGGTTGCTTCAAGTAGTGTTTTTATGAATATTATTCTGCTATAGCATAGTCCGTTAAATAGCCTGCCCCATATTTGCTAAATATGTTGAACATTTTTGCAGTCTACATTTTTCTAATTGAATTGCTTCAATTTGGAAATACATAGTTAAACATAGGCTAGAGCAGTGGTTCCCAAACGTATTATAGTCCCGTACCCCTACAAACATTCAACCTCCAGCTGCGTACCCCCTCTAGCACCAGGGTCAGCGCACTCTCAAATGTTGTTTTTGCCATCATTGTAAGCCTGCCACACACACACTATACGATACATTTATTAAACATAAGAATGAGTGTGAGTTTGTGTCACAACCCAGCTTGTGGGAAGTGACAAAGAGCTCTTATAGGACCAGGGAACAAATAATGTAATAATAATCAATAGTTTTGCTCTTTATTTAACCACCTTACATATAAAACCTTATTCGTTCATCAAACATTGTGAATAACTCACCACAAGTTAACGAGAAAGGTGTGCTTGAAAGGATGCACATAACTCTGCAATGTTGGGTTGTATTGGCGAGAGTCTCAGTCTTTTTCCACACACAGTCTGTGCCTGTATTTAGTTTTCATGCTATTGAAGGCCGATAATCCACTCTCACATAGCTACGTGGTTGCAAAGGGCATCAGTGTCTTAACAGCACGATTTGCCAAGGCAGGATACTCGGAGCGCAACCCTATCCAGAAATCTGGCAGAGGCTCTCTTGTTCAGATAACGGTAAGTGGACTGGAGGCAGGGCATGAAAGGGATAACGAATCCATTTGTTTATGTCATCCGTTTCGGGAAGTACCTGCGTAATTGCGCACCCAACTCACACAGGTGCTTCGCTGTATCACATTTGACATTGTCCGTAAGCTTGAGTTCATTTCCACACAAAAAAATCATACAATGATGGAAAGACCTGTGTGTTGTCCTTGCTAATGCAGACTTCTTAATCACAGCCTCAATTTTGTCCCGCACATTGAATATAGTTGCGGAGAGTCCCTGTCATCCTAGACTCAGATCATTCAGGTGAGAAAAAACATCACCCAGACAGGTCAGTTGTGTGAGAAACCTGTCATCATGCAATCAGGCAGACAAGTGAAAATTATGGTCAGAAAAGAAAACTTGAAGCTCGTCTCTCAATTTAAAAAAAACGTGTCAATAATTTGCCCATTGATAACCACCGCACTTCGGTATGTTGTAAAAGTGTTACATGGTCACTGCCTATATCATTGCATGCTTTAACACATTTTGCCATTTTCACTGTAGTGTCCAAAACGTCTTTCAAGCTGTCAGGCATTCCCTTGGCAGCAAGAGCCTCTCGGTGGATGCTGCAGTGTACCCAAGTGGCGTCGGGAGCAACTGCTTGCACGCACATTACCACTCCACTATGTCTCCCTGTCATGGCTTTTGCGCCATTAGTACAGATACCAACACATCTCAAAGTCCATTTGATGTCACAAAGCTGTCCAGTACTTTAAAAATATCCTCTCCTGTTGTCCTGGTTTCCAGTGGTTTGCAGAAGAGGATGTCTTCCTTAATTGACCCCCCATAAATGTACGGATACATACCAGGAGCTGAGCCAGGCCCTTCACGTCTGTTGACTCATCCAGCTGTAATGCAGAGAACTCACTGGCTTGTATGCGAAGCAGTAATTGTTTCAAAACATCTGCCATGTCACTGATGCATTGTGAAACAGTGTTGTTTGATGAAGTCATTGTCTGTACAGTTTTTTGTGCCTTTCCCCCCAGCATTGTCCCAGCCATATCCGCGGCAGCAGGAAGAATAAATTCCTACACAATAGCATGGGGCTTGCCTGTCCTAGCCACTCGTTAGCTCACCATATAAGAAGCTTCTAGACCCTTTTTATTAATGGTATCTGTTGCTTTTATACGTCTTACTACTCAAAAGTCGTCTTAATTCTGGCTTATTTTTCAAATTGGCATATTTCAAAATGTCTGCACAAGAGTGAAGGATTCATCAAGTTGTGAGATAGTATTTCTGCACATATAATACACTGTGGCTGAGGAAAGGCACTACTCCCAATATAAGTGAACCCCAAATCAATGTAGTTCATCATATTTGCACCTCTTCAATGGTACAACGTCCCTGTCTGTTGTTCGGTGCTTTCCCGGGTAAGGGGGCAGTAGCTCTTCGGCTGCATCAGATTCACAACTGTCAGTGTCAATGGTAGCTGGGTTATCAACAAATGTAGAATTACTGATGCTAGCATTGGATGTGCTTGTGGAAGCAGAACAATTGTGTCGTCGACAGGTGCAGTAGAGCTGGCATGTGTCGCTATGGGCCTTACTTTTTTGAACCATTAATCTATTTTCGAGCAAACGGAATGAGCAGCAGCTACGTTTTGCTACATTCGGACCGTTACTGGAATTCCCGTGAGAGAGTAACGGTTAATGTGATTGGATGTTAATTATTTGACTAGGTTACCTGTATTTGACATTGGGTTGTTATTTCGCTGAACAGTAGATGGTTTCATTTTATTTTTGATAGTGAAACGAGGCTATTAAGGCGAGAAAAAAAACTCACCCAAATGTATAGCCCCGTTGGAAAATATATATATATATTTTTTTGGGGCGTACCCCCGAAAGCGTTGTGTGTATATAGGGACTAGACCTACTGTAAATTGCAGACATGGACAGGCAAAACATAGTCAATAATCAGATTAAATTCACTAGTCTATTGATAAGATATGAATAATTCTATTCAAATTCTATAAAAAATGAAAAAACGGTTTTAAATAAGCTGTGTCTAAATACAGTTACAGACACCATAATTGCTCGCCGTGGGATACTTAGAGATAAGGTAAGGCAATTTCAAAGAAGCTGGATAAAGATTCAGCACGAAGTTACCATATTTGCACTTCTCCAGAAATAGCAGACGAAATTGCATTGTATTCGAGCCAAGTACATACTCACCAAAAACCCATGGACGGTGAATCTTTCTAATAAATTAGTTTAAATAAAATTAAATAAATGTGAACCAACAACAATATTTTGAAATAGGATCGGGTCAGACGCATGATATCACAAATCGCTTATCTCGTTCCATGGCACTGTGCACACAGAGGCACTGTGCACGTGTTTTTAAGGACATATTTCAAATATTGCCACCCCTCCCACCTCAGCGCAAGTGAGCCGATGTTAGACAAGTAAACTGCTGAACCTGGCATTAGGAGTGGAAAATTCCAGTGTGACAGTTTCTACATGACTAAATAAAAAATGAACGTGCATCAGCCGCAAACAAAGAGCTCTCTCTCTGGTGCCTGATCAGTTGAAAACAGGTTCGAGACATTACACATATTCTCACCTTAATTGGTCGTTCCAGCTCAGGTTTCTTGTAGCGCAGCCACATCATGCCGATTATCGCCATGGCAATACAGAGCCAGTTGAAGAAACTGAAGAAGTTGATGACAGAGAAGATGTCGTTGGAGAAGGCATACAGCAGCGTCATGAGGCACTGTGAGGGAAGTATGAGAGAGAGATGTGAACGTAGCACACAGCAGTGACTATTGTAGACAGGCATGAAAAATTGCTAATAATGACCATAATACTGAGCCTCAATCCTCAGGCTCAATGTTTGACTACAAGTTCCAATATTATATTTTACTTTGCATATTGAATGATGAGAGCCCTCGATGGTGGGGCAGTTTTGAGAAGCACCTGATCAGAGAGAGGTTACGTACTGTGAAGATGAGTGACGGCAGAGGGGTCAGCAGGTCGGGGTGGATCATGGACAGCAGACTGGGGAGGTGGCCTTCTCTTGAGCCCACAAAGAACAACCTGACAAAGAGAACAGGGGTTATAGTATTTATACATACACACAAACCAAAAGAGCATACTTGTATATAGCTTTGGATTTTGTGTGTGAATTAATAAGTGTAAGTCAGAGGACTATGGTGGGAGGAGCTATAGGAGGACGGGCTCATCGTAATGTCTGGAATAGAGTCAAACATGGCTTTATACGTTTTATACCGTTCCATTAATTCCATTCCAGACATTACACTGAGCCCATCCTCCTATAGCTCCTCCCACCAGACTCCACTGGTGTAAGTGTGTGTGTGTTTGTGAGATACCTGGATGATGTAAAGAGAGAGCCATTAACAGAGCCGAAACAGGACAGTCCCACAAATACAGGGATGATCCAAGCCATGGGGCCCAGGTGGTAGTTTCCAAAGTCCTGAAGGACAGAAACACAAACAATATCAGCAAACAAAGTCTGTCTACCTGTCACTGGGCTGTGTGTACTAAGACATACAGTGATGTACGTAATCTGATATTGAGTGTGTACCAGTGGAGAGAGACAGTTCTGTAGTGTATGTACAGGCTAATCTCAACACCATAAGTCTGTCACGAGAGTCTAGTACAGGCTGGTTCAGTATGGGGGAGAACTTACCACCGCCACAGCCTCAGAGCTCAGCATCTCTTCTGGACTCAGAGTGGTGAAGTAGGCCAGGTTAGTCAGTACGTACACCACAGTGACGATGGGCAAGGAGATGATGATAGCACGAGGCAGGTTCCTATGGGTGTGGGGGGGGGCAGTGAGTTATAGAGTTTAACACGCCACCTCTGACATAATACTTCCTTTGTTTACCTACGTCGGAAGAAAATCTGAGGTAATTATAACTTTGAAACGGACTGACACAGGAATCGTGTTAACATAAAACATGCATGTACCAGTAATTATTTTCAAAATGCATAGGTAGTCATTCTTGACCTATAGTATGTTACAAGGAACATGGGCTGCGGTCCAAACTCTTAAAAGACACACCCTATCCGCTCAGCCCTCAAATTCAGTTGACACTTCTGATGACGTATCATGACGTCTGACGAGTATACACTTGCAGGGCAAGGGGCGAGGGAGGAAGGAATTATTTTTAAGTAAACCACACAATCATCCTGCACTGATTGTGTTTTCAGCCACTGGTAGCTTGTAGGGTGCTTTATATGCGCTACAGTCAATTATGAGTGCATGTCTACTTATATTAAATATATAATTATTAATGTACGCCTACTGTATGATAGCTAGCAAATTAATTAGCTAACTAACATTAGCCTGCCTAGCTGGAACTTCTGAAGAAGGAACATTTTTTATTTCTACAATTTCCAAAAACATATGTACTTTTTACAGAGTAGCAAAATGTCTAACTTATTTGCATTCGTTTTTACTTACACTTGCATGTTGACTTCTCCATTGTTGTTTTTAAGTTTTCACAGACTTTTCTTAGCAGATGTACAATCGTCATGGTTTGAATTATGGGGAGTTTCAGGCCCCGGAGTGAAGATAATTGTACACTCGCAAAGCCGACTAAAAACGAGGGCTGGGTCTTACGTTGCAAACTTCCCTTGCTTGGCTGACCAGCCAAGATGGCAACGGGGATTCCCCCAAGGGCATAAGGCGAGGGTAAGTGGACGAGGGTGTGTCTTTTAAGTGTTTGGACCGTAGCCATGGACTAGTTTGGACACTCACTTGTAAGGTTCAATCATTTCTTCTGTAACAAAGTTCAAGTAATTCCTGCAAGATAAAGAAGACATGGTTTAGATACACAGAGAGACAATCAGAACAGAACACTTTGTGTAAATCTATTGTAATCATAGCTTTCATATACCATAGATGAACAAAACATAACACACAGTGGCAAAAAGACCAGACGGGAGAGGAAAGAGTGAGACTGTAACCAAGTTTACATCCACAGTTTTTATGCAAGTAAAGTCATCATATGTAAAGAAAATATGATAGCTGTGATGGAAACAGGAAGTTTTGGTACAATTTGGTAAACGCCGGCAGATAATTTGTTCATTTGACATAGTGGGATCTTTTGTGTCTGTAAAATTAATTATGCGAGGAATGGCGGTGGAAATGCCTTTATGCGCAAATATTGATGTAAACACCACCATATCGAAGTCAACTTGAAACCACACTGGTGTGTGTTCCTCCCACTACGACTTGGGAAACCATGCAATTTAAAATAGGATGCGGATTAAACAAGTTATGACCTTTACAGGGTGGTAAAAGTGCAAGATATGAGCTTGATGCTCCTTTCCAATAACATATCAAGGGTCTTATTCTGGTGACATGATGATCAATGCTTGACTGCCATTTTGATAAATAAAAACATTCTCGCTCAAATCCATCATCAGGCTACAGGGGCGGCAGGTAGCCTAGTGGTTAGAGCATTGGGTCAGTACACGAAAGGTTGCTAGATCGAATCCCCGAGCTGACAAGGTAAAAATCTGTCGTTCTGCACCTGAACAAGGCAGTTAACCCGCTGTTCCTAGGCCGTCATTGTAAATAATAATTTGTTCTTAACTGACTTGCCTAGTTAAATAAAAAGAAATTCATCATGTAGACTGGACCTGTGTGCCAAGGCCAGAGTAGGTGCATTTTCTATTTAAAACTATCGGTAGAGTTGAAAATACAAATGGAAACACATTGAACATTAGATTAAAGTTTGGTGGGAAATTTGCACATTTCATTTATGCAGAATTTAGAATATTTGCATGCAAATGTTGCCAATTGGTTGGAGGCCTAGCTAGTGAGGAGAAAGCGGGAGAGGGACGGAGAAAAAGGGAGTGAACACCAGGCATGGGGAGGATTAGTCTGAACAGACTTTTCAATTCACTTAGTAGAGTTCTTAATTAGTCAGTCCTCCTAAAGGGGGTTTACAATGGGATTAGAATGGAGGACAAAATGCTGGCCTAGTGTTCAATAGTTCTGGATGTCAGTCAAGTTCTAGTTCTCTGTACTTACCAGCCCCCATACGCAAACAGACCACTGTACAGGGCCAGACCAATGTTCCCAAAGTCGTAGTTTGAATTCTTGAAAGAATTTTCTGGTAAGAGGTTGACTGTGTCACCTGGAAGAAGGAGAGAAAGGGAGTTGGAAAGGTAAGTCCAAGGTTGACTGACTCATTGAACACAAAGTGGACAGAATCAGTATCCCTATGAATTGTGTCAGAGCAGGGTTCTGGAATGACACAACGCTAGATAACAAATGCACCATGATCAACTTGAAACCGTTGAAATAGTGCAGGGCTAGACAAATGTACCCAGACAAAATATCACTAATATAATTTAGAGCTTGTTCAAAAGGCTGTGAGCATCCGTGGTTTAAACTTTAATCTAGAGGTTGACCGATCAGCATGGCCGATTAGTTAGGGCCGATTTCAAGTTTTCATAACAATCGTAATCTGCATTTTTGGATGCCGATTATGGCCGATTACATTGCATTCCACGAGGAGACACACGAGTGCAGCAAGGAGCCAAAGTGAGTTGCTAGCTAGCATTTAACGTATATAAAAAACAATCAATCTTAACATAATCACTAGTTAAACTACACATGGTTGATGATATTACTAGTTTAACTAGCTTGTCCTGCGTTGCATATAATCAATGTGGTGCCTGTTAATTTATCATCGAATCACAGCCTACTTCGCCAAACGGGTGATGATTTAACAAGAGCATTCGCGAAAAAAGCACAATCGTTACACCAATATGTACCTAAACATAAACATCAATGCCTTTCTTAAAATCGATACAGAAGTATATATTTTTAAACCTGCATATTTAGTTAAAAGAAATTCATGTTAGCAGGCAATATTAACTAGGGAAATTGTGTCACTTCTCTTGCGTTCAGTGCAAGCAGAGTCAGGGTATATGCAGCAGTTTGGGCTGCCTGGCTCATTGCGAACTGTGTGAAGACCATTTCTTCCTAACAAAGACCGTTATTAATTTGCCAGAATTTTAAATAATTATGACATAACATTGAAGGTTGTGCAATGTAACAGCAATATTTAGACTTAGGGTTGCCGCCCGTTCGATAAAATACGGAACGATTCCGTATTTCACTGAAAGAATAAACGTTTTGTTTTCAAAATTATCGTTTCTGGATTTGACCATATTAATGACCAAAGGCTCGTATTTCTGTGTGTTATTATATTATAATTAAGTCTATGATTTGATATTTGATAGAGCAGTCTGACTGAGCGGTGGTAGGCAGCAGCAGGCTCGTAAGCATTCATTCAGACAGCACTTTCCTGCATTTGCCAGCAGCTCTTCGCAATGCTTGAAGCACATGACTTCAAGCCTATCAATTTCCGAGATTAGGCTGGCAATACTATAGTGCCAATAAGAACATCCAATAGTCAAAGGTGTATGAAATACAAATGGTATAGAGAGAAATAGTCCTTTAATTCCTATAATAACTACAACCTAAAACTTCTTAACTGGGAATATTGAAGACTCATGTTAAAAGGAACCACCAGCTTTCATATGCCCACTGCACTGAAGATAGGAAACACTGTCACCACTGATAAATCCACCATAATTGAGAATTTCAATAAGCATTTTTCTACGGCTGGCCATGCTTTCCACCTGGCTACTCCTACCCCGGTCAACAGCACTGCACCCCCAACAGCAACTCGCCCAAGCCTTCCCCATTTCTCCTTCTCCCAAATCCATTCAGCTGATGTTCTGAAAGAGCTGCAAAATCTGGACCCCTACAAATCAGCCGGGCTAGACAATCTGGACCCTTTCTTTCTAAAATTATCTGCCGAAATTGTTGCCACCCCTATTACTAGCCTGTTCAACCTCTCTTTCGTGTCGTCTGAGATTCCCAAAGATTGGAAAGCAGCTGCGGTCATCCCCCTCTTCAAAGGGGGGGACACTCTTGACCCAAACTGCTACAGACCTATATCTATCCTACCATGCCTTTCTAAGGTCTTCGAAAGCCAAGTCAACAAACAGATTACCGACCATTTAGAATCTCACCATACCTTCTCTGCTATGCAATCTGGTTTCAGAGCTGGTCATGGGTGCACCTCAGCCACGCTCAAGGTCCTAAACGATATCTTAACCGCCATCGATAAGAAACATTACTGTGCAGCGGTATTCATTGATCTGGCCAAGGCTTTCGACTCTGTCAATCACCACATCCTCATCGGCAGACTCGACAGCCTTGAGTTCTCAAATGATTGCCTCGCCTGGTTCACCAACTACTTCTCTGATAGAGTTCAGTGTGTCAAATCGGAGGGTCTGCTGTCCGGACCTCTGGCACTCTCTATGGGGGTGCCACAGGGTTCAATTCTTGGACCGACTCTCTTCTCTGTATACATCAATGAGGTCGCTCTTGCTGCTGGTGAGTCTCTGATCCACCTCTACGCAGACGACACCATTCTGTATACTTCCGGCCCTTCTTTGGACACTGTGTTAACAACCCTCCAGGCAAGATTCAATGCCATACAACTCTCCTTCCGTGGCCTCCAATTGCTCTTAAATACAAGTAAAACTAAATGCATGCTCTTCAACCGATCGCTACCCACACCTACCCGCCTGTCCAACATCACTACTCTGGACGGCTCTGACTTAGAATACGTGGACAACTACAAATACTTAGGTGTCTGGTTAGACTGTAAACTCTCCTTCCAGACCCATATCAAACATCTCCAATCCAAAGTTAAATCTAGAATTGGCTTCCTATTTCGCAACAAAGCATCCTTCACTCATGCTGCCAAACATACCCTTGTAAAACTGACCATCCTACCAATCCTCGACTTTGGCGATGTCATTTACAAAATAGCCTCCAATACCCTACTCAACAAATTGGATGCAGTCTATCACAGTGCAATCCGTTTTGTCACCAAAGCCCCATATACTACCCACCATTGCGACCTGTACGCTCTCGTTGGCTGGCCCTCGCTTCATACTCGTCGCCAAACCCACTGGCTCCATGTCATCAAGACCCTGCTAGGTAAAGTCCACCCTTATCTCAGCTCGCTGGTCACCATAGCATCTCCCACCTGTAGCACACGCTCCAGCAGGTATATCTCTCTAGTCACCCCCAAAACCAATTCTTTCTTTGGCCGCCTCTCCTTCCAGTTCTCTGCGGCCAATGACTGGAACGAACTACAAAAATCTCTGAAACTGGGAACACTTATCTCCCTCACTAGCTTTAAGCACCAACTGTCAGAGCAGCTCACAGATTACTGCACCTGTACATAGCCCACCTATAATTTAGCCCAAACAACTACCTCTTTCCCAACTGTATTTAATTAATTAATTAATTTTGCTCCTTTGCACCCCATTATTTTTATTTCTACTTTGCACATTCTTCCATTGCAAAACTACCATTCCAGTGTTTTACTTGCTATATTGTATTTACTTTGCCACCATGGCCTTTTTTACCTTTACCTCCCTTCTCACCGCATTTGCTCACATTGTATATAGACTTGTTTATACTGTATTATTGACTGTATGTTTTTTTTACTCCACGTGTAACTCTGTGTCGTTGTATCTGTCGAACTGCTTTGCTTTATCTTGGCCAGGTCGCAATTGTAAATGAGAACTTGTTCTCAACTTGCCTACCTGGTTAAATAAAGGTGAAATAAAATAAATAAAATAAAAATATGTTCTCATGTTCTGAGCAAGGAACTTAAATGTTAGCTTTTTTACATGGCACATATTTCACTTTTACTTTCTTCTCCAACACTGTGTTTTTGCATTATTTAAACCAAATTGAACATGTTTCATTATTTATTTGACAATAAATGGATTTTTACGTATTATGTTAAGTTAAATAAAGTGTTCATTCGGTATGGTTGTAATTCTTATTATTACAAATATAAATATAAAAATCGTCTGATTAATCGGTATCTGCGTTTTTTGTCCTCCAATAATCGGTATCGGTCTACCTCTACTTTAATCCCCTACCATCAACAGTAATGGGGATTTCACTGATTCCACAACTCAGGGGCTACCTGTTAAAAAATAATAAAAATAAAAGCAAGGCAAATGTGAAGCATATGCCTAAGGGAACACACCAGGGATGGACATTCCAACAGTACCAGCTGGCCCAAAGAGCCAGACATTCTCTGAACAAACAATTCCCAGAGTGTTGTTTCAGACAGGGGCCCATGATTAAACAAGACAAACACTGGGCCGTGAGAACCCCCATGTCCCTCTTCATGTAGGACCATGACCTTCCACCTTTATTGTCCCCCAACTCTAAGCCTAAAGCCTGCATGACGTTCCAACATGGTAAGGGTCTTCCCAAAGTTCTGCAACATCAGCTAGTCCACTGAAACTCTTATGACACAAATATATTGGTTGCGCGCCCTCCACTTCTTACCAGCATGAGTCAAGGTGCAAACAAAGAATGTAATCATAATTGAAAAGGAAAATGCTCAACGCTCGCTCAGCATTAAGAATTCATTGTTTTATTTAAGCAAGGTTAAAATAAACTCTTCGGCCTTCAGCAGAGTAATCAGAACAAGGGAATGGACAAGTTCATAAAGGGCATGGGGAAGACAATTAGGAAGAAAACGCTATTCAGCTGGTGGTGCAAATGAAAGAGAGTGTGGTAGACTGTACAGGTTGGTCCTCAGGGTGAGGGGTACTGTGGTCAATGTCTCCATCTGTTTTGTGGACATGTACATCCAGGAAGTCCAGACCTCCCTCGTCATGTTCCATAGTGAAATGCAGGTGTCCCGAGTTGCAGGTTAGCGAAGTTTGGTACAATCCTTATGCCCATGGCATCTCTCCACTGCAGGAAGTAGGCATCGTCAAGGATGGCACCAAACTTCACAATTGAGTTCGTTGTCCGTAGCTTATGCCTGCCTGCCCATACCCCCACCATGGGGCACTCTGTTCACAACGTTGACATCAGCAAACCACTCGCCACACGACGCTATACATGCCAACTGCCTGGTACAGTTGAAACTGCGATTCATACGCGAAGAGCACGGTTCTCCAGGGTGCCAGCGGCCATCGAAGATGAGCATTTTCCCACTGAAGTGGTTTATGATGCAGAACTGCAGTCAGGTCAGGTCCCTGGTTTCTGACAGTTTGTGTAGAAATTCTTTGGTTGTGCAAACCCACAGTCTCGGACGATCCCAAAGGTGAAGACCGCTGGATGTGGTCTTGGGCTGGTGTGGTTACGCGTAGTCTGCAGTTGTGAATCCGTTTGGACGTACTGCCAAATGGTTTTTCACTATTTACACCCATCTTTATCACTAGAAAAGGTACATCTACAAACCCCACTCAGATAAAGCTAACCTTGGAATACATTTTTGTTATCTTTGTCAAGAAAGATACTGGCTTGGCCCACAGCACTAGGTTCTCCTAGTTTGGAGCCAGCTGTATTATTTGGTCAAGATAAAACAGTGGCCTAGCAGTTTAAAACTTCTTAATACAATATCAGTGGATAGATAACAGCAACTTTTATTGGTCACATACACATAAACCTCACTTCACTGTCAACTGCGTTTATTTTCAGCAAACTTGACGTGTAAATATTTGTATGAACATAGCAAAATTCAAAAACTGAGACAAACTGAACAAGTTCCACAGACATGTGAATAACAGAAATGGAATAATATGTCCCTGAAAAAGGGAGGGTCAAAATCAAAAGTAACAGTCAGTATCTGGTGTGGCCACCAGCTGCATTAAGTACTGCAGTGCATCTCCTCCTCAAGGACTGCACCAGATTTGCCAGTTTTTGGTGTGAGATGTTACCCCACTCTTCCACTAGGGCACCTGCAAGTTCCCAGACACTTCTGGGGGGGGGGGGGGGGGGGGGGGGGGGGGGGGGGAGGCCCTAGCCCTAGCCCTCACACTCCGATTCAACAAGTCCCAGACGTGCTCAATGGGATTGAGATCCGGGCTCTTCGCTGGCCATGGCAGAACACTGACATTCGTGTCTTGCAGGAATTTACGCATAGAACGAACAGTATGGCTGGTGGCATTGTCATGCTGGAGGGTCATGTCAGGATGAGCCTGCAGGAAGGGTACCACGTGAGGGAGGAGGATGTCTTCCCTGTAACGCTCCGCATTGAGATTGCCTGCAATGACAACAAGCTCAGTCCGATGATGCTGTGACACACCGCCTCGGTGTAACGCTCATTCCTTCGACGATAAATGCGAATCCGACCATCACCCCTGGTGAGACAAAACCGTGACTCGTCAGTGAAGAGCACTTTTTGCCAGTCCTGTCTGGTCCAGCAACAGTAGGTTTGTGCCCATAGGTGATGTTGTTGCCAGTGATGTCTGGTGAGGACCTGCCTTACAACAGGCCTACAAGCCCTCAGTCCAGCCTCTCTCAGCCTATTGCGGACAGTCTGAACACTGATGGAGGGATTGTGCGTTCCTGGTGTAACTTGGGCAGTTGTTGTTGCCATCCTGTACCTGTCCTGCAGGTGTGATGTTCGGATGTACCGATCCTGTGCAGGTGTTGCTACACGTGGTCTGCCACTGCGAGGACAATCAGCTGTCCGTCCTGTCTCCCTGTAGCGCTGTCTCAGGCGTCTCACAGTACGGACGTTGCAATTTATTGCCCTGGCCACATCTGCAGTCCTCATGCCTCCTTGCAGCATACCTAAGGCACGTTCACGCAGATGAGCAGGGACCCAGGCATCATTCTTTTAGTGTTTTTCATTCCGAAGAAAGGCCTCTTTTGTTTCCTACGTTTTCATGACTGACCTTAATTGCCTACCGTCTGTAAGCTGTTAGTGTCTTAATGACCGTTCCACAGGTGCATGTTCATTAATTGTTTATGGTTAATTGAACAAGCATGGGAAACAATGTTTAAACCCTTTACAATGAAGATCTGTGAAGTTATTTGGATTTTTACGAATTATCTTTGGAAGACAGGGTCCTGAAAAAGGGAAGTTTCTTTTTTTACTGAATTGATTTAGCAGATGTTATTGCAGGTGTAGCGAAATGCTTGTGTTCCTAACTACAACAGTGCAGTAGTATCTAACAATTCACAACAGTACACACAAATCTAAAAGTCAAATAATGGAATTAAGAAATATATAAATATTAGGACGAGCAATGTCGGAGTGGCTTGACAGGTAGGTACGATTGGCAGTTACGTGATTAGCCAGAGGGAGACTATGTTGGAATTTGATTTTGATTTAATACCTAGTCAGTTGTACAACTGAATGCATTCAACTGAAATGTGTCTTCTGCATTTAACCCAACCCCTCTGAATCAGAGAGGTGCGGGGGGCTGCCTTAAATCGACATCCACGTCATCGGCGCCTGGTGAACAGTGGGTTGGTTATCTGCCTTGCTCAGGGACAGAACAACCTATTTTTACCTTGTCAACTCGGGGATTCGATCCTGCAATCTTTCGGTTACTGACCCATCGCTCCTTCCCGCCAGGAAGTGGGCGTATGTGTGTTGTATTTGGGGAGGGTTAAAGTTGGTCACAGCAGCACAATGAGCAGCTGGGTCAGGTTGTAAATAAACCATTAAGAGATCCCGTTACAATACTGACTACCGTTCCTTCAACTGAGCCAGCAGAAAGAAATGTGATGGCAAAACTATTGCAGGGCTGCCTATTTCATAAGCAGCCATGGGGAGATGTACTGAGACAGAGATGTACACATGAAAAACACACATTAAAGACACCCAGACAAGGAATGTCCCTACAGAGCCTCCCGACTGGCTCCAAAAGACAAACAAAAACACTTTTGATTGAAAAGGAACTGGACTATTGCAGTAGCCTAATCAGATTAGTTTTTAACAATCCTGTTGCCATTAACCTGCTTGAGCCTATTGCCAAATGAAGGAATGACCCAGAATCTTATACTTAATCCGTTTACCCTAGGTGACTGCACAGTATAGACAACAGGTGGTTTAAAATGCACTGAAGTGAGCATGTCTCTCAGTCAGGAAAAGAGAAAAAGGACAAGAGGAGCGTTCATTCGACCTCTGTCATTAGATGTATCTCTCCAACCCAGTGGCATCCCACCCAGATAAGACAAGACCAGACCAGAGCAGTCCAGCTCTGGAAGATCCTCCTCCATACCACAGCCATGAGCTGGCAGCAGGAGGACCATGATCATTTGATACATGCTATTTCACAACACTGAGTTTGTCACGGGGCAATAGAACTATCACACACACACATCCTGACAGACAAAGAAATACAGATATAGACACACTTAAGTAATTTAGCAGATGCTGTGACACAACAAGTTCATTCAAGTAAAGACAACCACTACCATGATCATTGCAAGTAAAGCCTTAATCAAAAATGTCCTCTATTAGAAAGATCAGTCCGTGTAAGAATGAACAAGAAACAAATAAGTGTTTAAAGTTGCTGTTTTTTGTGAAAACTTTTTGTGAAAAGCAGACAGTAACCAATGACCATTGGGGCCTACAAGAGATTTGTTTACAAATCCATTGTGAGAAAATGCCCATCTAACATAAGTCCCTCAACAACTTCCACTCCCAACCAGCACTAACATATTGACCCTGCAGACACAGACACCCATAGCTCTTCTTTATTTAAATATATTTTTCCCCCTTAGAGCCTGCCATTCATCTGTCTGTGACCACTGGCAGAGTCAGACAGGACCATGCAGATGGAGGGGGGGAGAGTGGGGCTGCTGTTGAAGACAGAAGATAGAGAGCCGGGAAACCATATTTAACTCTGAATGATTGATAGTATTAACTCTACCTAGCCGTATTATAGTGTCTGACAAAAATAGCTAAAAGTTCACCACCAATGTTACGATTGATTCAATCTAGTCTGGTGCTTTAAGCAAGAGCTCCCCCACTGGACAAGGATGACAGTTCAACATCTAGTTTTGATTTACATTCGGTTCAGATGTCAACTAATGTGAATTCAATGCAAAATCAACAAAACATTTCACCATGCCATTGGATTTAGGTTCAAAGTTGGGTGAAAAAAAACACAATTTTACAAATCCAATGAGTTTTCATCGTTGATTTAACGTCATCACAATGATTTCTTTGGTTGAAATTACATGGAAACAACGTTGATTAAACCAGTTTTTGCCCAGTGCTCTGGCCTGCAAAGAAATTCTCTCTCATACACTTCACCCTTAACTTCATGTGCATCCAAATATACAACCAGGAGAGGGGAAAGAGATGTGATAACAAGGAGGCCAACAGGGAAGAACAGGACCAGCCATGGTTACACAGCTGGCCATGACTACACATATTCACCCAACAGAGGGTATCTGGCCCCCAAGGGCACAGGGTTACCTGGGAAAGGTTAGCAGTCTCAGAAACGGTTCCCTGAGCAGCATTGCAAATGTATGCACCTTAGACATTGCAGTCTTGGTACACTGAAGGAGGGGGGGCATGCCTCTGGTAAATAGGGTGGCACCTCTCTGTAAGCTGTTTATTTAAGCTTGAATCACTCATTTGCTCCCATGCACTAACCACACACTTCTGTAAAGGAATTCTCATTTGCTAACTTGCTACAGTAAAACATCAGGTTACAAAATCTCAGGCATCTCCAGGACAAAGGATTTAAAAAGTGCAATTCCTTGCACTTCAACAGTACCTTTTATTCTAACATAATTACTTTTACATAATATTAAATCAGTCTGACTGGAAGACTTGTTTGTTTTCCTTCAAGGTGGCCCATAAGCCCAGTCTGGGCACTGAATCAGTCCACACTGATCTCTCAATCAGTACTGACTGGCCCTCAGCTCTCCTTCCTCCCGCAGGACAATGGAGTAGTGTTTTACTGTTGGAACATGATAACGTTGTTTTTTATGCCTCTCATTTGGGCTGAACATCTTAATTGGACCAAAACACTAGTGGATTGAATGGTGATGTCTGTTGAACTTATATCACTTAAAGTTAATGATCATAATCTTTCCTTAGGACCCCAGTCGGGACCCTTGAGTTGGGAACAGGATGGGTATAATATTGATTATTTGTTTGCCATTTCTTTTATCCATTCTGTTCTTACATTGTGCAACATGAGGTGTTTTTCCTAGTTCTGTGATAGCAGCAGCTTCCTGTGCTCTCAAAGACTGACTCATGTTTAAGCTGCTGAGATATGAAGCTGCCTTTGTGCGTCTAGAAATTATAGGGCATATTTGATACTGCTCATAATTTTTTTTACATAGCAAGTAATAAAATAATCATAGCAAGTACTTGCTATGATTATTTTGCATGCATGTCAATTGTATGTAATTTTGTTTAGTTTTCTTGTGCACATGATTCTTCAAGATAGTGTTTTCAACTGTTCTGCCTTATTATTATTCGACCATGCTGGTCATTTATGAACATCTTGGCCATGTTCTGTTATAATCTCCACCCGGCACAGCCAGAAGAGGACTGGCCACCCCACATATGCTCTCTCTAATTCTCTCTTTCTTTCTCTCTCTCGGAGGACCTGAGCCCTAGGACCATGCCCCAGGACTACCTGACATGATGACTCCCTGCTGTCCCCAGTCCACCTGACCGTGCTGCTGCTCCAGTTTCAACTGTTCTGCCTTATTATTATTCGACCATGCTGGTCATTTATGAACATTTGAACATCTTGGCCATGTTCTGTTATAATCTCCACCCGGCACAGCCAGAAGAGGACTGGCCACCCCACATAGCCTGGTTCCTCTCTAGGTTTCTTCCTAGGTTTTGGCCTTTCTAGGGAGTTTTTCCTAGCCACCGTGCTTCTACACCTGCATTGCTTGCTGTTTGGGGTTTTAGGCTGGGTTTCTGTACAGCACTTTGAGATATCAGCTGATGTACGAAGGGCTATATAAATAAATTTGATTTGATTTGATTTGTTTTATAAGCTCATATGAAACTGAAATAAAATCAATAACAATAGAATGAATAGAACGGATGAATCATTGACTTGAATGGGGACTCATGTTCTTTACATTCTATTTCTATACATCCAATCTGATAGCTGAAATCCGGATAGATAACTTGAGAAAAACTGGGCGCTGGGCTAAGACAGTTAGTTACTTCACTCTCTTGGGGACACCCTCCATCTATCGGGAAATACCTTATTGGCAATGAAGGCCACGCCAACTTCCTGCACTCGATCACCAGACACATCGTTATTGGGCCTGACTTATAATATATAACAATATATGCCATTTAGCAGACACTTTTATCTGAAGCAGGAATCGGACTCACTACCCTTGCATTACAAGTGCCATGCTCTACCAACTGAGCTACAAATGACCACTTCCTTTCCCGTCGCATGGCACTTTATGGCTTGTCTGTTTAGTTTTCACTGTGTACCTCCTCCTGTAAAGTGCATTATGATGAGTGTGTTAGTGATTTTGTGTGGCTGTATCTTACCTTTGCCAATCTTCACAAAACCAATAATAATGATGAGGCCCAAGGCAAAGAGCTTGGCAGCTGCAAAGGCATCCTGGACCCGCGTGGCTGCCTTCACACTGTAGCAGTTTATAGCAGTCAATAGCACTGGGGAAAGACAGAGAAAGAGACAGTGTGTGAGAGTTATGCCTTTTTATTACTGTCTACATGAATGAGCTAAAAAAAAATATTTCAAAATTCTCCCACCTTTTATAAGCTCAGTAAGCTCAATAAATCCTTCTGAAGGTACTAATTGTTCGCGTAGCATCCACTCAGCACGCACAGCGGGACCCTGAGGCTAGGGTTGGGAAATCCCAGCACCCAGCCCACATTATATATGTGATCGGGCGGCAGGTAGCCTAGCGTTTAAGAGTGTTGGGCCAGTAAACCGAAAGGTCACTGGTTCGAACCCCCAGTGCCGACTAGATGAAAAATATGTTGAGGTGCCCTTGAGCAAGGCACTTCACCTTAATTGCTCCTGTAAGTCGCTCTGTATAAGAGCATCTGCTAAATAACTAAAATGTAAATGATCAGTGCGCTGGACCGCTGTGAGGTGTGTCATGTGGCACAGAGGGTGGAATAGTTCAGAGACCCAGTAAACAGATTCTTGTTGGAATAAAATCCCCCTGTCCCTATGACTCCCCTTTAAAAAAGATTAACTAACGAACACTTCAAAGAACCATAAATAAAATCAGCCTGGGCAACAATGGGGAACCAAACAGAACAAAGAGGGCCTGTGTGGGAGTACAGTATAGATTGGGAGGAATGGCACACACACACACGAAAACACACTCACACTGAGAGTGAGAATGAGAGAGCAGACCTGCTGCCACTGGGATCAGAGTAAAGGGACTACCAAGGCAAAAAGTCTTCAGTCTCAGCCTCCTAAACAAATGACATGGACTGAACCTGAGGTTTCAACCCACAACCAGCCAGGGGGCCACTGTGTTAAACCTCACCACTGTGGAAATATACATTAAACTAAAGCACGGCGACCTAATAACTACTAAACACCAAATCAATCACTGGAACAATAACACAGACGGTCAGACAAACATCCTAGCCTAGCACAACTCAATGGATTAGCAAAACTGCATGGAACAGTATTGTGGATAATAGAAGCTTAACTATCCTGACTGACCATGTCAACTCTAGAGTCTAGACCAACAACATCTTGGCTTCAACCCTATCTCTAATCTATATATGTGCCCTGGCTTGGCTGCCCCTCTATCTCAGTCTCTATCATGTGGCCACTGTTGGGGATTACACGCTCAGAAAAGGGATTAGAGACTAGCGCAGGCACTATACCATATGACGTTCACACACACATTCCTGCACCTTAATCAGGCATTCATACCAGTGGAGGCTACTGAGTGGAGAAAGGCTCATAATAATGGCTGGAATGGAGTCAACGGAGTGGTATCAACCACATGGTTTTCATGCGTTCGATACCATTCCCTCCATTCCATTCCATTCACTCCAATCCAGCCTTCATTATGAGCCGTCCTCCCCTCAGCAGCCTCCACTGATTCATACCCCCAACAGAGAAATGTATGCTACAAGAGAGATGGGTCCAAAAGGGGCAAAAGTCTGTAACAGAGAGATGGAATTGGAGAGCAGAAAGAAAAATCTGCTTGAGATAACTAGCAATCTCCACAATGTGAGAATGTTCTTGATTTGTTGGCTAATTAATGCAGAGCTCAAACTAATCCACCCATAATCCCAACTGGCTAACTACTATCCAACACTGCACAACAGTAGTGCTGAGCGATAAGTGCTTTTTGAGGTCTGTTCGGTTTTGGTTCATTATAAAAAAAAGGTTTTCTATTTCGGTTTCTATTATATGTGTTGAATGCTGTAACACAGAATGCAACAATACAACACAGTCCCATGATGGTAGTGACTGCTTATCACTTATTAACCATCATTTATTCACATTACTTTAATCAAATATTTCAGTTGTGTATATTGTGACATTTGTTTTATTTTATGACTTTCTTATTTCATTCCAAGTCATCATCTCATCCCTATAGAGCTGCTGCATATGCGGTTTGACAAAAATCACTATTTTGTAGTAATCCAAAGTAAATAAGGCATGCTTTTATGACGGCTGAATACCAACTATTAATCACTTAGATCATGTATTTTCAGGTAGAGATACTGTACCTTGCGAAGCAACAGCTGCCCTCTATATCCCCTCATGGTCGTACATTCTTCTGCCTCTTCCGTAGCAGGCATAAATTAAACACAGACTACAAATGCGTTTTATGCGCTAAATTATGTAGAATATTGGCCTTTTGGAAACTACAACATCATACAGTTCAGGCTGGATATGATTTATCTCTAGAGAAACTGTGCAATGTGTGCATTGAGCTCACAGAAAAAAAACGGAACAAATTTCAAATAATTGAACCGATTTAGGTCAATTTATTGTTTAAAAAACGAAAAATAATCATCGTTCAGCACAACACAACAGCCATGTCTGTTACAGACTAGCTAACATCTACGTGTTGAACTTCACAGTGCCACCTGACTCACAAAAACATTTATAGAACAACTCTTACTGAATGTATAGGCCTATAAACTGTCCAAATTGGTTCGTTTGAGAATACAATATTGTTAATTTGTATACCAAAGCATATGATATCAACAAAGTGATAAAGGATAGTGTCAAAACTTAATACATCCCTTCATCATATTGATATTGAACATAGTAAGTCACATCACACGCGTTCCTTTTTTAAAATTTTTATTACTGTCGTTTATACCCCGCGCAATAAGGGTCCATGAGAATAATGTGCGCAAGATGTGTAACTGATTTAATGTTATTAGCATATTCTGGGGAAACAATAATTTATTGTAGATTATGTTTAATATTTTTATTGTATTTACATTATTTTCCTTATTTTTATTTTTATTATCTGGAGAGAAATAAAAATGTCCATGTGAGTGTAATCAGACCATATGGCGCCTGGGTAATGCTGCCAAAAAGCCTACAAACCAAGGATGATGAAATAACGCGCTATTTTTTCTACAGTAGACCTAGCCTACAGAGTTTCCGTTTGGGCGAGTGACGAGCGCACTGCCAAGAGAACAGTGTCGCAGTGAGTAGGCCTAGGCTACGTGTTTTCAAGATTTTGGCACCATATATCAACATAGTCCAGGAAATTACAAAATGAAGTTTCATTAAAAATACTTTTTTTTTTTTATGTTGGAAGACATTTGCATACTACGAAATCCTGACGTGGCGCCATGCGTAAAGGAGGATGCAACGTGTGTAACTACCACCTGATATAGTAGCACTGAGTTTGAGAATAGTAAATTGAATCAGAATGGCTACTTACAGATGCAAAGACAGGCGATCAGCTTCGCCCCATTCTCGGGTACAGGGCAGTCAGGGAAGATTGGCTTGAGAAGGTAGGTAGCGAAGACGTACGCGACAATGTACTGGGATGACGGGCGGATGATGAGCAACTCGATCCACAGTTTCAGGAAAGCCGGCAGGGAACCATACACTTCAAGGATGTAAGCATAGTCACCACCTGATTTGGAAATAGTGGTGCCCAGCTCAGCATAACACAGTGCACCGATGGTTGAGAACACCCCACACACTGCCCAAACGACAAGGGACAGTCCGACGGACCCGGCTTCCTTCACCACTCCGGTCGGGGTCACAAAGATACCCGAGCCGATGATGGTACCCACTATGATAGCTACGCCATTCACCAGGGTAATGGTTCTTTCTAGGACAACCTTCTCTTCCCCGGGTACCTTATCCGGGCTTCCCATGCGGCTTGAGTTTCCATTCTCTCCTCCGACTGGAGAGAGCATCTTCTCCGTAACCTCCTTGTCTTCCACGTTCCGTTCGGCTGACGAATTCGAATATCTTTTCTTTAAACTTGACATTGCTCGCTCCTGTGGGGACACGGCTTTTTGCTTGGTGTCTGTGTCTCTCCCTTTTTTCTTTCTTCTCGAATTGAATGTTTATGATCCTGTCTGTCGCTCCTGAAGTGCAAAGACACGATGCTGACACAGAAACACGTGTTCTGTGCTGTGTCAACGGAACTCTGTGTATAAAGGATTTTAGTATAAAGCTTCATGGTCTGTCTAGGACAGCCTCTTCCATTTCTCCTTTCATGACAGCGTCACAAATCCACCCCACATACTGCTCAATGCGAGACCAAAGCGTTTGCGCCCTCTACTGATGCTTTGCCCTCAAAGGATGTCTCAGACAGGGCCAAACTGCCAAACTAGCAGAACTGGTTTTATTGGTACTTTCAAGGCATTAGTGAATTGTAATACTAGAAAGGGCATTGTGGCGAAGAAACAGTATTTGCCTCTTTCTCCACAAATGCGCTCACTATCTCCCGCCAAACCGTGCGAATGAATTATTCCATGGTGTGAATTGTTTGCCCTTTGTTTATTAATGTTTATCCAATATCCCGTTAATCCTTGCCATTTCCAGTCATTTCCCATAGTTCACATTATTACATTCATTTTGCCTACGGTTTTATTTATTTAAGTGGACACGTTATTTGGATAGCTCACAAACTGTGCTACACATGTGTGAAAGGAGATAAGGTTTATTTAATTATATTTACCAGTTTTCTGTCCATGTCTTAATTGTCTTTGGTTTGGAGTGCTTCATGTGTGCATGATAGCCTATTTATTTATTTTAACATATTTTTTTTGTATTGCTAGGTAGGCTATTATTACTGCACTGTTGGAGTTAGAAACACAAGCATTTCTCTGCATCTGTAAATGTTTTTATTTTTCTGGCTTCTCCGTCCGGTAGGCCTAATGTTGTGTGAACTCGCGCCGTTGCGTGCATAGAAGTACCTCCTGAGTTTATAGCAGGGGTTCCCAAACTTTTTTGTCCCAAGACCCCATTTTGATATCTGAACATTTTCTCAACCCCAACAATGTGGAATTTAAAAAGATAATTATATTTGGGGCTATGACAGTCAATTGAAAAACATTCAAACAGTATTCAAAACATAATTTTAATGTGGGGCTATAACAGTCAATTGTAAATGAGTCTGACATAATGTATATTTTCTCACCACCACTAATGGGGTGTGCTTGATGCATGTCTCCTCGGGGATTCTCAAAGTCAGGGGGCGTGGTCAACAGTGTGCACCTCATCTCTGCTGTCACATCCAACCTGGATTGATATCTGGTGTTAATGCAGATGAGAGCACTGAATCCAGCTTCACACAGATATGAGCTGGTGAAGGGTACCATGAGTTTTGAGGGTGCTTTCAAGACAAATGGGAACTCAGAAAAATACGAAGTCAAATCATGATTTCAGTGATCTACTGGTCGGAAAGGTGAAGCTCTAGAAGGAGGTCGCACAAAATGGCGACGAGAGCAGCAGCATCCCTGTGAACTCAGACAGTTATGGAGTACCACATGTTTCATTGATTTATTGAACCACAAACATATTTACATTATGAAAGGAATTTAACAATGTGACTTTTGAACCAAAATCAATAAGATTTAAGTGCTGGTTGAGACCCAAAAGCAAACTTTCTCTGTGCATGTTGGCTAGCCAGTCTGGTTAGATAGATAGCTAACTAGATAGTTTTTTTATAGTACAGGCAGTAATTTAGCTAACTATTTGTTTAGCTAACGTTAGCTATTTGTTTAGTTAATGTTGGCTTTGCGAGTGATGATGCCATAGAGGGATTCTAGTAAGGTCAGTGAGGAGGCTGAAAGGTACAGTAGGAGGTGGAATTTGCGGCTCTACAGCCTTCCTGAGACCCGCAAAGAAGATGTGAGGAAAGCCTTTTTCAACGTTTTGGCCAAGATCGCTCCAAAGACGGGGTAAAACTTGGATTCCTGGTGGACACGGTGCACAGAGTCGGATACCCCCGAAACGACAAGACAACCCGACCAGTTATCATGCAATACACCATGAGCACATTCAGAAACAAGATATGGAGAGCATTCCTATTCCTAGCATGACCTAAAAGGCGCAGACAGGCAAGATTCACATTGATAATGACCATTTTGTTACATGGTTAACTTTTGGTCTATATGTGGTACCTCGTTTTGTTCAGAGTTTTTTCTATTCTCGCAAGTGCCTTTACTCTCAGATTATCTCAGAGTTACAATCCTTCATTTGTGGTACAGACATATAGTTCAATTTTGTTAATATATGACAGAAATTATTAGGGCAACTAGGGAAAAAGGAGGTTTGAAGTTATGTGATTTTGTCGATATGAATAATATCTTTAAGATTAAGTGTTTGAAAAATGCATAGAATCTCCAGAATCTTTATGGTTCATTTTATTTGTAAGAAAATTGGGGGTTCACAATTTGGTTGTCTTGAAATTACAACATAATCAAACTGCCACTAATGTTATCAAAATGTAATCAGCAAGCCTTTATGGCATGGAAATTATTTTTCAATTACTTTTTCATATTTATTTTTTAAATATCATCTTTGTAGGTGACATGTTTGATAGTGGTGGCCAAATGGTCTTTTTAAGAGTCAAAGCCTTTCCTGTTACATACAAAGAATATCGCTCTGTGGTTAATGCTATGCCCTCAGCTATTTCCCAGCTAATGAAAAGTCATATGTGTTTTCAAGATACACATAGAATAGAACCTAGTCTATTGATTAATGGTATTGAACTCAAAAGTCCCAAGTGTACAAATAAACACAAAAGATCATGTTTTTTTCTAGCAAAAGAAAGATCACACATAAGAGGGAAACCCTTTTGGAATATACAACTATCAGACATTTCATGGCAAAAGGCTTTGTATCTTCCTTTCTTTTTATTTCTATTAAGAAAGGGGCACCTAAAGATTTTGCACAATATATACCCCTCCAACAAAATGGTGTTAAGGTTTACAGACATGACATGTACTTTCTACAATGATGGACCTGAAACGCTGATACATTTGTTATACAGTTATTTGTACACTATTAGATTTTGGAAAGAAATGGAAGAGTACATATTGAGTAAAACTGGTCACACTATTGATATTAAATGCAATGATGTTATGAACTCTTTTTTTTTTTACTGTACTCTGAACTCTGAAATGTATAACTAATGTCATGATTTTGGTTGGTACATTTTTATATCCACAAAAAATACAAATAAAACCCCTGCTTTAAAGTGTTTTTGAGAGTTTGTTTCTAATTGAGTCTCTGAAATTACTATATAAGAAAAGCTTGTCTATGGTTGTATTCTATAATTAATTATTTTCTGAATAAGTCACATTGTTGCATTCTCTTATGCTGTCGTAACACATTTTTCTGTTTTTGTTTGTCCTTTAGGTTCTTGTTAATTATTGACTCCATAATGTCAGATTATCTGTTATATTTGATTCAATAAAAATAAATAAAAATTTTAAAAAGCTTTAGAAAGAGGCCCAAGTTCCAGAGTTGGAATTCCCGAGTTGGATGACCGTTCAAATAGATTTTTCCTAGTTGGAGCTCGTTTTTCCCGAATTCCCAGTTGTCTTGAACGCACTGGAGTCGGAGATTTCCCAGTTCCTAGTTGTTCTAAACGCTGCATTAATGTTCAGAGAGAGACAGGGTATGTAGGATATTTATTCCCTTGCGAGTCATGAACCGAGTTACAGTCCAGACACTTAAAATACACACCCTCGTCCACTTACCCTCGCCTTATGCCCTTGGGGGAATCCCCGTTGCCATCTTGGCTGGCGGTCCAAATGATCAGCCAAGCAAGGGATGTTTGCAACGTAAGCCCCTCAGCCCTTGTTTTTATTCGGATTTGTGAATGTACAATGATGGTCACTCCGGGGCCTGAAACTCCCCATAATTCAATTCGCGACGATTGTACATCCGCTAAGAAAAGTCCGCGAAAACTTTCTAAACAACACCAATGGAGAAGTCAATATACAATGGGAAAGTACAAATGAATGCAAATAATTTGAAAATTGTGCTACTAATGCACATGACGGCACAAACACGTATCGTAAAAAGTAAATATGCTTTTTGGGGGTTATTTTTTTGGAAATTTTAGAAATAAAAAAAGTCATTCTTCAGAAGTTCCAGCTAGGCATGCTAACGTTAGTTAGCTAATAAATATGCTAGCTATCATACAGTAGGCATATTAATACTTATAGATTTAATATAAGTAGATATGCGCTCGTAATTGACTGTAGCGCATATAAAGCACCCACAAGCTACCGGTGGCTGAAAACATCAATCATTGCTGGATAAACTAGTGACGAATTTCCGGTGTTGTGCGGAAAATCTCCCCCCTGCCAGCATTTTGGGTTCTTCATTGCTGCGACTTGCTTGCTCGTTGAGATTTCTGATCTTCACCCCGTTGTTAGTTTAGCCTACATGTCACTGATCTTAGTAGCAAAAAGCATTTCTGTCTACAGTTTTCGGTTTGGCTATTTGTTTCAAGTGTATGCGGCGGTTCTAGCTGGTATGGCGCCCTGGGCGAACCCCCCCCCCCTTCAGCGCCCGCACCCGGCAAGATGCAGCCCTGGGCGGCTGCCCTTGTTGCCGGTACCTAAATCCGTTACTGATTTTGTATTAGTCTATAAATACATCTCTTTGTCAAAATTCGTCATCTCCCCATGTCTTATTCGACTAGTGTTTTTGAAAATGTAAGGATAATAATTCAGCCATAGTTGTTCTGAAATGTTTATTGCTTGCCATAATTTTATTCCCTCTATGTTTAATATAACACACATTCATTATTAATTTCGGTTGCCTATGTGAAGTTTGTTCTATAGAAAGTATTTGACTCTAATGTGTGTCACAGAAAGTATTTGACTCTAGCCACAAAATGAAGGAAATTAGAAGGGGGAGATTTTCGGGGTGGTCCATTTAAAAATCATTCCTTCCTCCCTCGCCCTGCAAGTGTATACTCGTCAGACGTCATGAAACGTCATCAGAAGTTTCCACTTAATTTGAAGGCTGAGGGGATAGGGTGTGTATTTTAAGTGTTTGGCCCGCATACCGCATCCTTAGTGACCCGTGAATGCGTTGTCTGCAGCTCGATCAGCTGTTAGATTTCCCTTAACGGCATGTTAACTGAGCCAGGATTACAGGCAAGTAGGTCCCAAAGTGCTCTTCCAAGCTTTGGAGGTAAGCAGTCATCACTCATGTGGGATATTTACGGATGCTGTTTTCTTTTTGAAACATGTACTGCAGGAGGAAGGGAGCATGGTTAGCTTTTGAAAAAAAACTATCCAATAAGAATTACACTGCTCAAAAAAATAAAGGGAACACTAAAATAACACATCCTAGATCTGAATGAATGAAATATTCTTATTAAATACTTTTTTGTTTACATTCTTTACAGTTGAATGTGCTGACAACAAAATCACACAAAAATTATCAATGGAAATCAAATTTAGCAACCCATGGAGGTCTGGATTTGGAGTCACACTATAAATTAAAGTGGAAAACCACACTACAGGCTGATCCAACTTTGATGTAATGTCCTTAAAACAAGTCAAAATGAGGCTCAGTAGTGTGTGTGGCCTCCACATGCCTGTATGACCTCCCTACAACGCCTGGGCATGCTCCTGATGAGGTGGCCTCCTGAGGAGATGGTCTCCTGAGGGATCTCCTCCCAGACCTGGACTAAAGCATCCGCCAACTCCTGGACAGTCTGTCGTGCAACGTGGCGTTGGTGGATGGAGCGAGACATGATGTCCGAGACACATTCACATTTGTGGCCTGCTGGAGGTCATTTTGCAGGGCTCTGGCAGTGCTCCTCCTGCTCCTCCTTGCACAAAGGCGGAGGTAGCGGTCCTGCTACTGGGTTGATGCCCTCTTACGGCCTCCTCCAAGTCACCTGATGTACTGGCCTGTCTCCTGGTAGCGCCTCCATGCTCTGGACACTACGCTGACAGACACAGCAAACCTTCTTGCCACAGCTCACATTGATGTGCCATCCTGGATGAGCTGCACTACCTGAGCCACTTGTGTGGGTTGTAGACTCCGTCTCATGCTACCACTAGAGTGAAAGCACCGCCAGCATTCAAAAGTGACCAAAACATCAGCCAGGAAGCATAGGAACTGAGAAGTGGTCTGTGGTTATCACCTGCAGAACCACTCCTTTATTGGGGGTGTCTTGCTAATTGGCTATAATTTCCACCTGTTGTCTATTCCATTTGCACAACAGCATGTGAAATTTATTGTCAATCAGTGTTGCTTCCTAAGTGGCCAGTTTAATTTCACAGAAGTGTGATTGACTTGGAGTTACATTGTGTTGTTTAAGTGTTCCCTTTATTTTTTGGGGCAGTGTATTTCCGCTGAATCGGTCATATCTCCAAATAGATGTGAACAGGCGTGTACGCAGTGGATGTGGATTAATGTAGTTTACAATCAAATTTACCTGCTCCCGTATATCCCCGATGTATGTGCTCAGCTCTTTTTCCGACAGTTGCTCTCGGCATATCATACAACGCGTCCATATGGCAGAGGGAGACACATTCATAACTAGAGTGCAAACGCCTGCATGTCGTCCCGCCATGGATGGAGCCCAATCGTGCAAAAGCCCACCATTCGATTCCATGGAATCGTTTTTTCGTCAAAATAGCCACGCAGCTCACTGAACATCCCCTGTGCCGTTTCATGCTCGGGAATAATGAGACGGAACAATATGTCCTTGTGAATAGTACCCCACGTCATGTACAGCAAACAACAGCCAATGCATAGGCGTCTTGGCCCTCACAGCTAACATCCATTTGGAGAGCATAAACTGGATAATATTTGAGTCATTCAGTCAGTTTCCTCATGATTGCTAGCAATAGCATTCATAATTTTTTAACAGTGTTATCTGACAAATGTATTAATGTAAATTTCTGTGCTTATGCCTCCCCACACATTGTTTTCATAATATCAATTGTAGCTGGTAATATCAAAGTCTGCAATAGTGTGTGGTTTTATTGCGTAGCGGACCAAGTCATTCACCGTGTGAATGATTCAAGTGTAATGGTAAAGTTAGGGCTTTTCCCATGATCTAAGGGCACATTGGTTGAATTTTCTTTTAGATTTGATTAATTGTAATTTGGATGTAAGGTTAACCACATTACAATGATTTTGAGATACAAATATGATATTATGACCCTTTTTTGTATATTCAGGATTTTGTCAAATTTCCCTCGACCCCATTTTCAAATCAGGCGACCCCATATGGGGTCACGATCCCCCTATTTTGGGAACCGCTGGCATATAGCCTATTACTAAGCACACTATTGCAGTGAGGTAACTTTGGTTAACTGAGTCCAACTCGGGGTAACTGGTCATACAAGTTTCTATGGCATCAAATCCTTCTGAACTAACCTGCTCCGGGGCAGGCTAACTCACATTCTACATTTAGTAATGGCAGAATGAATTTGAAAGTTCACGCACAGTAAAACTTTTGTGATGATTGCATTGATAACCATGCCAAAGTAATATAGTAATGGTCTGTGTGGCCTTGAGAGGGAGTGGAAAGGTATTGACTACTCTGGCATGTTGCCATAATGTTTCAGGGCAGTCGCAGCACTATGAGGGTAAGAGAATAGAACCCTACCTGCTGAAATCACTGCCATGGAATGAGGGGGAGTGGAGAAGTGTTGATTAGGCTACTCTCTGTCTGTGGCCTTGAGTGGAAGTCGGCTACTGTAAAAGTCTATTTCACACGATAGCCAGGTTGAATTTGCAAGATAACTTTTCATTCATTTTTGGCACAAATGAAAATGTGGCACTGATTTGCCCATGGGTTGATGTTTCAGCATTGTCTCAATGAAGAGTTTGGTGTTAGACTAGCCATGTGTGACATGCACATGTAGTTAAGCCTGCAGGCGGATGACCAATATCCACTGTTGTAATGCGGATGAAGCCTGAGCTGGAATGTGAAGCTAACTGAAGTTCTCTAGCTTTAGATCTACTCAGGGTTTTCTATCTTGCTTTGCAGTATACTCCTCTGGTCTGTGCACCACATGTGTTGCCTAAATGCCCATTTGGGGATGTTATCATTAGTTCTGTTTTAGTAAAGGGAGGGTGCATTTGACCCTGCTTACACCCCACCTGTGTCTTGTATGGTTAAGAACAGGTTTAGCCTGTTATAGGCTTTTTTCTTTTGAAGACTGAAATATTCAACGGAAGTTTGTATGTCATTGTAAATATATCCACATTCTTGGAAACTCACCAGTTTAAATAAAATCAACACGTTCACATACAGTAGAACTATTTGCATTTCTACCTGGCTGCCTCCCCCAAATCCTACCCCATAGGGTTAATGCACAGGAAGGGTTAAGAAAATAAGATGAAAAAAGCCCCACCTTCAGGGCTTTGCAGGGATGTGCCCTGCAAGGAATGTCATTTGTCTGGAGCTCAGAGGGACAAATATTACCCCACTCAGACAATTTCCTGCCATTTTCCTCCGAAGAGGAGGACATGGGAAAAGAATAGTGGACAAATTCACCTCCTAAGGTCTTCAAGTTTTTGGCTCCTCATTCAACACAGCAAAAAAAAGCTATTTCAGACATACACAAGCTTAGTTTTTCATCTATAGTCTGAATAGTTGTTTTTTTCCTAAATACCAAACCCGGGTCACTGCAGAGAGCATTGTGAAGAAATACACTAGATATACAAAAGTATGTGGACACCCGTTTAAATTAGTGGATTCGGCTATTTCGGCCACAATCGTTGCTGACAGGTGTATAGAATCGAGCAGGCCACCATGCAATCTCCACAGACAAACATTGGCAGTAGAATGGCCTTACTGAAGAGCTCAATGACATTCAACGTGACACCGTCATACGATGTCACCTTTCAACAAATCAGTTTGTCAAATTTCTGCCCTGCTAGAGCTGCCCCAGTCAACTGTAGGTGCTGTTATTGTGAAGTGGAAACGTCTAGGATCAACAACATCTCAGCCGCGAAGTGGTAGGCCGCACAAGCTCACTCACTACCAAGTTCTAAACTGCTCTCTGGAAGCAACGTCAGCATCAGGACTCTTTGTCGGGAGCTTAATGAAATGGCTTTCCATGGCCAGGCAGCCGCACACAATCCTAAGAGCACTATGCTCAATGCCAAGCGTTGGCTGGAGTGGTGTGAAGCTCGCCGCCATTGCACTCTGGAGCAGTGGAAACACGTTCTCTGGAGTGATGAATCACGCTTCACCATCTGGCAGTCCGACAGACAAATCTGGGTTTGGCTGATGCCAGAAACATTCTACCTGCCCGAATGCTCAGTGCCAACTGTAAAGTTTGGTGAAGGAGGAATAATGGTCTGTGGCTGTTTTTCATGGTTTGGGCCAGGCCCATTAGTTCCAGTGAAGGCAATTTTAACGCTACAGCCTGCAATGACATTCTAGACAAAAAGGGAAATCCCTTTCCTGTTGCAGCATGACAATACCCCTGTGCACAAAGCGAGATCCATACAGAAATGGTTTGTTGAGATTGGTGTGGAAGAACTTGACTGGTCTGCACAGAGCCCCAACCTCAACCCCATCGAACACCTTTCGGATGAATTGGAACACCGACTCCGAGCCTAATCGCCCAACCTCACTAATACTCTTGTGGCTGAATGGAAGCAAGTCCCAGCAGGAATGCTAAAACATCCAGTGGAAAGCCTTCCCAGAAGAGTGGAGGCTGTTACCGTAGCAAAGGGGGGACCAACTCCATATTGATGCCCATGATATTGGAATGAGATGTTTGACGAGCAGGTGTCCACATACTTTTGGTCATGTCGTGTACCTTGGTGTCTGACTATACCCTCTACTTGTGTAACTCCTGATCATTTATTTAGAGACCGGCCCTACGATTCAGTGGCGGTCGGTGCCATTTAAGATGAGGGAGGACGATACATTTTTTATTTCAAATTACAGCATATTGGATGACTGTCGTTCATATTCCATTCACTCAACTCAATATAACATCTAAGTTTAGGCTACTACATGATTCTCACATTTTCCCTATACCCATCATGCGGTTGCTACAACCTAGCCTATGAATGAAAGTGCACTAAGTATGTCCACAGTTCGAGAGAAATTGACATATTCAATACCGCCTTTACACACTTTTGCCTGCATCTAGCTGATCTAGGGTGTAATCATTAGCCCATCAGTTGCAAACGAGTTTCTATTGGACAAATTCAGATATGTTTATATTTTTTTCGTTTATTTCCGTTTTGAGAAACGTTTTTCAACAGATTACAGCAATTGGTGACGTGAATATATTTAGTATAGCTTAATCTATAAAGGATAACTTTTTAAATGTTTAACTTTTTATGAAATTTACTGAGGATGGTCCTCCCCATCCTCCTCTGAGGAGCTTCCACTGCTACGATCTCATATTGCACAATATGACATTCCACACCCTTAGTTTAGTCAGTCACAAGAACACAAATGTTAACGCACATGGGGAGACTTATTTCCCCTAATTTATTTCCCAGTTCTCTATTTGTCTTCTTCCCTCATGATGTCCAGATGTTTTAATACCTACTGATATACTCTACTGAATGTGGGACTCATCATTCGTTAACCCAGGTATCAGAGTACTAAGCACGATGGTGGTTGGGCAGTTTGTGTGCATCGTGGCAAGGTGAAGTGGTGATCATCATTGACAGAGTGATGAAGGTACTGCTGCCTCCAGATGTGGAGGTTCTGCTTTCTCTCCCGGCAGGTGATCTAAGGGTGGGACTGACCTCTAATACAGGGCTGGTCAACATAAGGAAGTTAAAACAATCAACCATCCTCTGAATGCAGCCCACAGAGGGCCTGCCAGCGGGGGCGCAGGGAGGATCTGAGGCTGTTGCTGAGATTGCATGGAACATATGTTTGTACATAGTGTGGCTATTAGGATAAGGAGTCCCTTGAACAGCAATCCTTAAAACAATGAGAATAAGTAAATACAGTGACACAACAAAATGAATGCTATACAAGCTCTGGGATGTAGGCTCACATTGTCTGAGGTGAGAAACTTACTCAGAAGTAGCCTAACATTCACTGCATCTTTAAAAATTCAGCAAGTCCATTGAAAAATCAAGATAACAGAAGTCCCTATGGTCTCTGTGTGATGTGATTTGGACTGAGATCAATAAAGACATTTGATATTGCATTTTCTGATTGACAAAACAATGAATACAGGTTATTTTCTTCAGTTCAAAACAACATCTGAAGATCCTGTGAACAAAACGTACTGGCATAAGAAGTGCCCAATCTACTGCCAACCATTCTCATAACCAAAGAGCCTGGACTATCCTCCTTTCATGTTTCAAGGAGCCAATTTCAGTTGAAGCTTCCATTCACATCAGAGGGGACTTCTAGTTCTCAAACCCTATTTATGAGAAACAGATTGAAATATCTGATAAACTAAACAAACTTTTGAGTTGAGGGGGAGAAAGAGCAGCTGGATGGGAGTTCTGAGAATGTCCTGAAGCTGCAAGTTCCTGTTTACAGTCCTAGTATGTGGGCTTTGGGAGACTGGTGGCTCATCTTTTGTTCTAAAAATATCCTCTTCAAACAAAGAACAAAAACCAAGAGTAGAAATTCTTTAATTAGACATTTTCTTTCATCTTCTAACTGCCATTCATCTTGTAACTTAAGGTCAGTGGAAAGAGGTCAGCTCAAGCATGAGGACCACAGACGGACATGACGCTTATTCCCATACTCTGAATGATAGCCATGTAGTCACAGAAATATTCACTCTGATCGCCTGTTCGTTTAACTTTGCCATTTGTTTTTACACCGTTCAAAGAACAGCTTCTCAAACTCTCCCACACAATAATGGGAAACCATGCAGCCTTTTGGGAGATATCACATCCCACTTTTATATCCCCTGTGGCGAACCATAATAAACACGAATAGGGGTCTGTTTGAATGAAGTTGAGACAACTCAAACCAGGTTTTCTAACATTTATAAACACCCACACCCCATTCTCTGTTGTCTTCAAAGGTGCCGTTTAGCTCTTCTGTGGCGTTATCAGCCCTGGTCCAGGTCCTTATTGAATGTCTGGGCCTAGGCTCTTGTCTGATAGGGAACAATGGAGTGCAGCACAATTATTGTGGACAAACCTTTAAGAACCCAGAGCTCTGTGACATTGTTTCTGTTGCAGACCCTCATCTTAGTTTATGTGTAGTGCGTTCTGGCTTGAAATTGCAGCGAAGCATTACATGCGTGCATAACAGTGAAGATGAACCTTCATGTAATTGTCTCTGGCCCCCTCCCAATTAGGGGGAGTGATAAGCTCTACAGCAGAGTCTCACAACTCAATCGCTGGTTGAAAACTGTTTTCTGCCCCTCCCAAAAATATATAGTATTTGTAGATAATTGGCCCTCTTTCTGGGACTCACCCACAAACAGGACCAAGCCTGGCTTGCTGAGGAGTGACGGACTCCATCCTAGCTGGAGGGGTGCTCTCATCTTATCTACCAACATAGACAGGTCTCTAACTCCTCTAGCTCCACAATGAAATAGGGTGCAGGCCAGGCAGCAGGCTGTTAGCCAGCCTGCCAGCTTAGTGGTGTCTGCCACTAGCACAGTCAGTGTAGTCAGCTCAGCTATCCCCATTGAGACCGTGTCTGTGCCTCGACCTAGGTTGGGAAAAACAAAACATGGCGGTGTTCACCTTAGCAATCTCACTAGGATATAGACCTTCTCCATTCCTGCCATTATTGAAAGAGATCGTGATACCTCACATCTCAAAATAGGGCTACTTAATGTTAGATCCCTCACTTCAAAGGCAGTTATAGTCAATGAACTAATCACTGATCATAATCTTGATGTGATTGGCCTGACTGAAACATGGCTTAAGCCTGATGAATTTGCTGTGTTAAATGAGGCCTCATCTCCTGGTTACACTAGTGACCACACGGTGACCACCGCGCATCCCGCAAAGGCGGAGGTTTTGCTAACATTTACAACACAAAAAAATGACTTTCGTCTTTTGAGCTTCTAGTCATGAAATCTATGCAGCCTACTCAATCACTTTTTATAGCTACTGTTTACAGGCCTCCTGGGCCATATACTGAGTTCCCTGAATTCCTATTGGACCTTGTAGCTCTGAAGCTCTGAAGCTCTGAAGCAAGCTTCCAGAAAATTGGAACGGAAATGGCGCCACACCAAACTGGAAGTCTTCCGACTAGCTTGGAAAGACAGTACAGTGGAGTATCAAAGAACCCTCACTGCTGCTCGATCCTCCTATTTTTCCAACTTAATTGAGGAAAATAAGAACAATCTGAAATTTATTTTTGATACTGTCGCAAAGCTAACTAAAAAGCAGCATTCCCCAAGAGAGGATGGCTTTCACTTCAGCAGTAATAAATTAATGAACTTCTTTGAGGAAAAGATCTTGATCATAATGGCGTCAGACCGAGGCTCTGCATCTGTCCTCGTGCTCCTAGATCTTAGTGCTGCTTTTGATACCATCGATCACCACATTATTTTGGAGAGATTGGAAACCAAAATTGGTCTACACGGACAAATTCTGGCCTGGTTTAGATCTTATCTGTCGGAGAGATATCAGTTTGTCTCTGAATAGTTTGTCCTATGACAAACCAACTGTAAATTTCGGGGTTTCCACAAGGTTCTGTTTTAGGACCACTATTTCTTTCACTATATATTTTACCTCTTGGGGATGTCATTTGAAAACATAATGTTAACTTTCACTGCTATGCGGATGACACACAGCTGTACATTTCAATGAAACATGGTGAAGCTCCAAAATTGCCCTCGCTAGAAGCCTGTCTTATCCGGTGTCCTGTGTGAATTTAAGTATGCTCTCTCTAATTCTCTCTTTCTTTCCCTCTCTCGGAGGACCAGAGCCCTAGGACCATGCTTGAGGACTACCTGGCATGATGACTCCTTGCTGTCCCCAGTCCACCTGGCCGTGCTGCTGCTCCAGTTTCACCTGTTCTGCCTGCGGCTATGGAACCCTGACCTGTTCACCGAGCGTGCTACCTGTCCCAGACCTGCTGTTTTCAACTCTCTAGAGACAGCAGGAGCGGTAGAGATACTCTTAATGATTGGCTATGAAAAGCCAACTGATATTTACTCCTGAGGTGCTGACTTGCTGCACCCTCGACAACTACTGTGATTATTATTATTTGACCATGCTGGTCATTTATGAATATTTTAACATCTTGGCCATGTTCTGTTATAATCTCCAGGTTTCTTCCTAGGTTTTGGCCTTTCTAGGGAGTTTTTCCTAAGCACTGTGCTTCTACACCTGCATTGCTTGTTGTTTGGGGTTTTAGGCTGGGTTTCTGTACAGCACTTTGAGATATCAGCTGATTTAAGAAGGGCTATATAAATACATTTGAAATTTGATTTGATGTAATTCAAAGTGTTTGGTGTATTGAAGTGCTTCATAGGTACAAGCCCTGTAACTTCAGCATATTCTGCTACTTCAGTGCCTACTACTGCCCCGCATACCTCATAGCATGACAAGCCCAATGCTGAGTAACGACTAAAGACAAGTACCTTGTTCCACAGACAAACCATCTTTCTGCAATATTGACTATTGTACCCTTCCTCCTTTTCCCACCCTATTGAGGACATCATAAGAGACACATTCAACACGCCCCAATATGACCTATAACATAACCACATGAATATAACATAACCACATGGGCTCACAAAATCAAATCAAAGACAAAGTCCAAAAAAAGTAAAAGGTGATGGCATGTCCCATAAAAGACTTGTGGTATTATATGGGAGATGCAATCACCCTTACTTTAACTACATGACTTGGCCCAGATGAGTAACCCATTCCATAGTTTTCAAAAAGAAAGGAGGACCAAGGCACTCTTCATATAATTAATTAAAATGCCTTTATTGGACTCCTGGGTGGCGCAGTGGTTAAGGGTGCTGTACTGCAGCGCCAGCTGTGCCACCAGAGACTCTGGGTTCACGCCCAGGCTCTGTCATAACCGGCCGCGACCGGGAGGTCCGTGGGGCGACGCACAATTGGACTAGCGTCGTCTGGGTTAGGGAGAGCTTGGTTGGTAGGGAAATCCTTGTCGCACCAGCGACTCCTGTGGCGGGCCGGGTGCAGTGCACGCTAACCAAGGTTGCCAGGTGCATGGTGTTTCCTCCGACACATTGGTGCGGCTGGCTTCCGGGTTGGATGGCGCTGTGTTAAGAAGCAGTGCGGCTTGGTTGGGTTGTGTATCGGAGGACGCATGACTTTCAACCTTTGTCTCTCCTGGGCCCGTACAGGAGTTGTAGCGATGAGACAAGATAGTAGCTACTAAAGCAATTGGATACCATGAGAAGGGGTAAAATTCACAGGGAGTATGAAGGCTTCATCAGGGAGTACAAAATAAAAATACAATGTCCTCTTTTGAACAGCTTTTCCAATTAGCCCTAATTGAAAGGAGTGGTTACAAAATGGATTGTAGGCAATAATATACACATTAAAAGGTGAAATGCTGTAGCTATGTTATCATAAAGATACAACTCCAGGGCCTCCCGGGTGGCGCAATGGTCTAGGGCGCTGGATTACAGTGCCAGCAGAGACTCTGGGTTCGTGCCCAGGCTCTGTCGCAGACGACCGGGAGGTCCGTGGGGCGACACACAATTGGCCTAGTGTAACGGACGTGAAACGCTAGCTTAGTTAGCGGTGGTGCGCGCTAAATAGTGTTTCAATTGGTGACGTCACTTGCTCTGAGACCTTGAAGTAGTAGTTCCCCTTGCTCTGCAAGGGCCGCGGCTTTTGTGGAGCGATGGGTAACGATGCTTCGTGTGTGACTGTTGTTGATGACTGCAGAGGGTCCCAGGTTCGCGCCCGGGTATGGGCGATGGGACGGTCTAAAGTTATACTGTTACACTAGCGTCGTCCGGGTTAGGGAGTGTTTGGCCGGTAGGGATATCCTTGTCTCATCGCGCACCAGCGACTCCTGTGGCGGGCCGGGTGCAGTGCACGCTAACCAGGTCGCCAGGTGCACGGTGTTTCCTCCAACACATTGGTGCGGCTGGTTTCCGGGTTGGATGCGCGCTGTGTTAAAGAAGCAGCGTGGCTTGGTTGGGTTATGTTTCGGAGGACGCATGGCTTTCGACCTTCGTCTCTCCCAAGCCCGTACGGGAGTTGTAGCGATGAGACAAGATAGTAACTACTAACAATTGGATACCATGAAATTGGGGAGAAAAGGGGATAAAAAAATAAATAAATTAAACATTAAAAAAAGATAACTCCAAGCTAGTTTTTTGAGAGTCACCCGGAAGATAGCTGTGGACTAATTTGTCATTTAGGGTAGGACATCTCTTAAAGCTTATGAATTATGACTTATGAATTCATTGTCTCACTGACTGAATGGACTCTTAATCATAACATCTTTATCTTTCAGGACTGTATTTTTAAACAGGTCAAAGGATGTGCCATGGGAGCTACAGCCACGCTGGTTTGTACTTGGATAAATGGGAAAATAACTTCATTTTGGATCCTTCTAATAACTATTTCTTTGACCGGATTATATGGTGGGGACGCTATTGATTGATTGATGATTGATGATGTTTGCCTGTTTTGGTCCGTCTTTGAAGATGAACTTATTTCCTTCCACCAATACCTTAACAACATTAACCCTAACATCAAACTAACTATGGAGTACAGCAAGGATAACATTAATTTTTTTGACCTCGACATGAGTAAAAATGACAGGTTGTTTGCACACATCAATCTTTAGGAAGCCTACAGATGGGAATACCATTCTGAGGGCAGACAGCTTTCACCCCAAAAGGCTAATTTTCCATATGGCCAATTCCAAAGAGTCCGCAGAATTTGCGATTAGGAAACGGACTACAGTGTCAAATCTGCTGAATTGGAGAATCGCTTCTTGAATTGAGGCTACAGCGTTCAGGTCCTGAAAGTTGCAGGTATAAGGGCTGGATTACTTGACAGAGAGAACTTGTTGCGAAGGGGAATGCCTCATGACAAATCAGAGAGAGTGTATTTTGTTACAAAATATAGCACTGAAGCAGAGAACATTAAAAGAATCATGAAAAATAATTGGGGAATCATCCAAAGTGATATGCTTCTACGCCAAGTCTTTCCTGAGCCACCAGTCATAAGTTTTAAGAGATGTCCTACCCTAAATAACAAATTAGTCCACAGTTATCTTCCGGGTGACTCTCAAAAAACTTGGCTTGACCACAAACCCAAGGGCTCTTTTAAATGTAACCATTGCAGAAATATTGCACAGAAGTATTTTGTTGACACAGCTTCCAAAATGGAGTATTACGTCAAGCATTTCATTAACTGTAAAACCACTCATGTCATCTATAGATTGGAATGTCCACAGTGCAGGGTGTTCTACATTGGACAGACAAAGAGATGCCTTCAAGACTGCTTAGCGGAACACAAGTACGCCATACGGGTAGGCAATGAAGACTACCCCATGGTAAGGCACTATAAGTCCTTACACCATGGCAATCCTGCCTCCCTACAAGCTATGGGTATTGATTATGTTCCGGCCTCTATTAGAAAAGGGGACCGTCTTAAACAGTTAAACCAAAGGGAAAGTTTTTGGATTTACAAACTACAGGCCACTAAATACCCTGGTTTAAATGAAGATATGGATTTCTCACCCTTCCTGTAGGGTCGTGATGGGTCCATTTGCTGTCATCTAGTGGACATTTTGCTCAATTGCCCTCAGCTATGTTTAGACTGTTGTTCATGTTTTGCTGTGTTCTAGTGTACTATGGAATATATAGCTTTCTTATTCTTGACACTTCTCCCAGTCATATTTAAGGTTAGAACTACCTTTCTAAGTGTTCTGATACTTCTAGCTTGGAGTTGTATCTTTATGATAACATAGCTACAGCATTTCACCTTTTAATGTGTATATTATTGCTTACTAGGTGTGTCCAATCAATTTTGTAACCACTCCTTCTTTCAATTAGGGCTAATTGGAAAAGCTGTTCAAAAGAGGACATTGTATTCTCTTTTTTTTGGTACTCCCTGATGAAGGCCATGCAGCTGAAACATTCCATATTAAAGGCATTTTAATGAATTATATGAAGTGCCTTGGTCCTCCTTTCTTTTTTGATGACCAATTTACCCCTTTTACCAAGGAGCACCTTCTATCTACCAAAATGTACTATAGTGTACCTTAGTAGCGTTTCCCTTTCTTCCATTCCATAGTTTTTTTTAATAGCACCTGCACATCAAAATAAAATAGGAATTTCTTTATTATTAATCTTATATATAAACATTCTGTCAGCAAAGGATGTAAGGTCCATCCCTGTGGTGTTTTAGGCCTGTGGGACATGATAGTAGCACCACTTCCTGGTTGCCCAGCTGGACTGGGCCAATCCGGCACCTGGTGCAATAACAGGCCTGTTGGAAGAGGGGCCCCAACTTATCCCTTGAACCACAGCTCCTCAAGGCCCATGGGGCAGGAATGTGGCTGCCCGACGATCAAACAAATACAACATGTACTACAGCATACTCCTCTAGCCTCAGGAAAACACCTGCCAAGTAGCAAACAAAGAAAGGGGAAGTACTGCAAGTCGTATTTATGCAAAACATGTACACAGTGTACAAAACATTAAGAACACATGCTCTTTCCATGACAGACTGACCAGGTGAATGATAGGATCCCTAATTGATGTCACTTGACAAATCCACTTCAAATCAGTGTAGATGAAGGGGAGGAGACAGGTTAAAAATATATTTTTAAGCCTTGACACATGGATTGTGTGTGTGTCAGAGGGTGAATGGGCTAGACAAAATATTGAAGTATCTTTGAACAGGGTATGGTAGTATGTGCAAGGCGCACCGGTTTGCATCAAGAACTGCAACGCTGCTGGGTTTTTCAGTTTCCCTTGTATCAAGAATGGTCCACGACCCAAAGGACGTCCAGCCAACTTCACACAACTGTGGGAAGCATTGGCGTCAACATCGGCCAGCAATATTAGGAAGGTGTTAATGTTTTGTACACATTGTATATCGATCGAGATCATTGTGCATACTAACTTTTACACGTTTAAAACAGGCATTGATGGCAGACACATTAAAATACAGCAGTTCACCAGAGGACATATTAACCAAGACTAATGATCCATTTTTAAAGTACATAGTCATTATAGTACAACTTTTGTGTCCGTTTAGTATTTATCATTTGAAAACTATAAAAATACAGTTAAATGAATAGAAACCTCCCACTGGAGTATCATTTCAAATATTTAAAAAAGGCAGATCATAACTAAACAGACCAAGACAAATGGAAGCTTGAAAAATAGGCCCCGTACCAGTTACAACAGCAAATGAAATCTCTCTACTTACCATCAAACCAATCAGCACCCATAAAAATGCCCACATGAAATGTATAACCATTCAGAACTGTGTTCAAATCCTCCCTGTACCCCAACATTGTTCCCCTAAACTCTGGTGTAACAAAATGCCATCTTTCATTTCATAGGGAACGCAGTGAAACAGGCAAGTGTCATTTGGGTAGAGGGCAAGAGTCTTACGGTTCCTGTGTTTGGACAGTGCTGTACAGTTTTCAAAACAGGTTAGTGTCAAGCTACTTCTTCTCTGCAATTGACCTAGTGGGGAGAGGGCCAGGTGGCTTTTTCAAGGGAGAGGCCCCACAAGGGACAGTTTATACAGGAACATTGTTATTGAATGATCACAAAGACAACCATTCACTCACGTAATGCTTTATAGAACAAACAATACCAATGTTGCCTCAATGTCTGCTCCCTTTTCATTCCCTGTTTATAGAACAAACCAATCAATCCCTTTCTCCTCCAATCTTTTTAGCACCTACTTCACATTCTCTGAACACTGCAAACATAAGACCCCCCCCCTCTCTTTATTCAATCACTCCCTTTCTTTGATGAAAATAGTGAAGCACTGGAAGGCACACCCAGAATACTGCAACTAGAAGTAGGCTAATAGAAAATAGGCAGCAAGGTATTACAATTGCTGTATCACGTTTCATGGTTTTGTGTCAACATGGGGAATAGCAGTGCTTATATTACAGTTAACCTTTTGGAAAGCTATTAAAGCATAACATTAAGTGTAGTTATGTTTTAAAGTTGATGCATGTAGTTGGTTCCACTGTAATCCCTGTCCAGTTCTGCTGGGAACTTTAAAATCTCAAATGTGTTATATATATATATATAGGGAGATATAAAGTACAGAAAAAGCTTAAGTCTCAAGAAATGAAATACAAATATCAGGAGAATGATTCCTGTCTGTGTGCTTCTAAAAAGGCAAGTAAAAACCTACTGACCTCCACCAATAAATAAATAAATAAATACAGAACCAACAAGATAACAGGTTAATGATGCATGATGTGATACCCTCTCTTAACTCTCCCAGCGCCTAAACCACAAACATACAAATTGACCGACTGTTAAGCTTGGTAGGGGCAGAATATTATCGATATGCGTTAGACCAGCAAGCCCCAACAGAATAGACACTGCCATGAGCAATTGATCTATGAGAACAGAGGTGACCGCCATGTGTCAGTATGATGCATAAAATAGAAGACACTATGGTAGATTCCTGTTTAGTAGAACAGAACACGAGGAAATATGCTTAGACACCCATGCTAAAATACAGAAGTTTGCTATATCAACAAAATAGTTCTGCATATTAGTTGTAACAAATGCCTGTGTCCTTGTGCTTATAAGGCCTTATAAAAGATGTCAATCCTACACATAGGATTTTTACCTTTAAGTTACAGATAGTGAGATGTACATTCTAGTCCACTCAATAGACTATGTAATAAAATCAATCACAAATGCATCTAAAACATCTTTCAAAGCAATGAGCAACACTCATTTGTGCAGTTTGGAGCCTTAGCTAGACCCAAATACAATGAACCAAATCTCTTCGGCTGTGTGCAGTAAACAAGTTCAGAGCTTAAACCTTCAAACTAAACCCCACATCCATATATGGAGCCCCTTCACCTCAAATACTTTGTCAAGGAAGGAGAACAATTACTGCAAGAGTACTGCTCATACACAAGGGTGATATTCTTATGCTTGAGATTATTAAAATCGGTGATAGTATAAAAGTGCAGGTAACTGACAAAATAATGGAAACACTTGAGTAAATGAGGGAAACAAAGTATATTGAAAGCAGATGCTTCCACGGGTGCACTTCCTAAGTTAATTAAGCAGGTAACAGCCCATCATGCTTACTTAGGGTGATGTATTATTTTGGCTGCGCCCCCATAAGATGACAATAACCCCATCCACAGGGCATGAGTGGTCACTGAATGTTTTGAGCATAAAAATGATGTAAGCCATATGCCATAGCCATCTCTGCAACCAGATCTCAACTCAATTAAACACTTATGGGAGATCCTGGAGGAAAACAAAAAAAATCTGGAATTTCTCATGGAAGAATGGTGTCGCATCCATCCAAGACTTCCAGACACTTGTACAATAAAGCTGTGGTGGCCCAACACCCTCTTAAAGACAATACATGTTGGTGTTTTCCTTTATTTTGACAGTTACCTGTATTTCAGCATAATCCCTCATTGGTTTCTGGAAGCATTTCAAGTGGGACTGTTAAGGACTGAATAAAAAAGGTTCACCTAAGAGACAGGGGTTTAAAAAATCTGTTAGCATAGACTACAGCAATACACCTGCCCTGTGTTGATGATGCCTTTCACTTATTGATAGGACAGCAGGCAGTGAAACAGCTGTCTAGTGCCAAGGATGGTCAACAAAACAGCTTTTAGATGGTGACATTGGAATTATAAAATCCCTGGCACTTAAGTGAAATCAGAGTGCTTTCTGAATGCATAAGCGTTTGGAAAGATGCCAGCAGTATGACTTCTGTAGAGTCAAACGTAAGACTTTGTTAGCCAAAAATGTGCTTCCCAGGGTATTGCATTATTTTGGTTTGAAGGGTCCAAGTGAGTCTCTGAGTAAAGGTCAGTGGCCTGTGTGTGGACCCTTTGCCGGTTGCTCCTCCTTCAGGAAGGGGGTAAACGAAGAACGCACAGTGCGGCCCTGCAGCGACTGCTGCACACGGAAGTTGTTGACCATGCTCTTCTGCACCTCCTCCTCTGCTGAGGTGAAGAGAAGGCTCCGAAACACAGCCAGCTGAGGAAGAGAACGGACAGGGAGAGAATGTGTTAAGCAGACATGGAGCAGCCGAGTGAAGTCACTAAAGTGTAGTCCACCAGTAGTTCTAACATTCCTTTTTCACACACACATGCACACGCTCTCACTCACACACTAACCTGGTCATGGCTGACTTCGATGTGCTGCTTCATGATAATCCAGGTCACTGCTTCGGTCAGAGGAGGCGTGGTCAGTGACCCTGCATACGTCCAGTAATCATCAATGTTAGTGGGCAGTAGGCAGGCTGGGTCGAACCTGGTGAACTCAACAACACTGTCCTAAGGTGTAAAAAGGGAAAGAGGAAAGGGTTACATGGTGCTGCCAACCATGTCATAAGTCAAATAATAATAATTGCCATTTCCCAACCTTAATGTGTGATGTATTGTTGTCTACCTTCTTGACCATTGTGCTGTTGACTGTGCCCTGTTTTGTGCTGCTACCATGCTGTGTTGTCATGTGTTGCTGCCTTGCTATGTTGTCTTAGGTCTCTCTTTATGTAGTGTCGCTTGTGATCTGTGTTTTGTCCTAGATTTATATTGTATTTATTTATTTTAATCCCAGGCCCCCGTCCCTGCAGGAGGCCTTTTGGTAGGTCATTGTAAATAAGAATTTGTTCTTAACTGACTTGCCTAGTTAAATAAAGGTTAAAAAAAAATCTAAGAAATTGTAGAGGCATGTAATTTGACTCATGGCCACTAGACAGCAGTTAAAGTTGACAAGTCTCCCCATCTCAGTAAGTTCCTTTGCAGTAATACTTCTGGAAGGTAACAAAGGGTGGGGGGGGGCTCTAAATAATGCTAATTTAACCATTCTCCTATGTGTTTAAAATGCAGTGGTAAATATGAAACGTACACCCCCAACTCTGTCATGGTTTAAACCATTTATTTCTGTGGCGGTGCTGTCCATCCAGTAGGCTAGTGCTGAATTTCAGCTTCAGCCGAGCTCCTTTCAGCATAGATACTTTGTCATTTTTCGCCATTTGTTTGCCATGCAGCCTTGATAAAAATAGCCTATGTCTTTATTCCAATGCATTAGATTTATCCATTGATTTATCTTTGTTTGCTTTTGTTAGTCAGCTGCTTAAAGCACTCATTGCTGTTTTTTAGGTGTGCGCAGGTACTGGTGTTCTCCCTGCCAACTGTGGCCAGAAGTACCAGACCATTTATTATTTTCTATCGATATTGGTTTTCTTTACTGGATCACCTGATGGTCGACAATATCACTAGACAACTAGCCTACAGCTAGACACCAATGCACATCCAATCCAGCCAACAAGTTTACCTTAATAACAGTAGTTGACTCTTCTGGTTAAAAGCATTCGGTTTTGCAATGGCATAGGCCTACATTACTTTGGATTTGTGTGCCCATGAGAACTGTTTTCACTGCAAAACATCACATAATGAAATGTTAGACTTAGTGGACTTTCCCAGATCTCCAAGATACATTATTTGTACAGGGTTTAAGTTCAATATTCTAATTCAATTGTTAAATACTTAATAAATAACAACACTGTCAAATGTCATTAACATAAGGAAAGAAAGGTACTGTTTTATGTCCCATTATCTGTGAAGACTCCAAACATTAACTCATGACAATTCATGAACTAGGGTGCAAAACATGTTTTGATTCAACTGTATTATATTGAATGTAAGCTACCTATTCTGCGTGTGTTTAAAATGGCCTTGGCTGAGGGGGTAGGCTACCGGTAGGGGTGTAGGCCTAGTGAAGGATAAACGCAAGTAAATGTTGTTTACCCACCTTTTTTTTTATGCATTGAAAGTGTTACTTTTTTCCATTTTAAACACTACATCACTACATCACTATTAAGTCAAACAGCACAAGTATACATGCAGTTTGGATTAGAGGTCGACCAATTAATCGGAATGGCCGATTAATTTGGGCCGATTTCAAGTTTTCATAATAATTGGAAATCGGTATTTTTGGACACCGATTATTATTATTTTTTATTTTTTTTACACCTTTATTTAATCTTTATTTAACTAGGCAAGTCAGTTAAGAACACTTTATTTTCAATGACGGCCTAGGAACGGTGGGTTAACTGCCTTGTTCAGGGGCAGAACGACAGATTTATACCTTATCAGCTCGGGGATTCAATCTTGCAACCTTACAGTTAACTAGTCCAACGCTCTAACCACCTGCCTCTCATTGCACTCCACGAGGAGCCTGCCTGATATGCGAATGCAGTAAGCCAAGGTAAGTTGCTAGCTAGCGTTAAACTTATCTTATAAAAAAACAATCAAAATCACTAGTTAACTACACATGGTTGATGATATTACTAGTTTATCTAGCGTGTCCTGCGTTGCATATAATCGATGCGGTGCGTATTCGCGAAAAAGGACTGTCCTTGCTCCAATGTGTACCTAACCATAAAGATCAATGCCTTTCTTAAAATCAATACGCAGAAGTATATATTTTTTAAACCTGCATATTTAGCTAAAAGAAATCTAGGTTAGCAGGCAATATTAACCAGGTGAAAATGTGTCACTTCTCTTGCGTTCATTGCACGCAGAGTCAGGATATATGCAACAGTTAGGGCAGCCTAATTTGCCAGAATTTTTTGTAATTATGACATAACATTGAGGGTTGTGCAATGTAACAGGAATATTTAGACTTATGGATGCCACCCGTTAGATAAAATACGGAACGGTTCCGTATTTCAATAAAATAATAAAAGTCTTGTTTTCGAGATGATAGTTTCCGGATTCGACCATATTAATGACATACGGCTCGTATTTCTGCGTGCTATTATGTTATAACTAAGTCTATGATTTGATAGAGTAGTCTAACTGAGCGATGGTAGGCACCAGCAGGCTCATAAGCATTCATTCAAACAGCACTTTCATGCGTTTTTGCTGTGCTTCAAGCAATGTGCTGTTTATGACTTCAAGCCCATCAACTCCCAAGGTAAGGCTGGTGTAACCGATGTGAAATGGCTAGCTAGTTAGCGGGGTGTGCGCTAATAGCGTTTCAAATGTCACTCGCTCTGAGACTCGGAGTGGTTGTTCCCCTTGCTCTGCATGGGTAACGCTGCTTCGAGGGTGGCTGTTGTCGATGTGTTCCTGGTTCAAGCCCAGGTAGGGGCGAGGAGAGGGACGGAAGCTATACTGTTACACTGGCAATACTAAAGTGCCTATAAGAACATCCAATAATCAAAGGTTAATGAAATACAAATGGTATAGACAGAAATAGTCCTATAATTCCTAGAATAACTACAACCTAAAACTTCTTACCTGGGAATGTTGACGACTCATGTTAAAAAGGAACCACCAGCTTTCATATGTTCTCATGTTCTGAGCAAGGAACTTAAACGTTAACTTTCTTACATGGCACATATTGCACTTTTACTTTCTTCTCCAACAATTTGTTTTTGCATTATTTAAACCAAATTGAACATGTTTCATTATTTATGATGTATTTATGATGTATTAAGTTAAAATAAGTGTTTATTCAGTATTGTTGTAATTGTCATTATTACAAATACATAAAAAATGTAATAATAATAATGAAAAAAAATGTAAAAGCCGATTAATCAGTAGCTGCTTTTTTTGGTCCTCCAATAATCGGTATCGGCGTTGAAAAATCATAATCGGTTGACCTCTAGTTTGGATGCTGGAATTATTATGGAGTGGACCAACATGCCTACTTTTTGAAGTGATTTGTTTGACAACCAGATGAAAATATGACTGGTTGTGTTCATGCCACATAAAAATGTCATTAAAAGGTCATTTATTAGGCCAATAAATTTGATAGAGAATCCCCCAAATAGCATGGTGTAATTCGCACTCCAATAGTCACTGGAGAGAGGCTTGTCTAGAATACCAACCTGAGTCGTACAGCACTGACTACTTATGTTCTTAAGCTTTGGGCGGCCTTCTCAGAAACTCAGCGACATATAACCCCTGCTTGAAACGTTCTCTCTGAAACCTTGGCAACAAAATCACCTGCATGGTTTAAGTGGTCAATCATTGAACTCACCTTGTGTCTGACAGCAGGTAGGACATCTACTAGTTTCTGCAGTCCCTCGTGTCTCTTCCCTATCTGAGGAGGAAAATAATCTGTGTCTGAGCACTGCATGGGGTGTTTACATTTCAATGTCAGTAAATATTGAAATGGTGTGTATATGACGTGTACAGCTGAAGTCTGAAGTTTACATAAACATTAGTCAAATACATTTAAACTCAGTTTCACAATTCCTGACATTTAATCACAGTAAAAAACCCTGTCTTAGGTCAGTTAGGATCACTACTTTATTTTAAGAATGTGAAATGTCAGAATAATAGTAGAGTGATTTATTTCAGCTTTTATTTCGTTCCTCACATTTCCAGTGGGTCAGAAGATTACATACACTCAATTAGTATTTGGTAGCACACACTTCTTCAGTTCTGCACACAAATTTTCATTAGGATTGAGGTCAGGGCTTTGTGATAGACACTCCAATACCTTGACTTTGTTGTCCTTAAGCCATTTTGCCACAACTTTGGAAGTATGCTTGGGGTCATTATCCATTTGGAAGACCTATTTGCAACCAAGCTTTAACTTCCTGTCTTGAAATGTTGCTTCAATATATACACATAATTTCCCTTACCTCATGATGCCATCTATTTTGTGAAGTGCACCAGTCCCTCCTGCAGCAAAGCACCCCCACAAAATGATGCAACCACCCCCGTGCTTCACGGTTGGGATGGTGTTCTTCGGCTTGCAAGCCTTCCCCTTTTTCCTCCAAACATAATGATGGTCATTATGGCCAAACAGTTCTATTTTTGTTTCATCAGACCAGAGGACATTTCTCCAAAAAGTACGATCTTTGTCCCCATGTGCAGTTGCAAACCGTAGTCTGGCTTTTTAAAATGGTGTTTTTTGAGCAGTGGCTTCTTCCTTGCTGAGCAGCCTTTCAGGTTATGTGGATATAGATACTTTTTGTACCGGTTTCCTCCAGACAAGGTCCTTTGCAGTTTTTCTGGGATTGATTTGCACTTATCGCACCAAATTACGTTCATCTCTAGGAGACAGAACACGTCCCCTTCCTGAGCGGTATGACGGCTGCATGGTCCCATTGTGTTTATACTTGCGTACTATTGTTTGTACAGATGAACGTGGTACCTTCAGGCATTTGGAAATTCCTACCAAGGATTAACCAGATTTGTAGAGGTCTACAATTTATTTTCCTGAAGTCTTGGCTGATATTTTTTGATTTTCCCATGATGTCAAGCAAAGAGGCACTGAGTTTGAAGGTAGGCCTTGAAATACATCCACAGGTACACCTCCAATTGACTCAAATTATGTCAATCAGCCTATCAGAAGCTTCTAAAGCCATTACATCATTTTCTGGAATTTTCCAAACTGTTTGAAGGCACAGTCAACTTCGTGTATGTAAACTTCTGACCCACTGGAATTGTGATACAGTGAATTATAAGTGAAATAATCTGTCTGTAAACAATTGTTGGAAAAATTACTTGTGTCATGCACAAAGTAGATGTCCTAACAGACTTGCCAAAACTATAGTTTGTTAACAATACATTTGTGGAGTGGTTGGAAAATGAGTTTTAATGACTCCAAACTAAGTGTGTGTAAACTTCCGACTTCAACTGTATATGGTCAAGTATGTATGACAGTGGTGGTGGGTTGCATGTGGTAGGGATGCTTCGCTATGTTAACAAGAAGCAGTAAGTTACCTTGAGGAAAACCCCGATAACAGCCAGTCCATTCTCCTCCATCACCGCCTCCTCAAACCGGCTGTACTTATCAGAGTTCCAGTGGACCATGTGGAGCTATCAACACAAAAGGCAACGCCATACATTAATTAGAACCTATTTATCCACACACCCAGAGAATTCAAATGCAATGTGTCACAGATTATATTTGCTGCTGGATAATTATGAATCTTTAATATCATTCTCAAGATAAACGGTTACCTTCGTGGTAGAACAATCAATTATCAAAACTGTAACAAAAAATTTGCAGATTCTGAATGAAAATCCAACCCAAAATCCTCCATCCTGAACAGATGGGTATCAGTAGCTATTAAACCAAACGGAGCATCGTCTGACCCTGAGGTCACATGCAGCTGCTCTTTGTTTTACTCCATCGGAGTGTCCAACCCAACCCTACCCATACTCACACCACAGATCCCTATTCACCCTGGGATCTGGGGAGATTTCTATAAAGAATGGTACAACCCAATAAGTAAACTGAGAAGGATCCATTATCTCGGTTACCCACTGTGGTGTGCTCCTATTAGGCACACAGAGTGAGTTGTGTGCTGTAATCGTAACTTGAGCCTCTGTACACACACTGCACCTGGGGAGTGTTGAGAACCCTGACATGGTCAGATTCTCACAGCCACTAACGCCAGCTTGGCATGGCACCCTCCCCCAGACATACAGTAGTACTCCCTCTATTGCATAAGTATGCTTTAGGTGAGTGGAAAAATATGAAAATAGATCACACATTAAAAGGTGGGCCTTAAGGATAGAACAGAATGCATTCTGCTTCTATACGTAGAGGTTTCCAACAGCACAATCCCCGTCACAGAAATTGCATGCCAATGTCATCATGGATTGGCTAGGGCATCAGCATTGACTTGATGACTAAGCAGTCCCTACTATCTACCGTTCCATGCCACAGTCTCCAGAAGACTATGACTCTGTTAGACTTGACATGTTAGGAGGTTCTTACTATAGCATAGCTAGAGTCATTCAACAAAGTTAACATTTAAATACAGACACTCTCTGTTAAGTAAGAGGACGTGCAGTAGCTACCTCAGCAGGGAAGAGGCGGCGGTCCACTGTGTGCTCAGAGCCCCATGCGTTGCTCTCCCCCCAATGGAAGTGGAACTGACACAGCCGGAAGTTGTCCTCCAGAGGACCCCCTTTAAGTGCTGAGAGGGAGAGCGACGAGAAGAAATCGACCACTCATCAATGTTGTGTTAGAGACGCATACAATAATGAGAAGAAACCGTAATTAATACACACAACAGCTGTGGCGAGTTAAACATTATTATATAAACATACTTGTTAAAACATATGTATCCTCTTCTCACACAAACACACATGAAAAGCAGAACTAAGAATTAAATGACAGAATAATTAGCCTACTGTTAAAAAAATGTTTGCCTCTTGGTATAAACATTTATGTAAAGTCTAGCGGTTAATAAAATACATTTCTGAAATAATATTGGATTGAAAATTAAAGTAATTAGACTGTCTAAACAATAAGTTAAGACCATGATGTTGAGAAATAAGCCAAGAGCAGGGATACCTAAATGTAAATCAAAATCATGTTCCACGTGGCAGGCATTGCAGTGTTAAATCAGGAGGTCACGCAGCAGAACAGAAACTGCTTACTGGATTTGTCGGTGGTGTCATCGTACTCAACCAGGAATGAGTACCCGTTGTTCCATATCTGTGAACATGTCCTGGGGTCGTAATCCGGGGTCAGAGGCTTGAGATGCGGATCAAACACACTCTTGCGCACCCGAATATCGATCGGAGATTGTCTGTTGCCCCCAGGAGCAACAAGTGGTCCCTGCCACATCGGATGCACTGGAGTCAAAGCATGAGAGAGGGGATTTAAATCTAGTCTGATAGTAAAATGTAAAACAGCAGCTTGTCTTTAGTAAATCACATTAGGTCCTATTGCTTAGCCTACTGTAAGAAATGCTGACACTTACTTTTCATAGTGTACTCTCCAGCTTCCTGCATTCTAAAATAGGCAATAAGTCAAATTCCCAAATAACATAAGATCAAATGTCTCAAAGTAGACAAGCAATTGTGAAAACTTTGTGAGACCAGTAGTCTAAGCGTCCTCCGTTGATTCCGTTTAAGAAATTAAAAAAGCAGGAGGAAAAAGAGACACTTCCTTCAGTAACTCCTATTGAAAGGAAATTACAGGATAAGCAAAATGTGGGTAGGCTACAGAAACAGACTCGCGGAATGTATTGGCAGCCCACCAGGTTTACTCCGCAGCAGGAATGGGAGACACTAGTTCAGCTCTGAATGGAACGTTTCATAGATGTACATCTTCTGGCGTTAAAATAAATCTACTATGACTTCCTGATTTCGCCATTGGGCTGCAAAACAATAACTGCCTATGATGCAATTTACATCAGCCACTGACCGCTCTGCCAATGGGACTATGAATGTTTAACCTATGTGAATGCTTAACCTACGACAAAGGTCGTTTGGAAAAGGTATTTAATGGAAATATGTATTAACAATTATCCATTTTGCTACTGTACCTGAAAGAAAAAGGGCCTATCCTTACTAGCGTTTTCTAAATTCGAACAAACCACCTGCAACTGAACACAGACCTATTAGAAGATATGTTTGACCGAATCGAGGACGAAGATAGTGTCGCTAAGTTAAAGTTGATCGAAAATTCTCTGTGATATGCCAAACAGTAGCTATCCTGCAATGACTAATAGATCACATTACTTGTTACAATCTGCTAGATATTCATGAAGTAAGTATGTGGACGGGTGTGGCTATTTCAGCTTGCTGACAGGTGTATAAAATTGAGCACACACCCATGCAATCTCCATAGACAAACATTGTGTAAAACTTGCCACCATTGGATTCTGGAGCAGTGGAAACACTTTCTCTGGGGTAATGAATCATGCTTCACCATCTGGCAGTCCGACAGATAGAATCTGGGTTTGGTGAATGCCAAGAGAACACTACCTGCTCCAATGCATAGTGCCAACTGTAAAGTTCGGTGGATGAGGAATAATGGTCTGGTGCTGTTTTTCATGGTTCGGGCTAGGCCCTTTCGTTCCAGTTGTGAAATCTTAACGCTACAGTATACAATGACATTCTAGACAATTCTGTGCATCCAACTTTGTGGCAATAGTTTAGGGAAGGACTTTTCCTGTTTCAGCATGACAATGCCCCACTGCACAAAGCGAGGTTCATACAGAAATGGTTTGTCAGGATCGTTGTGGAAGAAGCCCAGCGAACACCTTTGTTAATGCTTGTTTACGGAAGACAGAGGCGACCACCTGTGCTAAGCGTAACTGGGGAGAAGGTGTAGCAGAAGTGTAGTTTGTCAGCTGGATGCACACACAGCCATATGGATCTGTGCAAATCTGCTACATTAAGTGAATATATTTTTTTATATTATTTCTCGCTTATACAGTATGAAATAAATTCCATGTTTCAAAAACTGTAATGCAAGCAATGATTGATGGTTCTAAACATTAAAACAGAGCACTGGGATTTTAGTCCACATGTTCCCACCGGTATGCAGTGCTTATATCTGAGAACCCTTGGAATAATGCATAATGCCTTGGGTTCTGGAGAGAAAAGTCAGGCCTTATGAATGTCTTGAGTAAAGACAAGACCATAAACCAAACATGCAGTGTACAATAGGCCAAGTTAAAAAATAAAATACAAAAGATAAACATAAATTGTGATCACAGTTATGATCAAATTGACATGTGTATGTACACACCATAGTTACAATCAAAACCCGGCCAGAAGTTTAGAATGAACTATTTCCCCCGGCCAGAAGTTTAGAATGAACTATTTCCCCCTGAAAATGTGACGCCAATTCACTCATGCAGAAATCCAGTCCTTGGTTTCTATGCATTCTTTGTGCACCCGTTGCGATCAAAACAACGCCATTTAATTAACCCTTTAGTAATGTAGACATTGTGCATTTCGATTACAACTTTACAACGTAGCCATTTATGTTACTATTGCTTGAGCGCTTGAAACGGTCTTATTTCTCATGTAATCTCAGCGGCCAGCTGGACTGAACATTAATGTCATTGTTCTAGTCTTATGAAATGAAGAGCAAACAGCTAGCGAATTCAACTGCAACTAATGATAATTCAGCTGTAATATGATGAAAGCTACCGTACTTTTAAAGTTTCGACACTTACACGCTGAAAGCACATATTTGCTTGAACATGCAGTGAGGTTGCATCTTCTCACAGGTATCAACCGTTGACCTTTAGTTTGCTTGATGACATGTCTCTGCAGATGCCGGGCAAGTGGGTTTACGATCGATGAGAGAGCCACCATGACCACGGTTCTTCGAATAGGCTACTCGGAAGTTTGCGAGAGTCAAAATGAGCTGTTGTGTTATCTTTTCAGGTAAGGCAAAACGTCGAATTAAAACTGCTCCCGTCTCGTTCGGTTTCATATGTTTTCAGTCAGAAACAACAACGGGAGTTGCGTTATGGCCCCTCTTCTTCCACACTGACAGTTTCGGATGGCTTCCGGCTGGCTCTCTCCACACTATCGCTTGATTGATCTGGAAAATAGACAAGCTTTCACACGATTGAAACATTCACGTAAATTCCAAAGGTTTACACTTGACCTGTTGATGAGTGCTTACTTTAACACCGCGGCGATTTATATTGGCTACCTACTGCTATCGCACGCTCCGAATCAATGAAGGTGAAATATTGTTTGTGATAATGTGGTTCCAAAAGGAAGAGTTCGTTGAGTGGGGCTCGTGTAAGACTTTCGACCAATCGGCTTTATCCTCTGAGAGGCGTTTCAAACAACATGCGCTAGATCTAGACCCGTGACATAGATATTTGGTGTACTTTTTAAACTTCGTTTTGTTGAAATGTCTGTGTGGTTCTTGTCATATGTCATAACAGCACAATTCATCTGCGCCTCATGATCTTCAATACGATACATGGTCAAAAGTGCAGTGCTTTCTCTATAACAAAAACTCACTCATTGACTGTGTCGTTTCCAATTGTGGATGAACACACATGCATCTTTACAAACAGCCCAAGTATTCTATTCTGATTTAATGTAAATGATTGGTTAAGGTTATTTTGAATAACATAGAAGTCTTGCAAATGTTGTGCTACTATGGGACTGAGAATATGTTCAGCTAAAGCTCCTTAGGAATGTCATGTTTATTGTAAACATGCTTATGTTATGGCTTTTCTTGTGTACTCCATTTACTGACAGGGCTGAGTTGACTCTTTTGGACTTTAATCCCTACACACACCTTCAGTTACAAAACATTTGCTCTGAAAAATGTTTTTCCTTCAGTCCCAGGACGTTGGAAGACAAACATTAAAGGGACGTTATGAAACTCATTCGCTCTTTCGGCAAACTTGTAATTGCTATAATGAGGCCTTTTCTCAGTCTGAACCCTTTAGAAGACAACCGTGGCAAAAACAGATCATTTATTGTCAAACCAAAACCAAGCAATGAAAGGGCTTCATAGCCCCCCCCCCCCCAAAAAAAGCACCACAAATAAGTTAGCAAATTGAAATTTGGTGGTGTGTCCAGTAAAAACAAGCCAAAGTACTGATGTTCCAAACAAATACCAGTAATAATGTGTATGCTAAAGCTTAAAAAAACATTTTGGGGTCATTAGATGTAAGTGTTTATTGTGTCGTTATCTATTTGGTCCAAAGGGAGGTTGAGGCCTGGATATGATGGCTCCAACTATAAACCACATGAAAGATTTATAAATAAAGTAACAAACTCCAGAACAATTTCTTTTTTAACCAGCTGTGACAAAGCAATTCACCCTGCAAGTGGTCAATGGTTAACAATTACAAAGAAAATTCAGTCAATGCTTGACTCAAAGAAATGATTGGGTTTGAAAACTTTTTTTTACATTCCTTCAATGGAGGTGTACGTTTACTGGATGAAATACACTGAAAAAACATTTGCTATTAAATGTTTCTTTCAGTCTCCCTACAAACCACACCCTGACTTGTGACATGACAAATACATTATAAAAAAATACAAAAAGCTAAAAGTATTTTATCCATCTGTGATGGACCAAAATAAAAAAAACTGGCACACAACAGTTTTTGTACATTTATATTTACACATGTTTGGTAAGAGGAACAGCGTATGAAAACACAAACACAGAGTTTCATCCTTCTGAAGAGGGGAGGGGCCAGGAGAGACATACTAGTCTAGTGCAATGATGTCATCATCTTCCTCATCGGCAGCCAAAGGCTGATCCAGGCGTTGGCGCTTGGCTGAAGCCTCGCCTGTCTCAGCATCATGGAGCTTCCTCTTGTGGCCTCCTGACTCCATGCGGACATCCATAGTGCTGGAGGATGGCTCCTCCTCGTCTGAATCAACTATCAGAACATCGTCCTGCTCAGCAGGGGCTAAGAAGAAAGGAAATCAAGAGAAAGTCAGACGAGAGATGATCGACATGTACCATTTGAGTTTACTTTCAGCTACAAAATAAACATAGCTGCACATGATTCTCAGTACCATAAATAAAATGGTTTAAAAGGACAGGACCGGTGACTTCTGACCCGGATTTGGATTATTAGACAGTTTAAAAACAGTCCATCTCTGTAGTCAAGGTCAGTTTTGCTCACCTTTGGAAGATGTGGACGGTTCTGCAGAGTCTTTGTTGCCGTTGGCAACATTCTTGTCCTCTTGTGCGCTGGGTGGGGTTGGGGCTTTGTCAGGGGCGTCACCCACCACCTCAAACTCCACATCCTTCTCCAAGTCCTCACTTTTCCAGAAAAGCGCAGAAATACATTTACGTTAAGGAAACAAATTTGCATTAGTCATGCAAATGCAAAGGCCTATACAGCACAGAGAAATGCATCCTCTCTTACCAGTGAATCACGTTAACCAGGAGTGTGTAATCCTGCAAAAAGTCATCCACTTGCAGACGGCTACCATGTCGTATCCCAAAGTCAGACAGAAACTTGCTGTTGTTTGCTATAAGAAGAGAATGGTGCATGATCATAAATATGTATACCTGATAAGAGTATACCATTGAGTACAATACAGGGTTTAGCGATATTAATGATAGTATCATCTATCGACGATCATCGACAGCCATTGCCAATGGTGACAATATTGTGATGTGACAGACAACTTTTTTGCCCAGGGGTCTCCAACCCTGTTTCTGGAGAGTTACCGTCCTGTAGGTTTTTACGCCAACTCTAATACTTGGTTGATAACCTGAACCAGGTTAGTTACAACTGGGGTTGGAGAGAAAAGGACAGTGGCTCTCCAGGAACAGGGTTGGAGACCCCTGGTTTAGCGTATTTGAACTTGACTAGCGCCACGCAATAAATAACGGAGTCGGGCAGGGCAGCTCGGTGACATTCTGAGTAATTTGTCTATTCCTATTTGCTATTATCTTGTTTTATGAAAGGCTTCTAGGCAGGGTAGCCTAGTGGTTAGAGCGTTGGACTAGTAACTGGAAGGTTGCAAGTTCAAACCCCCGAGCTGACAAGGTACAAATCTGTCGTTCTGCCCCTGAACAGGCAGTTAACCCACCGTTCCTAGGCCGCCATTGAAAATAAGAATTTGTTCTTTAACTGACTTGCCTAGTTAAATAAATGGTAAAATAAAAAAAAAATTAAAATAAAGGCTGGCCTATTTCAATAAATATGTTATACAGAACGCAAGAGGAATGTAGGCTAGACAGAGCAGAGTAGTACACCAAAGCAGCGCAAATTGGCCATTCAGAAAATATTGTCTCTCCCCTCTCTCGCTGTCAGATGCTTGGGCCTTATGGCCTAAACCAAATTTTATTTTTATACAGTGCCTTCAGAAAGTATTCATCCCGCATGACTTATTCCACATTTTGTTGTTTTTATTTGATTTATTTAACCTTCATTTAACCAGGTAGGCTAGTTAAGAACAAGTTCTCATTTACAACTTCGACCTGGCCAAGATAAAGCAAAGCAATATGACTCGAATAATAGAGTTACACATGGAGTAAACAAAAATACAGTCAATAATACAATAGAGAAAGTTTATATACAGTGTGTGCAAATGAGGTAGGATAGGGGGGGGGGGGGTAATAAATAGGCCATAGTAGCGAAATTACACTGGGGTGATAGATGTGCAGAAGATCAGTGTGCAAGTAGCGGTACTGGGGTACAAAGGAGCTAAATAAATCAAATAAATAACAATATGGTGATGAGGTAGTTGGATGGGCTATTTACAGATTGGCTATGTACAGGTACAGTGATCTGTGAGCTGCTCTGACAGCTGGTGCTTAAAGCTGGGAGATACAAGTCTCCAGCTTCAGTGATAATTTGCAGCTCGTTGCAGTCATTGGCAGCAGAGAACTGTAAGGAAAGGCGGCTGAAGGAGGAATTAGTTTTGCGGGTGACCAGTGAAATATACCTGTTGGAGAACGTGATGTGGGTGGGTGCTGCTATGGTGACCAGCGAGCTGAGATAAGGCAGGGCTTTACCTAGCAACAACTTACAGATGACCTGGGGCCAGTGGGTTTGGCGAGGGATATAAAGTGAGGGCCAGCCAATGAGAGCATACAGGTCGCAGTGGTGGGTAGTATATGGGGCTTTGGTGACAAAACGTATGGTACTGTGATAGACTGCATCCAATTTGCTGAGTAGAGTGTTGGAGGCCATTTTGTAAATGACATCGCCGAAGTCAAGGATCGGTAGGATAGTCAGTTTTACGAGGTTGTGTTTGGCAATATGAGTGAAGGATGCTTTGTTGCGAAATAGGAAACCGATTCTAAATTTAATTTTGGATTGGAGATGCTTAATGTGAGTCTGGAAGGAGAGTTTACAGTCTAACCAGACACCTAGAATATGTGGACAACTACAAATACCTAAGTCAGAACCGTCCAGGGTAGTGATGCTGGACGGGTGGGTAGGTGTGGGCAGCGATCAGTTGAAGAGCATGCATTTAGTTTGCATTTAAGAGCAGTTGGAGGCCACGGAAGGAGAGTTGTATGGCATTGAAGCTCATTTGGAGGTTACTTAACTCAGTGTCCAAAGGGCCTGAAGTATACAGAATGGTGTCGTCTGCGTATAGATGGATCAGACAATCACCAGCAGCAAGAGCGACATCATTGATGAATACAGAGGAAAGAGTCGGCCCAAGGATTGAACCCTGTGGCACCCCCATAGACTGCCAGAGGTCCGGACAACAGGCTCTCCAATTTGACACACTGAACTCGGTCAGGGAAGTAGTTGGTGAACCAGGCGAGGCAGTCATTTGATAAACCAAGGCTTTTGCATCTGTCGATAAGAATGTGGTGACTGAGAGTCGAAAGCCTTGGACAGGTCGATGAATACAGCTGCACAGTACTGTCTTTAATAGATGGCGGTTATGTCGTTTAGGACCTTGAGCGTGGCTGAGGTGCACCCATGACCATCTCGGAAACCAGACTGCATAGCGGAGAAGGTACGGTGGGATTCAAAATGGTCGGTGATCTGTTTGTTTAACTTGGTTTTCAAAGACCTTAGAAAGACGGGGGAGGATAGATATGTCTGTAGCAGTTTGGGTCTAGAATGTCTCCCCCTTCCAATCTTTGGGGATCTCAGACGATTCGAGAGGTTGAACAAGCTAGTAATAGGGGTTGCAACAATTTCGGAAGAGAGGGTCCAGATTGTCCAGCCCTGCTGATTTGTAGGGTCCAGATTTTACAGCTCTTTCAGAACCTCAGCTATCTCTATTTGGGTGAAGGAGAAATGGGGGGGCTAGGGCAAGTTGCAGTGAGGGGAGCAGGGCTGTTGACTGGGGTAGCCAGGTGGAAAGCATAGCCAGCCGTAGAAAAATGCTTATTGAAATTCTCTATCACGGATTTATCGGTGGTGACAGGGTTTCCTAGCCTCAGTGCAGTGGGCAGCTGGGAAGTGCTGCTCTTATTCTCCATGGACTTTAGTGTCCCAGTACTTTTTGGACTTAGTGCTACAGGATGCAAATTTGTTTGAAAAAGCTAGCCTTAACTTTCCCAACTTTTTTTTTTTATATATTTTTTTACCTTTATTTAACCAGGCAAGTCAGTTAAGAACACATTCTTATTTTCAATGACGGCCTGGGAACAGTGGGTTAACTGCCTGTTCAGGGGCAGAACGACAGATTTTTGTACCTTGTCAGCTCGGGGATTTGAACTCACAACCTTCCGGTTACTAGTCCAACGCTCTAACCACTAGGCTACGCTGCTACGCTGACTGTGTATGTTGGTTCCTGACTTAACTGAAAAGTTGCATATCGCGGGGGCTATTCAATGCAGTACGTATTACAGCCCGAATTCAAAATGGATTAAAAATATTTTTTCCCTCTCACCCATCTATACATAATAACCCATAATGACAAGGTGAAAACATGTTTTTAGAAATGTTAGCAAATGTATTGAAAATTAAATATATCTCTATTACATAAGTAGTCACACCCCTGAGTCTATATTTTGCAGAAGCAACTTTGTCGGTGATTACAGCCTTGAGTCGTCTTGGGTATGTCTGTATCAGCTTTGCACATCTGAATTTGGGGATTTTCTCCCATTCTTCCGGTGAACAGCATTATTCAAGTCTTTCCATAAACTTTCAATGGGATTCAAGTCTGGGTTTTGGCTGGACCACTCAAGGACTTTCACATTATTGTTTTGAAGCCATTCCAGCCTTGCTTTGGCTGTATGCTTGGGCTCATTCGCCCAACCGAAGGTCGTTTGCACTCTGAAGCAGGTTCTCATCTAGGATTTGCCTGTATTTGGCTCCATTCATGTTCCTTCGATCCTTACCAGTCTCACAGTTCCTACCGCTGAAAAGCATCCCCATAGCATGATGCTGCAACCACCATGCTTCACGGTAGGGATTATATTCGACGGGTGATGAGCTGTGGCCTAGTTCTACCCAGACAGCGCTTTGCATTCAGGCAAAATGTATTGAACAAAAATATGAACCACAACATGTAAGTGTTGGTCCCATCTTTCAGGAGCAAAAAAAAAAGATCCCATAAATGTTTCATGCGCACAAAAAGCTTTTCTCTAAAATGTTGTGCATTTCTCCTTTGCCAAGATTATCCATCCACCTGACATAAAGAAGTCGATTAAACAGCATCTTGTGCTGGGGACAATAAAAGGCAACTCAAGTTGAGGGAGCGTGCAATGGGCATGCTGACTGCAGGAATGTCAAACTGTGTGACCTTATATAGACAGGTGTTTTTCTAAATCATGTCCACGCAATTGAATTGGCCACAGGTGGACTCCAATTTAGTTGTATTGGCATCTCAAGGATGGACAACGGAAATCGGATGCCCTTGACCTTATTTAGAGTGACATAGTAAAGGGGTGTGAATACCAATGTAAATAAGATTTCTGTATTTTATTTTCAATGTGTAGAAATGTCTAAAGACATGTTTTCACTTAGTCACTATGGGGTATTGTGTGTAGATGGGTTAGATTTAAAAAACATTTAATCAATTTTGTATTCAGGCTGTAACACAAATGTAGAATAAGTCAAGGTGTATGAATACTTTCTGAAGGCACTGTAAATACGGACAGTCCTTAACCATCTTGTGGCTAGGCGTTTTAAAAAACGTAGGCTATATTCCCTTCTCTCCATTCGATAGACTATGAATATGACTTTGGGTTAGGCTATGCTTTCATCATTTTATGCATGCATGCCATTCTCCTGATCAAACAATGAATGCTGAATGCTAGCTGAGTTACATCAAAGTAGTTTGAATAGCCTACAAATGTAAGGTAGCCAGGGGACTAATGAGAGAACAAACATCAATAGCCTATAGAAACATTGAATGACAAGTTTAAGCTTATTATGAAATAAATCCCTCCATGTGAATCTGAATGGCCAATAACCTAAACTCAGCAAAATAAGAAACATCCTCTCACTGTCAAGTGTTCCACAGACACGTGACTAACAGAAATTGAATAATGTGTACCTAAACAAAGGGGGAGGGTCAAAAGTAACAGTCGGTATCTGGTGTGGCCACCAGCTGCATTAAGTACTGCAGTGCATCTCCTCCTCATGGACTACACCAGATTTTCCAGTTCTTGCTGTGAGATGTTACCCCACTCTTCCACCAAGGCACCTGCAAGTTCCCGAACATTTCTGGGGGGGGGGAATGGTCCTAGCCCTCACACTCCAATCCAACAGGTCCCAGATGTGCTCAATGGGATAGAGAGCCGGGATCTTTGCTGGCCATGGCAGAGCACTGACATTCCTGTCTTGCAGGAAATCACGCACAGAACGAGCAGTATGGCTGGTGGCATTGTCATGCTGGAGGGTCATGTCAGGATGAGCCTGCAGGAAGGGTACCACATGAGGGAGGAGGATGTCTTCCCTGTAACGCACAGCGTTGAGATTGCCTGCAATGACAACAAGCTCAGTCCGATGATGCTGCGACACACCGCCCCAGACCATGACAGACCCTCCACCTCCAAATCGATCCCGCTCCAGAGGACAGGCCTCGGTGTAACGCTCATTCCTTCGACGATAAACGCAAATCCTACCAGCACCCCCAGTGAGACAAAACCGCGACTCGTCAGTTAAGAGCACTTTTTGTCAGTCCTGTCTGGTCCGGCGATGGTGGGTTTGTGCCCATAGGCGACATTGTTTCAGGTGATGTCTGGTGAGGACCTGCCTTACAACAGGCCTACAAGCCCTCAGTCCAGCCTCTCTCAGCCTATTGCGGACAGTCTGAGAACTGATGGAGGGATTGTGCGTTCCTGGTGTAACTCAGGCAGTTGTTGTTGCCATCACACCTGCGGGACAGGTACAGGATGTTCGGATGTCCCAATCCGGTGCAGGTGTTGTTACGTGGTCTGCCACTGCGAGGACGATCAGCTGTCCGTTCCGTCTCCCTGTAGTGCTGTCTTCGGCATCTCACAGTACAGACGTTGCAATTTATTGCCCTGGCCACATCTGCAGTCCTCATGCCCCCTTGCAGCATGTCTAAGGCACGTTCACACAGATGAGCAGGGACCCTGGGCATCTTTCTTTTGGTGTTTTTCAGAGTCAGTAGAAAGGCCTCTTCAGTGTCCTAAGTTTTCATAACTGAACTTAATTGCCTACCGTCTGTAAGCTGTTAGTGTCTTAATGACCGTTCCACAGGTGCATGTTCATTAATTGTTTATGGTTCATTGAACAAGCATTGGAACATTGTTTAAACCCTTTACAATGAAGATCTGTGAATTTATTTGGATTTTTACGAATTATCTTTGGAAGACAGGGTCCTGAAAAAGTCGAGAACATTAGCACTTTTATACAAACAGGTTACCAACATATTCAAATAATGATTGCCATATTTTAATTTAAAAAGGTTTTGATTTATTAATTCATACCATTTCATCCTTCGAAAAGATATAGTCCCGACACAAATCTAGGGTTGCTACCCAACCGGCTGGTCGTTCGTTCTATTGGTTCGGTTGCTAGAGACACGACCAAGTCATTCAGTCATTTTGTTCTGTATCTATGGACACGACCAAGTCATTCAGTCATTTTGTTCTGTATCTATGGACACGACTCAGTCGTTCGTTATAAATGTTCCATTGCCATACTGGCTGGCAATGTTCTTATCCGCATTTGCATTCGTTTAAGCTGTTTTCCAGTGACATTTATTTGGATACATCCATAACAATGAGCTAATGAGGCACGATTTCGTCTGGCATAGAAAATGTGCTCACTCGTTAGGACACTGTTGTTCAGAGGACGCTACCTGACTGGCTCGCCCGACACATTCATTACTATGGGAATGCTGAAGATTGAAATTCTATATTGAGACAATGTTGCAAATGTCGGTTAATACAAATCTCCTCTGTTGAAAACTAAAATGTTAGTCTAAAAGAAATGGGAGATAATGTTTTTTATAGTAGAGATCAAGTTTATAAATTGCCTGGCTGGGCTGATGAGACAGTGGATTGTGCAGTCAGATGGAACAGAGTAAATAGGCATTTTAACGTCATAGAGTTAGCCGGTGGGAACTTGTGGAATAGACACCGGCTGGGAATTCTGTTTTAACCAATCAGCATTCAGAATTAGACAAATTGCCATAGATCTGTGCCATTCACTTTGAACTGGACCTTTTGCAGGATCAGCAGTCGAGAATAGATGCACTTGTTTTGAGATCAAAGCAAGAGCTTCATGTAGGGACGTGTGTACATTTGTTCATATCCTTTGCTAGTTAGTGAGTTATTAGCCCAGTTATAGATAATTTGTAGTCAGCAATGGGGAGTGTGATTCCAAAAAGAGCACAAATGTGTGCATTTCAAGACATCTTTGAAACGTCAGTCAGGTAAAGAGCTTTTTTTTGTCTTAAAGGGGCAATGTATTTTGAGACAGGCTTGAATAAGCTAAGTGGCCAATAGGCAGAGGGTAGAATAATGTCTGATTCACTGTAATAATGGTATGGGAATAATGATGCATTTTATATTGTAAAGTGGTTTCTTGCATCAAACAACATGTTCAGTCACCTTGTCTGAAGGTCACGTGGATAAACAGTTTCACACTTTTTTAAATTGAACCTTTAACTCTTGCAATGAGATGCAGTGCCGTAGACCGCTGTACCACTCGGGAGTGGCACCGCCCTGGTTAATGTTTTTTCTCTCCAAAAGTCTCAATGTAGGCCTACATCGAACACAACACATTGGCTGCTACTGTAGGCTGAACGATAGAACAGCTATTTCCATGTTAAAATGTTATTGGATGCATTTTCTTCATTGTTTTTGATGGTAGGTTACTCTGTTAGGACTACATTATGATCAAATAGCCACAGTAGCCTACTTGACTACTGTTAGTTTTAACTTAAAAGCGAGTGTTTTCCCGCTAATTGAATTTTGGAACATTTGTACGTAGCCTACAGCCATGAGCGCATTGTTGAGCTTATAATATGGACACTTTGGACACTGTTAACAACCCTCCAGACAAGCTTCAATGCCATACAACTCTCCTTCCGTGGCCTCCAATTGCTCTTAAATACAAGTAAAACTAAATGCATGCTCTTCAACCAATCGCTGCCTGCACCTGCCCGCCCGTCCAACATCACTACTCTGGACGGTTTTGACTTAGGTAGTTGTCCACATACTCTAGGTGTCTGGTTAGACTGTAAACTCTCCTTCCAGACTCACATCAAACATCTCCAATCCAAAGTTAAATCTAGAATTGGCTTCCTATTTCGCCAGAAAGCATCCTTCACTCATGCTGCCAAACACACCCTTGTAAAACTGACCATCCTACCGATCCTTGACGATGTCATTTACAAAATAGCCTCCAATACCCTACTCAATCAATTGGATGCAGTCTATCACAGTGCCATCCGTTTTGTCACCAAAGCCCCATATACTAACCATCACTGCGACCTGTACGCTCTCGTTGGCTGGCCGTCGCTTCATACTCGTCACCAAACCCACTGGCTCCAGGCCATCTACAAGACCCTGCTAGGTAAAGTCCCCCCTTATCTCAGCTCGCTGGTCACCATAGCAGCACCCACCTGTAGCACACGCTCCAGCAGGTATATCTCGCTGGTCACCCCCAAAACAAAATCTTCCTTTGGCCACCTCTCC